>NC_054081.1:1801293-2135922 GCF_017562075.2 Anopheles merus | reverse complement strand
TCCATCCTGTCGGATCCTTATTTAACACCACTAAGAAAAACCGAACCAACCAACACCCCCTATACCTAGAAATATCCCTAAAACCTCCCCCTATTCCAAACAGTCAAAATTGAACTTCAAATTTAGCGTGAGATGTTGTACGATTGCTTATTGGCACGGTCGTCCGGAATGGTTTTGCCAGTAGACTTGTTTTCCGCTGTTCCTAGTAGCTTGACGTTTGACTTTGAAATCAGTGCAGTGGAAGATGATTTCCACTTTAAACCTTAGCTAATCGAATGCTATGACCGACTGTGGTTGGGTTTGGTCGCAAAGATTTTTATGTGTTTTTGGTTAAATATTTTTAAAATTTATGAAATTTGAAAAAGATAATTAAATTATTCTTGTTAGTGTATACCAATGCGTTCACATAATGTGGTTAGGTTTATCGACCTTTTCATGTCTTCATTATGACTTCCAAGGGTTTTTTTTCTTTTTCAAGATATTGCCAAAACTATGGTTTCCAGGCTAAGATATTACGTTACCGAGAAACATCTGTTCTCGCTCTGAAACTTTTATCCGACAAGTGACGTTGAGTAACTCCCTGTATGTACTTCAGCATGATCTCTAAACTTGCCTTATTTGCAGCTTCAAATTAAGCTTTTCTGTTTGCTCCATAATATATTGTTTGTCATGCAGTGCTGTGCCTTTTTTTAATTAAATAAATCTACTCACACTGTGACAGTGAAGGATGCCATCAGCTCATTTTAATGCGAATTCGTTCAGGCCCGCAAAAGCTCTCTCGTTACGCGACATTCATCTTCTTTTAGCTAAACACGCGTTAACACCTAAACCCACTGCATCAGCAATCACTCGTGTACATTACTCACACCAGAATGCGTGAGCTGACCATCATTTTACCCGGTGACATTTACTAACCTTACAACAAAAAAAACTCGCGTATATGTATAGCGCCATCTAACGAGAAATTTTAACGGAACAGCGGATTGCGGGGGATTTTGATGTGGATGAAGAGCTTTGCAAAACACGTATCTTAACCCACAGCTCCATCTTTATCATCTCTTCCTCTGCCCTCTCCCCTTACTCCCCCCCTCCCCCCTTACCTGGAGCTCTTAACCCGAAACACCAACCTCCCCAGTACGCTCAACACGTCCTTTAAGTATTTCGTTAAATAAATCGTTTACGACTACAACACCGTCCATTTTTTTTCTTCTTCTTCTGTTGTTTCCTTTACCATTTCATTCTGCCGCTCTCGAACACCTCCGGTTTCTTTCACAAACAAACATAAAAAATGAAACCCACAACCACTCTCGCCCACACACTCACACACCGATTCCTCTTCCTCCTGTCCAACCTGCCCGACCTGCAATGTGCACCGACCCGTGATCACCGGCAACCGGCACCGACCCCACCATATCCTGTTTCCCGCGCCCCAGGCATGAAGTACGTCGAGTTCCGGATGACACACGGATGCTCGGCCGGCGTCCAGTACGCGTAGTTCGCCGTATCGCCCGGGGTTGCCCCCTCCCCCGAAACCCAACAATGCGCCTTGATGCGTTTCGCGGACCGCGAGAGCGTATCGAAGGTGCACAGATTAGTCGGAAAATGGTGCTGTTTTCAGTGTGAAGGATTGCTGCAAGCGGGGGAAAAAATGGAAATGTTTAGATGTTCAGGTCATTTTTTTTTTGTGTGTGCCAGACAGTGCGGCGGGAAGTGGTAGACCCTGGCGGAGGCTACCCGACCTAGGCTGCTCTAGAGGATGCTCTAGCGAGTGCTCAGGTTTTAGTGCACCGGTCCAGCAAACGCGCTGGGGGCTACCCTTTTTCTCGCGCCTGTCGGGTCACTCCATCATAACACTTGACAAGGTCTGCCGGTAACTCCAGCGTCTCCAGTCTGCTTTCCTTCTGAGTGACTCCTCGGCGGGGCTTCGATGGTGGCACTGGAAACCAGTTCTACATACCGGAAGCACCGCTGGCAGGACAAAAGAGAGCGTTATGACGGTTTACATCCAAAGGTTTAACACGCGACATGGAAACGCATCTCCGGCTGGATGTTATTAGTAGTAAGCGCCTTTCTCGTATTGCGATTAAGCTGTGGAAATACGTTTTTGTTTGTTCTATGCATAGGTCTAGGTCTGTAAATTCTGCGTTTGATCGAAAAGCATCCAATAAGAAGGGTCAAGAAGGGTTCGTCAACAAACGCACACGAGAAGAGACTGAGAAGAGGACAATAAAATGAAAAGAGAGAGAGAGAGAGAGAGAGAGAGTAAGAGAGAGAGAGAGAGAAGGAGAGAGAGAGAGAGAGAGAGAGAGAGAGAGAGAGAGCTGTAGAGGGAAGGGCTGTTTGCCTTTCTACGAAAGGCCGTTTCCTTAGAACGTCAAAATCGTAACTGTCATGTCAGGAACCGACCAACGTAGGCATAGATGATGGATGTACAAAGAATAACAAAAACAAGGTAAAAAGAACGCTAAAGCTCGTGATATAAACGCAGTAACATACGTAAACCAAACTTACGAATCTAGCGCCCTGCGAACGAGGCAGAGGGTGCCCAAATCTTTTTCACGAAACGGGGTAACGTAGCAGGGTAGAGTTAGCTGTACATTGTACTATCGTAGTAGATTAGAATTTAAGATTCTGTAGAAGCACAAGAGGAGAAGCCGCTTTCGCTTCGGGACTTACCAAACGCGCACAGGGACGCCAAAGTCTGTCAGACTTTTCAGGATTGCTCAATTATCTTAGTGACGATGCTCAAAGTGGGACGCGGTAGCAAGTTGTTGACTTGGGCAAGCTGTTATTGGTACATGAGGCTCTAAGAAGACTTTAGATTGGGTATAGGAATGATACGTTGACAGATTGACCCCATCTTTTAACTCCACATGTACGCAAAGCTGCGAAAGAAAGCTAAGAGTAATAATAAGTTGTAAAAATGTTGATTTGAAATTTGCTGATCTGTGAACTTTTGTACTTCCCCGAAAATCCGAAAGCGTATAACAGCTCTGTGGCGGTAATTAGGCGATGGTGGTCCACCAATTTCTACTATCGTTTCAGCGCATCTATCCACGGTATCACCGCAGCTGTGCGGAAAGTTCTGGCCTTTCCAACCCGGTCACTCGTTCGGCCCTGTCCAGTAAACCGATCAAAGCAGCAAACCATAGCGCAAACGTATCCACTTACCGCGGCATTAAATCCTCCCTGTTCCCAGTAAAACGAACCCGCCGCTGGTACACAGGTTGCCTGCATGCCCCATATTAACCCGGCGACCAATTGTGCTGCCATATCTAAGCCCAGGTGTGCTAACGTTCCGAGAACGGCTAGGTCCAGTACCGGCAGTTACCAACCGTGCAAACCAGTGCCGCAGATAATTGGAGCCCGGAACCATAACCTCCACTGCGCAGTGCGGCCCTCCGGGTGTGGTAATCGCCCCCGGGGACATCTAGCCGGTGCGCTTCAAGTGTACGATTAACGGCACCGGTGGGGAGGAGTTGGACAAAAAATCGAACACGTAACTGTGTACGTAGGATGCACGTTTGCTCAAATTACTTAACGCCAAACGCATGCAGGAGGGTGGTTCTAAACGGATTTTCTTTTCGTGTGGAAATTGCACTTCGCGTGGTGCGTGGAGGACAACTAAAGGACACGGTTGTTTTGGGTGGGTGAGTGAGGTGATCCCCCCCCCCGTCGTGAGGTGAGTGATTGCCATTTCTGAAATAATACCAACATACACAACTGGAAATGCATCGCACAGTAACTCAGGAAATTAAAGAACACGTTAGTTCCAGGTCCGGTTTGGGTTCACGGTCAGTTTCAGGGCTTGTATAGGTAAATGATTAGTTCCAGGTTCGGATGAGTTCAATTCCAGGTTTCAAGATCGATATGAGTTTAGCATTAGATCCAATTCCTATATAGGCACAATATCAGTTCCAACAACGGTATAGGTTCAGGATCTGTTCCAAGTCCTGTAAGGGATCAGGCTCAGTTCCAAGATCAGTTCTAGGACCGATTTGAGTTTATGATCAGTTTCTGGTCCGTTAATGGTTGAGCACTTCCAGAGCCAATATTGATTCAGTATCAGTATCAGGTGCAGAATGGTTTCAGAAACATGTTCCAGATTCGGTGAGGATCAGGCTCAGTCTCAGGAACAGTATGGATTTAAAATCCGGCTGATTGGCAGAATCAATATGGATTCAGGATCAATCCCAGGACTGATATGGATTCAGAACTGCCACGAATTCAGAATTGATTGCAAGTCCGTTATGGGTTTCGCACTGGGTTGCATATCCCTGAAGTCATACCAAAATATAAGAACAGAAAACAGAAGCGTTAGTAATACTTGACAACCTTTAGTATCAAGTGGCTAAATACAAACTTAAATGACCATTATGAAAAAAACACACTTACTAAATCGAACTAAAATTAAAGGTTAAAAATTGAAGTGACTCTAAATACACTCGATGCACTGTACCCTGTGTGGGTTTCCAATGGAGGTTATTATATTGCTGTCGCCCGTTCAGATCCTGGGTCAAACGTTCGAACAATTTGGGGAAGGGTGTATGGTAGACGATACGCTTACATTACGGCGCTCGGAAAGAAACTTCTGTCTAGACTAGATGTATGTACTGTAAATATTCCAAAACAAAACCAAAACTTCCCCAAGACCTGAGCTGTATTAGTAAGCGTGCTACGGGTGGATATGTTAGTAATATCTTGGCAGGCTCTAATCAAAACATAACTTTGCACGTGTTTTACCCGTAAACTTAGGGAGATGTGATATGTGACAAGCGATACCTATCCATCCTTCCCCGATACCGATCGATGTATTTATGCACCTGTAATTTCTTTGATTATACCCCATCTAGCACCCACAACAGGCTCTTTGGCATTGCAATCTTCCAGCAATTGTATTGTATTGGAAATCAATTTTCTCTACGGGCCGATGGTGCCGGTTTTAGTGCGGATAATGAAACATTTAACGGCATATTTACCTTCGGCTTATCGGAACCCCTCCCGTATCAGGCGTTCGAGGCGTTCCGAGGGTGCGCGTCCCGGGCCTGGAAAGCACTTGAGCCATGGTACCATCTTCCTTCACGCCTTCCCATCTGCTCCCCGGCGCAAAGCAGTGGGAAATTGTCAGTGGCGATAATTAGTTTCTCCAGTGTGCGTGTGTGTGTGTGTGTTTGTGTGGGTGTTTTCTTTTTGTTCTATTGCTGCTGTAAATGCACCTCTACCAGGACCGCCCTCCACTGGTAGTTGGTAGCAAACAAGGGCGTAGGTGTCAATACGGGGAGAGGAACTCACTATCTACACACACACACACACACACGACCTCTTCCGCCGAACAAAATGGGCATGAATCCATTGAAATGCTGCCCTGGCTGGGTGGGTGGAAGAGGAGATTTTGCGCCCGCAGGGCTGCAAACCCCGGGCCGGATTTCTGAAAAAGGTCGTCGAAGGGGAAGGGGGCGGAGCGGGGAGTTGGGGGTTGGGTGGGATATGGCTAGGGCTCACTAATTAATCCGTCGCATTCGGGCCGGCGAAAACAGTGTTCTGGGGGAAGTGGGGGGGGGGGGGGGGGGTAGTGAAACAGGAAGGAAGAGAGGGGGGGGGGGGTTGAGGGGTGTCAGACCGATCCAAGCTGATGTTTTGGGATTTCACCGTACCGGGAAGAGGTCGGAGCGGGTGGAGCGGTTCGGCTGTATCGAAATACAAGACGGGACCGACCGGGGTGTGGGGTACATTTGTGCAACGTGAGCGCGAATCGGCGTGGCCCCTGCGAAGCCAGTCGATGGCGATTCGACCTCGTCGCCGGTTCACTTTTTGCGCGCGAGAGCTTGTACGCGCCGGTGTCACAAGCGGTCGCGATCTTTTTACTTTCTCTTCTCACTTATCGGTGTGTGTGCGTGTGTGTGCGTGTGTGTTGATTGAGAGAGATCAGCATATTGTCCTCTTGGCAGAGTGATTATTATCAATTTGTGAAACAGCACCGCTCACACTATCGTACGCACCCGGACACCAGTGGCAGAGTTAAGTGAGGTTTGTGTAGTTAAAATAATTGCACCGAGAGCACTGCCCCTGCGGGGACGGGGACGACAGCAGAACGAACAAGCGTATTGATCTGCGTGTGCAGGCGTTGTACCGCTATCAACCTCTCATTGCCGGTTTCGAGTGGCCATCTAACCTATCAAGTGTGCTGCTACCAAACTAACAGAGTATGATAAGCCAACACACAGCGTCGGCTGCACAGTAGTAGCAGTAGGCGTATACCACAGGCAGTTACATTCAAGTGAGGCAGTGCACCACCACAGCGTGATGCGGCTAGGGGTCGCCGCCAGCGCGTAGAGCAACGTTAACGAGCTTCACTTTGGATGACCCCGTGCGAACCCGAGCGAGCGTTAGCACAAACACACCAACACACGCATTCAACCAAACGGCCGGCCACGCACCCCGAGTGAAAGGCCGAAAGCAGCCGCGGGAAACCTGTTTGCCGAGCGATTTGCTGCCCAAAAATGCTGGATGCGCTCAAGTTCTTCCTGTTCGTCATCTTGCTGCTGGTGACGATCATGCTGAACCAGCACGTAACCTCAAAACGGTCCGCCGAGCTGGACCTCGAGCTGCTGTGGCAGATACAGGACACGAAGGGCGGTAAGTTGGGACGAGTGCGCCACACTGAGCAGGATAAACAAACGTACACACACACACCGTTCGTTGCAGTGTACGTCATAGCGAACCAAACTGTGCCCTCGGGCGTGTACACGGCGCTGGAGCAGAGCATGGTGATCGGGTCCCTGCTGGAGGAGTACAACGACGTGAACACGAGCTGGGTCGGCGAGACGGACTGGACCTACCTGACGAATTTGTCGTGTGAGTTTCGGGGGGATTTTGGGAGGAAAAGGAAAGGACAGTTGTGTCAGGCTGGGCTGAAGCTGGATAAGCGAGCTTCCTTTTAGGAGGCAAACATTCGGTATGCTAGAAGATGAACGAGGTCGCTTACACTTACGCAAGAGAGACCTAGAGTTGAAGAGAATCTGAAGCTGAACAATTGAAACATGGAGATGATAAGTTGTCCCTTTTTTTTGGTGACAGTTGAGCCAACTGAAGTCTAGATGCGTTTATTTACAATGTTATGTTTAGTTTATTTACAAAGTAATTTGTTATGTCTCAAGCTAAATTTTGATAGTCGTACAACTGTTGTTTTGTTATGCCCGTGACGCTACCAGCTAACATCGAGGTTATCAGTCAGTTTGTTGCCGTACCGTTTAAAATCAACGTTTGAATCAACACGAACAGTTTACTGTACATGGAACATTTCGGATTCGGCTCACTAACTGTAGAGGACGTCTCATCTACACTCTTTTTTCATCCAAATCACTCAATCCAAATGCCGAATATGAGACAAATTGAAGTTCCAATCATTCACCTTCTGGACCGAATATCGTATCACTCGGTTGAGATTCTATTCCCAGAGCGATTGGATGATTTTAATCACTCAATAGGGCTGTGAATCTGTATCTGTATCTGTGAGTGAGTATCCTCATGTCTAAATCAAAACAATAACGTTAAAGTCAACAACTTCGAATAATAATTTCAGCTTATATCTGGATAATATAGAAACTTCGCTAGCGAGTTTGTTTGGATCCTCTGAGTTCTCGCTGAGTCCTCTGATCCACGTTTTAATGTAGCTATTTTTACCGGCTACAACCAATCAGGGGCATTCCCGTGGTACAGTATTCAACTCGAACGACTCAATAACATGCCCGTCATGAGTGTAAGCCTAGAATGGATCGTCCCCCCGTAGCAAGGATTGACTATCCGGCTGCGTGGTAATGAATTAAGTCTTGAAAGCCTGTACAGGCCAACATGTCCCCTCGTAAGTCCCCTTACGAGAATGCTCAGTCTCCAATATCAGACTACATCTAATAAATCCTGGCTCATCGGGCGTGTGATGTTGAGCCTCCCATTCCTCGACTGTCGTCAGGGGATTGAAGTGCAATCTCAGACACTAGTCTAACCAATCTACTTCCTAAACCGCCACAGGTCTAGCAGAGGACTATAAGTATGTGTTGCTGACGTTTCACGGCGTAGACACGTTCGCTAGCGTATCCCTGGGCGAGCAGCTGCTAGGGTCCACCGAGAACATGTTCGTCCGGTACCGGTACGACGTGAAGCACCTGGTAAGGGACGGCGCGCGACGGCACTCACTCACCTCAGCCACAGCATTAACAAGTTCCTCTCTCATCTCGTCGCTAGTGTGATGGAGACACGCACGAGCTGCGGCTCCAGTTCCGCTCGCCGGTGGTTGAGGCGCGCGAGCGTGCCAAAGACCGTGCGCTACCGATCGTGCCGACCTGCCCGCCGGACGTGTACCATGGCCAGTGTCACGTCAACTTGATCCGCAAGATGCAGGCCAGCTTCGCGTGGGACTGGGGCCTGTCCGCCCCGTCGATGGGCATCTGGAAGCCGATACGGCTCGAGTACTACAGCTCGGCGCTGATCCGCGACCTGACGGTGGTGATCAGCGAGCTGGAGGTCAACGGTAGTGAACGGTGGTCGGTAGCAGTGCGAGTGTACCTCGAGACGGGACTGGCCAGCGCTCAGGTGAATGGTTTGCTCACGTTCAAAATCATGTAAGTGTTGCGGGTGCGATGTTTCGTGCGAGGTAGGTTCACTGACTCGACTACCCTTGGCCGTTTGCAGCGGTGTACCGTTTTTGAACGAGGCTGACCAAACGCTGGCGGTAATGAACAAGACGAACGAACACGGCGAACTGCTGGTCGAGCACGGGCTATCCGTGGCCCGGGATGCGGTGGAGCGTTGGTGGCCGAACGGGTACGGCAAGCAGACCCTGTATAGTCTGTACGTCCGGTGGGAGGACGAGGCGGTGAATGGCGTGAAACTGCCCAACCCGGACACGATGATCTCGGAGAAGGTGATCCGGATCGGGTTCCGGACGGTGCAGCTCAGCCAGGAGCGGGCCACCGATGGGCTGATGTTTTACTTCAAGGTCAACGATGTGCCGATCTTTGCGAAGGGTTCGAACTGGATCCCATCCTCCGTGCTGCCGGAGCGCTCGTACGACAGCAACTACGGTGAGTGTTTGAGTGTTTTGAGGTCGCGTAGATGCGACGCCGGAGCCCCGATTGATTGACCGGTGTACTTCCAACAGTGAAGTTTCTGCTGTACGCGGCCCGGGACGCCCACATGAACATGCTGCGCGTGTGGGGCGGCGGCCTGTACGAGAGCGACCACTTCTACCGGCTGGCCGACGAGCTCGGGCTGCTCATCTGGCACGATCTGATGTTCGCCTGCTCGATGTACCCGAGCGAGCCGGACTTTCTGCGCACGGTGCAGGAGGAGGTGCGGCAGAACGTGCGCCGCATCCAGCACCACCCGAGCGTGGCCGTGTGGGCGACAAACAACGAGAACGAGGTGGCGCTGCGCCAGAACTGGTACAAGACGAACGCGAACTACACCGCGTACTACACGCAGTACGTCGAGCTGTACGTGCGCACGGTGCTGCCGACGGTGGAGGCGAACGATCCCTGGCGCACGGTGCTACTGTCTTCGCCGTCCAACGGCGACCAGTCGCTTAAGGAGCGGTTCATTGCGACCAACCCGCAGGATCCCCGATACGGCGACGGTGAGTAAGGATGTACCAGACAGAGGTACAGTGAGGTTTGGAGAATGGAAGTGATTCAGGCGTATAAATATGAATGAATCTTGAAATGGCTGATTGAATTTGAATCTCAAATCAGGCGACTCTTGAACCTTTCAATATCGAAGAAACTTACACTTAATGCATGACCTTTTCAAGGTTCACGAATCTTGAAGATCATTACAAAGAATTTTGAAGATTAGCCTTAGGATCAGATTTATATATGTGAATGAATCTTTGAATCTGAATCTTGAATACGAAGTCTCGTGAATACTGGAATATCCCAGGACCTTACCTAAATTCTTGTGAGTTTGAAGGTTCAAAACCCTTCAAGATCATCGTCTAGATGCTCAAAGATCACAAATCTTCAGAGATTCGTCCGCCTTGACATTCAGATTCATGCTTCAATTCGCATGTGATGCTTGAATACATGCCGAGTGACGCCCTCCTCTACATTTCCGCTTTCCAGTGCATTACTACAACTACTTCCTGGACGGCTGGAACGCGGCCCAGTACCGGGGCGGACGGTTCGTGTCCGAGTACGGCTTCCAGTCGTTTCCCGCGTACACCAGCTGGCCGGAGGCGCGGAGCTACCGGCAGGCCGAGCTGTCCCAGCTGATCAACCACCGGCAGCACAGCCCGCTCGGCAACGCGCCCATCCTGACGATGATCGAGCTGAATCTACCGCTGCCGCGCGACCCGTCCGCCGATGGCTACTGGCCCGAGCTGATCTACCTCAGCCAGCTGTCCCAGGCGATGATCGTCAAGACGGAGACGGAGGTGTACCGGGCGCGCCGCGTCGAGTACGGCACGATGGGCGCCCTCTACTGGCAGCTGAACGACGTCTGGATCGCGCCCTCCTGGTCGTCGATCGAGTACGGCGGCACGTTCAAGTTGCTGCACGTGTGGTTGCGCGACATCTTCGCACCGGAGCATCTGGTCGCGTTCGTGAATGAGCGCCGGCAGCTGGAGGTGGTGGCGGTGCGCGACACGCTCCAGCCCGACGTCCAGCTGTGGGACGTGGAGCTGCGCATCCACCGGTACGGTAGCTTCCGGCTGGTCGAGCGCATCCGGCAGGAGCGGATCCGCGTGCCGGCGAACACGGTCGAGCTGGTGAGCACGTGGGACGTGTACGGGCATCTGGCCAAGCAGGGGCTGCACCCGGCCGACCATCTGGTGCTGCTGTACGCGTACCTGCACCCGGCGGACGGGCAGCCAAGCCAACCGGCGCCGCAACCGATCGCGGAAAACTTTGCCCTGCTGGACAAGCTGAAAAACATCCGGCAGGAGCAGCGGGTGGAGCCGACGGTGAGCATTAGCGTCGTGTCGGCGGTCTGCAGCGAGCAGAGCAACCTGACCAGCGTCAGCCTGGAGGTGTCGGTCAGTGCGCCCGCCCTGTTCGTCTACCTGCAGCTGACGCCGGAGAACAGTACGCTCAAGCAGTGCCAGTTTTCGCGCAACGGCTTCCTGCAGTTCCAGCCGGTGCGCACCGTGCAGCTGACGTGCGTCGATCCGGGCTGCCGGAACAAAATCCAGGCCAGAGACATTACGGTACGGACGGTCAACGAGCTGCTGGTGCGCTAGGCGGAACGACCGGAACGTTTTGCCTTTGCGTACCAACCACGTGTAGGCACCCTCCTTCGCGCGCCGTGCACCGGTCGCTTGCCAACATTCAAAAGCGAAACGAAGGGATTAAAGTCATACAGTTCTATATATATTAACTACATCTATCATACCAACAAAGTTTATATTTAATTATGCGTTTTCGTTTCCATTAATTTACAACTCCGTGATTTCCTTTTCCCCCTTTTTGCTCCGTTGCAAATCCGTCCGCTTCCGTTGTTCTACGCGTTTTAGTTTTCCTTTTTTTAATCTGCGCTGCACCTTTAACACAAACCATCCCTCCCTCTCCCATGAAGCTAAGAAGCTGTTTAGGGGGGGGGGGGGAGTAGAAACTGAAGCTCCCCATTTGCAATCTCCTTGTCCTAGGACCTAGCCAACCAGTGCTTTGTTGCGAAAGGTAAAAATCTATATCCTTTTTTCCGGCGGCGCTTCGATTCCTGCATCTCCTCACCCTCGCCACTATACACTAGTGTGTGTGTGTGTGTGTGTGTGTTTTTTAAACAAATACCGGCGTAAAAGCACTAGGTACCTTCAATCTATACAAACTCTCTGGTATCTAACAAAAGGAAACAAAGGTGTGTGTGGGCATGTGTGCCTGTGTCTTGTGTGTCTATCGCGTGGAAAATGGGGAGCAGATGGTCGGGAAAAGGCGAAATAAAATGAAAAGAAATAAACGTCACAATCGATAAACGAGACTAGTAATGGGACACGTGTGCGCGTGTTTCTCTCCGTGTGTGTGTGTGTGTGTGTGTGTGTTGTTATTTTGTTAGTTGTAAACACTAATTGGAACATAAATTATCACCCGCGCCTTTTTTCTTCTCCCCTGCCCTCGGCAGCACAACGGTACCGGGGACGGTAGGCGGGGGTGGGTGGTGGTGGTGATTTTTCACCGCAACAAACAACAAAACAAAGGTAAACGTATACCCTAAACAAATAACGTCTCCGCAGCGGTTCACAACCCTAATGTACAACGATCGGCTATGGGAGAAAGGGCGAGAAGGAGAGTGTGTGTGTGAGAGAGAAAGAAAGAGAGAGAGAGAGAGAGAGAAGAGAGACAGAGGGAGGAAGGCGTTGGTTTAAACAATATACAATAATAATAAAAAAGCAAACTAATGTACGTTACGTGATTGTTATAAGGATCTTGCGCTTTCGTAGTATGGACCGCGCCTTAGATTAGCTTTTCCCTCCAGCCCTTTTTTTGTGCCAAACCTAACATAACATGTATGTGTGTGTATGTTGTTCTCCATTTGTGTTGTGGCTTTGCTTTCACAAGATACGATTAACATAACAATGTAATTCACATCCAAGGATGCATTTAAAGTGGTTTCATTTGTTACTCCCTTGGTCTTCCCGTCGCTTCAAGCTTTCCCCAGCTGCACTGCACTCCCTTTTGTCCTCTCAATTTTGCTGATGCGTTAGTTTTTTTTCTTCTTTTGTAACTTTTGCATTACACTATCATACTGTTTGCGGCTCTGCGCCTTACCTAAAATCTAAACGTACTAATCCTACTTCAAATATTTGGTGTTATTAACCTGCAAGCAGCTTCCCCCCATTTCCCTAGTCGCACAATGTTCATCTTCGCGCACATGCCGGCCCTATACAGTGCCACACGCAGCCGGATAGTCAAAGTCAGTCCTTGCTTACGCACGGGGGGGGGGGGGGGGGAAGGGAACCGGTCCATATGAGGCTTGAATCCATGACGGGCGCATGTGATTAAGTCGTACACTATGGCACCGCCCCGCAATAGTATATGTGTGCTGGTAACAATGTGTGCGGTGCGGAAGCTGACTTGACCACAAAGCAAAAGCACACACAAAACTGTACGCGCTAAACATGTTGTTGTTGTTGTTGTTGTTTTGTTGTTGCAATATACACAAACTCTCACACACACACGTGCACAAACAATGATAAGAATAAGTTAACTGCTTGCTTCGCTTTTAAAGCTTCTCCCGCGTCTCGAGGGTTTTGAAAACATGCATCGAAAGACTGCTGGCGGGAAACGTAGCGTACACACGCACAAAAGTGGATATAAAATAAAGTTAAGCGGGGAAATGGAACCGCGGGGTTGGGAAAGGCGAACGCGGCGGGATAGTATAAAGCGGCAACCCCTGAACGCGAACGCTCGCCGGAGACGGATGAGGCTAATACCATACACAAACGTCGTCACATCCGGGTCAATCTTCGGTATCGATCCTAAGCTTGCCTTGCCCTACAACTCGGCCCCCGCTAACGGGAGGCACGGTTACAGGTTGTTCCGTTCCGTGCTTCTAGTAGAGTAGTCCCGATGGTCACACGCAACGGCTGTATAAGAGACGCGCGCGCGCTGCGTTAGCAGTTCATCACCGCTGCCCTTTCGCACCCTCTCCGTTTCCCTTCTCTCTGCTTCTCTTCGTCTTCTTCTTTACACATCACAATTTTGTTTTTTCTTCTTCTACTGCTTCCTAGCTGCCCACGGATTCCTTCTTTGTTTTAGCTATTGTCCGTCCCTCGCGTTCCTACCAACACTTTCTTCGCCCAGCATGACGTCACACAGCGCGGGCCGCCAGGCGCCTTAGTCCGCTATCGCCGTGTACGGCAGGCTGCTGTGTTTCGGTTTCGTTTTGTTGATGAACACCTTGATGCAGCCGCTAAAGTCGGCACTCACCATCACGTACCCCCGGCACGCCTTTTTGCTCTGCTCCACGAACGATTGGTTAAGGGAGATCTGAAAAAACACACACACACAGATACACAGGAAATTGGATTTCGCTTAGACGATACTACGACACAACCACACCACTCTTGCTTACCTCGCTGTTGCTCGCCGTTTCGTCCGGATCGAGCATGATGATTGCCTCCGGCTTCGGTGCGAAGATTGCACACGTGACGGTCGCGTTGTGCGCCTTGATGCCTTCCCAGAAGTCGCTTCGATCGCGCCGAACCTGTAACCGACCATGTTTCGAATAATTAACGGTCCCATCTTCGTCATTTGCTTGACTCTTCATCGACCAGTTTCTTACCGAGCTGAGCTTAGCGTACTCGTGCTGCGTCTTCCAGATGTAGATGCACTGGTTCTCCGAGCCGGATATGATGTACTTGCCGTCGTGGCTGAACGACGCCTTGATCTGGGAGGACGAGTTCAGGTAGCCCTTGTACTTGCAGCTCAGGTTCAGGTCCCGCAGATCGTACAGCCGGATGCGGCTGTCGTTGGAGGTGACCAGAATTTTGTCCTCGCCTGGAAATGGGATGGCAAGTTAGGCAGGGATGGAAAGGGTTGTTCGCTATGGGCCAGTGCAAACGGATTGCTACACCGTGCAGTGAGATATGGCACTGATTTGATTTGATGGTGCATTGAACAAGAACGAACAGTCCAGTGATGTACTCAATGACTCAGAACGAGTAAATTAAAACACCAAAAGGTTGTAGTTTTGTTTTCAACTCATTTGCGAATCAACTGTCCATGCAGATTAGAGCAACTCATTTACTGTGATTAAACTCATTACTCACGAGTGATTTACCTCGCAGTCAGTGAGTTGCTAGTTGGTAC
This sequence comes from Anopheles merus, assembly GCF_017562075.2. Taxonomy (NCBI): domain Eukaryota; kingdom Metazoa; phylum Arthropoda; class Insecta; order Diptera; family Culicidae; genus Anopheles; species Anopheles merus. Next base: position 2,121,127 of record NC_054081.1, on the reverse strand, counting down.
AGAGAGCTAAATCACTCCCGAATGAGCACTCTCTAATTCTGAGTTCTTAAACTCGAACGAATAATTTTGGATAATTAAATCTAGTGGTGGGACCTACCCGATTCCTATTCCCCGTGTTCGGAATCAATTCCGGAGCCGATTCCGATGCTGGAATCGATACCGATGCTGAAATCGATTCCGATGCCGGAGCCGATTCCGATTTCCGATCCGATTCCGGAGTTGAATACGGAACTGATCCCAGAAGTGGAATCGGAATCGATCTGGGAATCGCAATTTTCTCCGATAACCGAATCAGAATTGACTCCAGAATCGGAATTAGCTCCGGAATGAGAATTAAAATAAGAAGTTGCAGAAGCGAAATCAATCCGGGAATCTCCATGAGAATGGATCGGTTACAAGAAAAATTTGATTCTTTGAGACTATCAACACGTATCATTAGACCCGAAACGCCTATTCTTGTGGAGATGCCGAAACTGACTTCGATTACGAAGCTGATTCTGATTTCTGAGCCAATTCCGACTCCGGAACCGATTTTAATTTCGGAGCTGATTCTTGAGCCGATTCCGTAACCACTTCTGGAGCCAAATCCGGAATCGATTCCAGAAAACTTTGGAGCTAGTCGGAATAGGTTCCGACGAAAACTTCATGTTTTTCATCATTAGCTAAATCACGCTAAATGAGTGATGAGTGATGACGATTGCATTGGTGCAGATTAATTATTCCCCAGTTCGCGACTGGCCCAACCTTTACCTGGCATCGGTTCGATACCGCTAATCTTCCGGCCGATCGCATTCCGCCCGCGGGTCGAGCGGACGTGTATCTGCGTGTGGTACTTCAGCTGGTCCGTGTTGTAGAAAATGCAGCGCCCGTCGTACGTGCCCACCACCGCAAACTTGCCGTTCGCGCAGAAGTTGGCCGCCGTTATGAGCTTCGTCTGCCCGTCCACCTCGTTCCAGAGCGCGACCTTCTTCTCCGGGATGTTCCACAGGCGCAGCTTGCCGTCCAGGCTGCCGCTCAGGAAGTAGCGATCGTCCCGCGGATGGAACGCGATCGCCGTCACGAAGTCGATGTGCTGAAAGCAGCAGAGACACTCGCGGCGCGAGATGTGCCACAGCCGCACCGTTTTGTCCATCGAGCTCGACAGGATGAAGTAGTTCTTCGACCAGGACACGTCGAGCAGGTCGGACGTGTGGCCGGTGTAGGTGCAGAACGAGCGCGGCATGAACGGGCCGGGCGACGAGACCGACTCGTCCGACTGCACCGAGGTGAGCGATTCGTCCGCCGGCGACGCGATCATCGACGCGTTCAGCGCCTCCTCCGACGGCGTCGGGGACGCTTTCTGGTCCGCGTTGTACTTGGTGCGCATCGTTTGAAAGAACGGGTACGCGTCCTTCAGCACCCAGATGCAGAGGACGCGGTCCTGGCCGGCCGTCGCCAGCAGCCGGCCGCAGCTGCTAAACTTCATGCACCAGACGGCGACCGTGTGCTCGCCGGACAGGTCCTGGACGTGCTGCAGCTTGGCAAAGTCGTACGGGCCCTTGTTCGTGCTGGACGCCTTGATCTTGATGTTCTGCTCCGGGTTGCCCACGTCCTGTATGTCCGCCACGTCCTCCTTGTGCCGGGCGTGCGACACCTCCGACGCGATCGATTTCGCCTTGCTGACCGTCTTCTTCGCGGTGGTGCGGAAGAACCGCTTCAGCCGGGCGGTCCGCCGCTTCAGCCGGCCGCCCTCGAGCCCCTCCGACTCGAGCTCCTCCTCGTAGCCGGGCAGCTGTATCGAGTCCGAGTCGGGCTGCGGGCCGACCGACTCCTCGTCCGTCTCCGGGATGTGGCTGGTCAGGCGCATGATGTGCAGCGAGAGCGGATTGATGCACTGGGGCAGCTTCTCCTCCACCGCCGAGAGGGGGAAGTTTTCCCCGGTGTCGAGGTTTTTCACCGGCACCTGCTCGAGTATCTCCATGTCGGTCAGCTGCTTGCCCGAGTTGGTGCGCGTCCGGACGTACATGTTCATCTGCTTGAACTGTTCCTCGTCGCCGGCCGACTTGCGGCGCTCGCGCAGCTGCAGCTGCTTGGCCGCGAGGCTCCCGTGCCGCATGCCGCCCTCGAGGCTGTTCGTGCCGGTGATGGAGTAGTTCTTCCGATGGCTGCCCATCCCGCCGACCCCGAGCCCCGGCACACCCGTGCCGACGCTGCCCGTGCCGCCGCCGATGCCCATGCTGCCGATGCCACCGCTCACCATCCCGATGCCGCTGCTGCCCACGTTGCGGAAGAACTCGCGCCGGATCCGCTCGACCCGCGCGATCTCGTCCCGCGACGGCCCCTCCGCCTTGTTGAACGCACCGTCGGTCGGCTTCACCACGTACTGGCCCTTGGTCGCCTTGTAGATGTTCAGCCCCTGCGCGTTGTCCGTCCAGCTGACGTGGGACGACGGGCCGGACACGCTCTTCAGGCTGCCGGTCGGGCTGATATGGCTGCACTTGGTCTGGCTGCCGCCGAGCGTCATGCGGGTAAGCGAACCGGCACCGCCGACACTGCCGGTGCCACCCGTGCTCGCCCCATTGCCCCCGTTCGTGAGGGCGGACGGGACGCCGGCACCGTTCGCCACTGCGGTTGCCGCCTCCTCGAACGAGTTTTCGATTTCGCGCGTAATCGACTCGAGCGTGGCGGGCGACGGAAGCGTCTGGCCGCTGTTACTGTCACCGCCGGTCGTGGTAACGTCCGCACTGCTGGCGCTGCTCACCCCATTGCTGCCGGTGCTGCTGCCGCCGCCAGCATGCTTGGCCGTTGCGACGGCGGCGAGGGCAACGGTGCCCGGACCGGCACCACTGTCGCACTGGCTGGCCGGTGGCGGTATCTTCACCATCAGCAGCTCGCTCGACGAGCTGTCCGCCGGTGGTAGCGTAAGGCCTTCGTTCATGTTAAACTGCTCGGACGAGCTGCTGGAGAGTTTGCGCGCCTTCTTCTTGCGGCGCGGCGGCGCCACGGGGCGCTCGTGCACGACCGCACCGGCGTCGGTGGTGCTGGGCGCGGTGACGGGGACGGCGAACGTTGCATCGGTGGCTTTCGACTGGGCCGCGTTCTTTGTGCTGCTGATAACGTCAGAATTCGCTGGAATGAAGTGGTGGATTGGAGAAGGAGAAGGAAAACACTTAGCATGTGTGTACCATCGATCTCAATCGAGCGCGGACAAAGGAGAGACACGGGCCTCGCCCTGATAACGTTCAATTGTGATAGGAAAGCGATTAAGGTGAACATGTTAATAGCCTTTTTTTTAGTTGCCCATGTACGATAAGCCTGAGGATGAGTTTTGTTTGCAACCAATTTTAAAATTATAAGATTTTATGTTTTAGTAGACGTTTAAGCCGTATAGCCGTTAAGACGTTTAAGTTGACTACCGGTCTGGTGGTGCAGTCGTCAACTCGTACGACTTAATAACATGCCTGTCATAGCATCAAGCCCCAAATGGACCGTGCCCCCATACGTAGGACTGACTATCCTTATTTATTTGAATTCACATTATTACGGCTTCGACTGAATCCCAAAAGCGCTTGGTATGTGTGGTTTTCCTCGTGGCAAGGGGGTGATTTACTGATTTACACTAAACCTAAGCAATGGTCAAATGGGGTAAAAATGTATTCAACAGTCGCTTGTCGCTAATATTTCGTTCTAAGTTGATTACCGGTCTCATGGTACAGTCGTCAACTCGTACGACTTAATAACATGGCCGTCATGGGTTCAAGCCCCAAATAGACCGTGCCGCCATACGTAGGACTGACTATCCTGCTATGGGGGGAAATCAATAAGTCACTGAAAGCCAACCCCACAAGTGGGTTGGTAGGCCTTGACCGGCATCGGTTGTTGAGCCAAAGAAGAAGAAGAAGTTGATTACATTTTTGACAGTGTGCATCAATGTTTGCCTCCAAGGCACCAATTTTTGTCTGTAAGTCAATATTATTTGACTCTAGTGTAAATCGTGATAAACTTGCAAGTTATTTCAGCAGCTTTATGAAAATCGTTACGTTCCATTACAAAATAACTAAATTACGAGCGTGATAAAATATGCAGCACACACCGTAAAATGGCTTTGTTTGTCCTGTAAGTTGACTGGTTTTGGAACTCATTGTTTCAGGAGCCAGAGATTGTTAAACGCAGTCAAAAGTTGCATTTTGATCGATAAACATGGGTACAAAAGAGGTCAAAACGTAGTCGCAACGACTGCATCTTATGAAAAAGTTAATATTTTGCCTATGTTTGGGCATTTCGTAATAGCAAAAAAAAGGCCCGCAGGAAAATGGACAGCTTCCTGCTGCCGCTTCCAATACACACCTGCCGGTATCTGGCCACCGGTTCCACTGGTACCCTTTTTGCTCGGTGGCTGCTGTTTCCCCGGTACCGCCACCTGCTTCACGCTGGACGAACCGGCGCTGTGTGCTGCAAAAAAAAAGGACAAATCAAAAACGACGTTAGCATTCAGCGACAAAGCGGACGGTACGTAATCGTACTTACCGAACGTATCGATGCTGCCACCGGCCATGATGCGGCCGACTATCCCGAGCGAGGAAATGCTGTGGATGCTGGCGACGTCGCTCTCAATCACGCGAAACGGGTAGTTCGAACGGCCCGTCGACACGTACATGCCCTCGACGGAGCTGTTCTGCAATGTTCCGAACAAACGAACAAAAATAAAGCGCCCGCCAGAGCGTTGTCGTTAGTGTTTGAGGGGGAGCTGGTGGTGCATGGGACCAAAATCAACCCCAAAACGAGTTAGAGATAGTGAGGAACAAGTAGACGAGATTTTGCGATTTTACGAGTAGATAGAAAACGTAAACTAACTAAAGGCATTCAACACACTACTGCTTCTTCAACGCTCTCTACTTAAGTTTGTTATTCAAATTAGTAAACAAAGAAACACAAAGAGTAGAATACAAAATGGATAGAACCTTAAACAATAAAGATTAATGCTAAGGAGAATTTGCAACAAAAAAACCTCCACTCTACAGTTCCGAATTGGATCGAAGAGAGCAACAAAAAAGAAACCCCCAACCCCAAAAAAAAAATACGATAAAGCCAGTTTAATGTTACAACAAAGCATTAAACAAACGGTTTCCCAGCAAAGTGGAGAGATTGTTTTTTGAATTGCATTGCTTTTGGTAGCTCGGATGGACCGCGGATGGGCCCTTCCCGACACGGTGCTGGGCTGCTCGTCTCCAGAACCAGCCGGCTGTGCATGTGTGTGTTTTTGGGTGCCTTGGGGAAGGGGTGCGGCGGGGTACAGGGTGTGTCTGCGTTATTAATAATACCTGCGAGTCAGGTGTCAGTATATTGCCCGGATTCTCGTCTTCGTCGTTTTGCATGCTTTGGCGCAACTCGTGAAATCGCTGACTACGAAGCTACGGTAAAAGAGGGGGTGAAAAAAAAACGGAAGAAAACAAATAGAAACGGTAACGGATAACTAACAGCGCGAGAAGAAGAGAGAATGTAAAAGTCAATATAGAAATGGCGAGCGAATATAATTGATATTAGTACACCAAACGCACAAAGAAAAAAACAACTTGTAAACCGAGCATAAGCGAGCATAAGTACTGGCAGAAGTTGCTGGCCGTTTGTTTGATTGCTGACGGTGGTTTTGGTTGATTGTCGTTGATTCCGGTGCGATTGTTCCTGGCACATGGCTGTTGAGGGTCGTTCGTGGGTCGTTGCAAACCCTCCTTTCGGATGTTCGTTTACTTCCTTGTGCCTGCGATGCGTTACAACCGGCTTGGCACGACCTCGCTAGCAGTGTTTTTTTAAAGAAGAAAGGATGTAGCCTTTCTAATGGATGTTAGATAAAAAGAGATAGAGAGAGAGCTAGTTCTGCCAATTGCTACGCGCTAACGGATGGTTTACTTTATAAGAAAAATGCATTAATACGTAACTGATGCTCATGCTTGTTCGAACGATGGACAATTAACGGATATGTAATACGGTAACGGCACAAAATAAACAAACAGAACAGAAGAAGCAAACAAAACACAACAGCAAGGGACAACGTTGACGACCATAAACAAACCCAAAAACGCCCAGTACCGGTGGCGGTAGTGTCCCATCGCTACTGCCACACTACTTACCGATTTCGGTTCCTTGAAGGGCTGTTCGGCGAAGGCAGCGGACGGGCCACCCAACGGCCCACCGGTCGGTTTGGGGTGACTCCTCTTGGTGGCGGCGAAGGCACTGCTCTCGCCCATCGCGCCAATCCGGTCCTGCTGGGCGGCCGGGTGCCGCTGCGTCAGCGCGTCCGTCGTGTGCGGCGCCGCCGACGCATGGTGGCCGCTTGCTACAGGCGCACCGGAGTGACCCGCCCCGGTCGATGGGTGCTCGGTACGCCTTCTGTCACACGGTGAAGGCAGAAAGAAGGAAGAATAAAAAAACAACGATAATAACAACAGTAAGCAGAACGGAATGCAGGTGCAGTGCCCCACCCTGCATCACATTCTCCCTCCGTCCTTCTTTCTACTACGAGTCGGTTCCCGAGATATCCGCGTAAGTTGAAAGTTACGTTTTGCAGCCAAAATACATTTAATCAATGGGAATGTAGACCATAAGGATATTTATGATTTCTAAGCGGCTCTAAGCATTTGGACAAAAAAGTAAATCATTTTGCAATTGAGCATTATTCGTGCAATTTGTACTGATTTGACACGCAAGCTGTCACATTTAGTAAACCGCGTAGAACCAAGAACCGCGCAACTCGGGAACAGACCGTGCTTTTCTCCCCGCAGATTGTGAAAGGGCAAATTTGTTTTCATACCTGCTAGCACCTCCTGCCCCTTCTCCTCCTCCCGCGCCACCCCCTTCGGTAGACGATTTCGCCAGCACGCTGTCATCCAGTGCATCGTAGAACTCGTCCGAGCTCTCGCTTCCACTGGCCATCGCTGCAGCAGCGCAGGGACGGGCCGAAACGCGGCGCCTCCCTTCCGTCCGCTCGTGCCCCGCGTACCCGCCGCTCGACACCCGACGGCGATGGTGATGATGATGCTGCTCGCTGGTGAACAGCGCAGGGAGATAGCCGTCTGGATGCCCTCACCTGCTGCTGGTGTTCCGTGCGCTTTCGGGCGGGGATGGCGAGAGGATTCGGTGAATGGGGAGTTCGCGGTGGGACAACCCCGCGTTCACCTTCCGGAGGGCTGCTGCTGCTGCTGCTGCTGTGTTGCCGTCCGCTTTTCACTGTGGGTGCTTCTTTGCAGCGCAGCAGGGCCAGCCATCAAGGGGCCGTAGCCGTAGTCGAAAAATTTTCAACACACACAGATTTTTTGACAGCCCAACTATTTCGCCCACCTCAGATCACAACACACCAAGGTGCATTAAGTAGGTCAGGTGGGGGAATACCGAGCATTTTTGACAATTCGTCACTTGACATAAGGTCACCGAGGATTCAAACTATTATTTGCGTGATTTTTTTTTTCTCTTGGCCATGTACATTATCTACCACATGCTTTAAGCTAAATATAATTGTTAAACTTACTCTGGGCTTTGCGAGTTATAATTTAACATTTAGATGTAAATTTAACACAGATATTTCAGTATAGAATGAAAAAATAATTTTACAGGCAGTCCCCAAGAAACGCTACTGATGGGGACCGAAACGGCCGTAAAATACCGAGTATCTTGCATTTCTGCGAAACACTGCTTCTAGACGACCCAACAAATCTTCCACAGCAATGTTTGTTGACACTTTCTATTTGCCAAACCGTCAATGCTTTAGCACGATCAGGCTCAGATCCGACTCGGATAATTTCGGAACCGACTCTATAATCTATCAGAGTCGCAGTCGTCCGGAATCGCCCAGAGTCGTCCGGAGTCGTCCAGAGTCGTCCGGAGTCGTTTCGGAGTTGGAATCATCCAGAATCGCCCAGAGTCGCCCGGAGTCTATCGGAGATGTCTGTAATCGCCCAGAGTCGTCTGGAATCGTCGAGAGTCGTTCGGAGTCAGAGTTATCCGGAGTCTTCCAGAGTCGTCCAGAGTCGGTCGAAGTCTATTGAAGTCGGAATCATCCGGAGTTATTCGGAGTTGGGGTCGTCCGGACTTGTCCGGAGTCACCTAGAGTCGCCCGAAGTCTATCGGATTCGGAGTCATCCGGAGTCGTCTGGAGTTGTCCGGAGTCGTCCAGAGTCGTCCGGAGTCGTTTCGGAGTTGGAGTCATCCAGAATCGCCCAGAGTCGCCCGGAGTCTATCGGAGGTGTCTGGAATCGCCCAGAGTCGTCTGGAATCGTCGGGAGTCGCTCGGAGTTGGAGTCATCCGGAGTCTATTGGAGTCGGTATCGTCCGGAACCGCCCAGAGTCGTTCTTATTCGCCTGAAGTCGTTCGAAGTCAGAGTTATCCGGAGTCGTCCAGAGTCGCCCGAAGTCTATCGGATTCGGAGTCATCCGGAGTCGTCTGGAGTCGTCCGGGCGACTCCGATTCCGGGCGAAACTAGTGGTTCATATTTTTCCGGATCTAGAGAATCGTACTAGCAATAATGGGAGTTGGATCGGAGTCGTGGGTGCGCTCCTGAGCGCACATCACTAGTAAGAACTGTCAAATGAAGAAAACCGCATATCTCCGAATCCGCCTTTAAGAAGTCTCGCGCATCTCGTGGACCAGGTACCTTAAAGGAACAGGTACCTTAAATATGGTGACCCACCAAAAGTGCTTCTCATCTCCTTCCACCACCTGATCCCACTAATGCACCTTGCAACACGCACTCACACACACACGCACACAAACAAGCCGTTAGAAAAAAAACACATTCCATCACGTTTCGCCTCACTTTTCGCCCCGCCGTGTCGAAACGGCTGACAGTCGCAAAGAACACTTGAACCGGACAGCGTAAACGCACGATTGCGATTGGAATTTACCTGTGCACACGGGTTTGTTTGCGCCTGTGCGTACAGTAGTGTGTGTGTGTGTGCGTGCGCAGTTGGGTGCCGTTCGAACACTGCACGGGTGCGTTTACGCGAGGCCAGTCAGGGCCCCTGTCAGTGAGAGTTTTACCGTGCAAACGAATAGTGGAGCAGAGCGGAACAAAAAAGTTTTGTGCCGTCGTCCCGTGTGGTGCGTGTGGTGCGTCAGGTGAATAACGATACAACCTTAGTTCCCCATTCGTGCGTATGTTCGAAAGCGTATCGTTTTCCATCTTTTCTTGGTTGGAAAATTCCAGCCCCATCCATCGAGGGGTTGTGGGTTTTTTTTCCTTCTCTTGCGCTGTGCATGGGGCAATGGGAATCGATCGCAGCCAACACTGCTCTTGTAATGGCGTACGAGTGTTGTATGTGTGTGTGTGCGTGTGTGAGTGTGTGTGTGGGCTGCGTGTGAATACGATAAAGAGGGCAAGGCACATGATGATGATGATGCGAGCGAACGAGAGAACGAACCGAGCCGTAGCGAAAGCGAGTGCGCCCGAATGTATGCAACGGTGTGTGCAGGAAAGAAACAGCATGCGAACGATTGTTGTCGGTGTGTGTGTGTGTGTGTGTGTGTGTGTGTGTGTGCGTGTGTGTGTGTGCGTTGTGTGCGCTTTGCGATGTTTGCGTCTGAATGAGGAAGAGAGAGCGAGTTTGTGTGTGTGTGTGAGAGAGAGAAAGAATGGATGCGTGTGTGAATGAGCGAGACAGAAACAGCCGTAAAAGTCAATACACACGGCCATGATGTCTAGCATTCTTTTTTTGTGTGTTGTATTTGTCCGTTTTGACGGGAGGCCATATCGTTCCGTTGTAATAAAATATTAACAATTTCCGAGAATTGAGTTCACGGTTGTGTGGACGGGCCCGTGTGACGCGTGTGTGTGTGTGTGCGTGACAGATAGAGAGAGTGAGAGCGGGGGCAGCCCAACAAGGGGTGCTGCTTAGGGGAAAAACGCAATTTTCGTAAAATAAAACTATGTGTCTTAGCCCCCCCCCCCCGCAGACCCCCAGTTACCCCTCCAGCAGCCCCTGCATTATCAACACAACCGATTACCCGTGCTGTCTCCTAGTAGTGTTCCATTTCAGAGCAATTCCCTTTTCTTTCCCTCTTTGCAACAGTGGAAAAAGATGGCTGCCACTACTAACTGAACCGTTTCCAACAACAATCATTTGCCACTGAACCCCTGCTTGCGGGCAGCTGTGGGACGGGAATTGCGTATCTGTGTCTCTGCGCTTGTGTGTGTATGTGTGTGTGTGTACCAAGAAGGGTAAGAAAGGTAGTTGAGATCAGCAACAATCAATTCAACACAACAACCACCGGTATCAACCTTCGAAACATCCCACCCTTAGCTCGGGTGGTGCGCAACTGTCAAACGTTCAAGCAGGATCATCGCCCCCCTCCCCCCCGCTCCTTCTCCCCTTTCTTCTCGTAGCCGGCCACCTGCACGGTTACCGTGAACGAATTCGACCCCCTAAAGTCGCCCAAACTCGCTGCCGAGAAGCACACTCCAATTCCTAGTATCCGAACCAACTGGAGTTCAAATCCCTCTATCTCCCCTTGTATGTTTGAATGTATGCGTGTGTGTGTGTGTGTTTGTGTGAAGGACGGGTAAGTGATATGGGTCTGTGCACGGAAAATTCCACGCAACTCAAAGCGAAGAACCATCATCATCCGCACACGGTCGAATCGAAAATCAATTTTGCCTCATTCTCAACCAGCATTTTTGGTCTCCCGATGAGAAATGGCCTGGTGAGAGGTGAGTTGCTGCCGTTGCAGTATCTGCTCTAAAGTAATCGGACGAAACGCTGTACCATGATGGCAACACGCGGACAAGATGAAATCATTGGTCAGCTATAGCTAAACGGCCGTTTCGTTTCGTTGCATTCCCCGTCAGGGGAGTGAGATTGCAGCCGGAACCCAAGTAGAGCGGACACGAACCGTTTACTTGGTTCGCTTTCGACAAAGACACAGCGCAACCTTTCCTTTTTGTTGGCACACCCTTCAGTGGGTGTTCTCTGTTTGATGTTGCTGCTGGTGCTTGGTCAGTGTGCTCTCTGTGCTTTTAAACAGTTGTGCACGCCTGGTTGCCGGATGTTGTGTTTCGCGAACCGCAGCTCTTCGCCGTCCTCCAACAAATCAATGCACAGCTGTGTTGTATCTAGTGATGGGAATAATGATGGGATTTCGTCGGAATCGATTCCGGATAGCTCCGAAGTTTCCTGGAATCGATTCCGAATCGTAGGTTCGCAATTAGTTTGTGGAATCGATTCCGGAATCGGTTCTGAAATCGGCTCCGTAATCGGATACGGATTCCGTTTCAGAATCGGCTCCAGAATCGGTTTCGGATTCGGAATTAGTTCCGGAATCGACTCCGGAATCAGAATCGGCTCCAGCATCGGAATCAGATTCCGTTCCATAATCGGCTCCAGAATCGGTTTCGGATTCGGAATTGGCTCCGGAATCGACTCCGGAATCGGCTCCGGAATCAGAATCGGCTCCAGTATCGGAATCGGTTACGAATTTGGAATTGGCTCCGAAATCCGAATCCAAACTCAGGATCTTTGAGATTGGAGTCGGTTTCGGCATCTCCATAAGAGTAGACGTTTGGATCCAATGATGCTACGTATTGATAGCCGCAAAGAATCAAAATGTACTTGTAAACGATGCATTCTCATGGAGATTCTTGGACTGATTTCGCTTCTGCAACTTCTTATTTTAATTCAAGAATTGATTCTCATTCCGGAGCTAATTCCAATTCGGGAGTCAATTCTTATTCAATTACCGGAGCAATTGGCGATTTCCAGGTCGGTTCCGATTCCGATTCCGGAGCCGATTCCGATTTCTGAATCGGTTCCGTAATCAACTCCGGAATTGGCTCCGGACTCTGGAATCGACTCTGGAATCGGCTCCGGCGCAAACTCTGAAATCGGCTCCGGAGTCGACGTCGAAATCGGTCCCGGAGTCGACTCTGGAATTGGCTCTGGAGTCAACTCCGGAAGCGGAATCGATTCCAGCATCGGAATCGGCTCCAGATTTGATTCCGAATACGGAATCGGAATCGCGTAGGTCCGATTCCGAGCTCCCACCACTAAGTTGTGGCAATGGCTCAAATTCTTCCTTGTGTAATATCATTAGTGATGAATTCTCTTTTCGTTCTTATTTCCCGGATCCGTTCGAATCGACATCTAACATTTTGTTTGCAACCTTTCCAACCTTTATATAACTCCCCCGTTTTCTTCTGTTTGCTCTTCTTCACTCCACATTGCAGCTCCATAACTCCTGTCCCCGCGGAGACGAAGAGCCGCTTGAGGGGGAGGGAAGGAGGGAACCCCCCTATCCACGTACAGTCTAGCGCTCGCCGGTCGGCTGCACCCTCCCCCACACCCACCCACGAAAATGGCGATCGAATGTCCGGTCTGTACGCTGTACCTTCGGTCCGGCATGACGCTGGCCGAACATTTGGACACGCACCCGAAGGAGAACGTGATCAAGGCGCTGGTGAGCATGGTCAAGCCCGACAGCCTCCCTCCCTTCGGCAGCGAGCCGGTGGAGGAGCCGGGCACGGCGAGCGAGCCCGTGCCGGCGGAGGGTGGCAGCACCGCGGCGCTCCACGGGCAGCCGGGCCCGAGCACCAGCAGCAGCAACGCGATCTCATTTCGCCCGAACGAGCGGACCTCGGCGTCCGTGGGGATTTTTGAGGCACAGCCGTCACTGTTTCTGGACAATGCGCTGATAGCAACGTCGGCCACTAGTAGCAGCAGTAGCAGCAGCAGCAGCAGCAGCACTACCACCCCCGCCACTGTACAAGTCAACCTTACCTCCAGCCAGGCGCCGCAGGTCACCGTGGTGAAGAAGATCGATGTGCACGGTGTGCCGTGCTTTCAGGTAAACAATGTGACGCTGGTCAAGCGGGAGCTGGTACAGCCAGTCGCAGCAGCAGCGCCGGCACCACCACCCCCTCCACCACCACCACCACCAGCACTACCAGCGCCGTCTGTCGCCACTGTCGGAACGGTGCCGAACGAGCTGGCGGCGATTGGGCCGCTGGGCGACGAGTACACCGAGCCGAGCGGGAGTGGTACGGCGACCGGCGGCAGCTCGTCCCGCGTGGTCTACCCACGGTACACGAACGAGCTGTATTCGGGCCCACCGCCCCCGTACAGTCGCGCCATCTCGTCCACGGTGGCTTCCAGCACGCAGATCACGCCCGTGCAGCAGCAGCAGCAGCAGCAGCAGCAAACGTTGCAGCTGAGCATCACGAAGAGCAGCGTCGGTGGGCTCGGCGTGGTGGGCCAGCAGATTCAGCTGCTGGCGAAAAACCTGTCCGAGGCGTCGGTGTCCGCGTTCAAGCAGTACCCGGCCTCGGCAGTGCAAACCGTGTCCGTGCTGGACCGGGGCAGCCACGAGGAGCCAGCGGTAGCAACGGCGAGCGTCGCCTCGCCGTCGGCACCGGTCGGCACCCCGAAGCTGCTGTACAGTGTGGCGACAACGGCGGGCCCAAGAACGGCCGGGACTGCAATAACGTCCACCACCACCACCACCACCACCACCACGACCACTGCCAACACGCAGAGCGCCAACACCGCCCTGGTCGACCATCTGGCAGCGGGTGTCCCGGCGATCACCACCACCACCACCACCACCAGCGGTACCAAAACGACCGTCTCGGCGTCCCCGTCCTCGTCCAAGTCGAACGTGGTGAAGGTGCTGAGCAACGTGAAGGTGCACACCGATCTGAAGGACTTCCAGGACATCATCATGCACCTGAACGCGGGCCAGATGTCGATCGTCGGCGACAAAACGTCCCTGATACCGCCCGTCACCGAGCGGCGCCCGTCAGCGTTCGCGGCGAGCACACCGGGCCGTTCCCTGCTCGCGATAACGCCGGCGAAGAGCGAGCTCCCGGCGGAGCAGCAGCAGCAGCAGCAGCAACCGCTCTGTAACGCCGGCATGCCGACGACCAAGAGCGAGATAGAGGACTTGACCGGCGATTACGATCACGAGGTGGAGTACAGCGGCAGCTGGCAGGAGATGGACGACCATTACGCCGACGGTGAAGTGCGCGGCCAGCAGTGGGAGGGCGAGGAAGAGGAGGGTGCGGGTGGGAGCGGCAAGCGGTTCCGCAGCGCTAGTGAGCAGCGGGACACGCTGCCGGCGGCCACCGCATCGCTGGACGAGCGAATGGCTCCGGGCGAAGTGGCACCCGGTGGTGGTGCGGCCTGCTCCAGCGGCAGCGCGATGGTCACGAGCGTCATCCGCAAGACGCCCCAGCCCGTGCCCTGTGCCCTGTCGCCACCCGCGCCCCAGCAGGAATCGAAAGCGAACGTGAAGCGGCTGGTGTTTCGCGTCGCAGGCAACAGTGCCACCCCGACGACGGTTACGATATCGCCTGCGGGGCCCTCCAGTGCGCCGAAAATTGTGCGCGCCTGGCAGGGGATCAAGGTGGAGGAGGACGGCACGGAGCCGGCGTCGAGCAATGCGGACGGAATCGGCGGTGTGGCTGAACCGGAAAGGGCAGCAAACGACGCAAGTGCAATAAACACAGCAGCAGCAGTACCGGCACCTACAGCAACAGTCAGCACGAGTCTCGATTACGGCGCGATCAAGCAGAGGCGAGGCGGTTTCCGGCCGCCGAAAAAGCTAGCAATCAAACCGAAACGTTCGTCGGCGGGGGAGGGCCCCGCGCCGTCCACCTCGGGGAAGCAGGGCGCCCCGATGCAGGTAGACGTGGTCGAGCCGGCGCAACCGCCCGCACCGACAACGATGGTAATGGCGACCGCGCTTACCACGCTGGCGGATGTCGTGTGCACGACTGCTGCGGCCGCCCAGCACCTCACCGCGGAACCGTTTTGCTCGTCGTCGTTCAACGGCATCACCGCCGTAATTCAGAAGACTGAAGCAACCGCAGCAACCGCGGGCCCGTACGCGACGGAGCAGCAACAGCAGCAGCAGCAGCCTAGCAGCTCGGCCGGGGACGGGGTTGCCGACGCATATCATCATCACCACCACCAGCCCCCGGACCCCGTCATCAAGCAGGAATACTCGCAGCCGCACGCCATGCCAGCACCATCGGCGTCAGCAGCAGCGGGTACACTTGCGTCCAATTCGTCCGTGTACGGTGTGCGATCGTCGTACGGGCTCGTGCCGACCAGCACCGGCACTGCCTCCGCTACTAGTTCGAGCGCACCGGGCGGCGTTCGCCTAATGCCACAGCACCGCCCATCGACCGAGATCGACGTCGGCGCGTACAACATCTCGTACGTTGGCGAGGCGGGCGAAACGATCTACCATCCGCTGCCGAAGCGCGATGGCAAAACGTTCGGGGCGCAGGAGTTGCTGCCGGCGGGCGGCAATGGGCTGGCGGCTGGGGGCGAGAGCGGTGCCGATGGTTCCACTGCCGCCCCGGCCCACCCGGACAGTCGCCGGATGGAAGTCGAGGAGGTGGAGGAGGACGAGGAGGAGGAGCTGGGAGAGGAGCAGATGGAGCTGGAAGAGGACGACGAGGATGCACCAGAGCTGGAGGAGGAGGAGGAGGACGAAGAGGACGAGGAGGAGGAGGAAGATGAAGACGATGAGGACGATGAGGAGGAGGAGGAGGAGAAGGAGCTGGAGGAGGATTTGATCGACGATGAGGAAAAGGAAGCACATGTGCACGGCGAGCTCGGTCAGGAGGGGGAGGAGGAGGAAGAGGCACAACTGGGAAGCGACGAGGAGGAGGAGGAGGATGATGATGAGGAAGAGGAAGAGGAGGAAGAGGATGAAGAGGAGGAGGAGGAGGACGAGTACGATGATGACGATGTGTACGAGGTGGAGCCGCGGCCCGTCGCTGGCCGGTACGAGCCGACGCGGGTCGATGCGTCCTCCCAGCCGGAGGCGCACGTCCGTCGCCGTTTGCTGATGGTGGTCAGCAAGCCTGCGACAGCCACCGTCACTGCGTCGGAAGCGGCCGAACCGAACGGCCCGTACGAACGTCCTTTGCCGGTGGACCCGGTGGCTGAGGTTGTGGCGAGCGGCAGCTTGGTGGTGAAGCGGCTACCGGCAGCCGCGCCCGGCACGCCGGACGACGAGAAGGATTTGCTGGAGGCGGGACCGTCCACCCGCATGCTCGAGCGGAGCGGCATTCCGCGGCCAAAGTTTCGCATCACCAATGCCGACCCGTTCCGGGCGACGGCAGGGCTGGAACCGGTGCGCAAGACGGAGGTGGACGCGGAGCCGGAGTACGAGTGTTCCGACAGCAAGGACTTTTTGGAGCAGGGGAGCCTGGGCAGCAACCCTGCCGTCAGTGGGACGACCGTGGCCGCGCACGAACAGATCCAAACGACGGGCGAGCCGCTGGTTGCGCTGAAGGCGGCCAAAGCCGAACCGTGCCACGACGGGCAGGACGACGGGCAGGACACGTCCGCCTCCTCGTTTCTCGATCTGAGCACGGTGCGGAAGGGTGGGCTGCCGCCAGGTCCTGTTACCACGGACACGAGCAGCAGCAACAGCAGCAGCATCAGCAACAGCAACAGTAGCAGCAGCCACAGCACCACAAACATCAGCCTCAGCCAGCACAGCCACAGCCAGCTGAGCAACCGTCACAGCCACAGCGCGGTGAGCGGTGGTTGCAAGGAGGGAGGCGAAGGGAGCGGCACGAGTGGCGGGACGCGCTCCCTGCTGTCGTCCGGTTCGTCGCACGCGTCCACCAGCATGGAGCGGGCACCGTCGACCGAGAGCTTGAACATCCGCACGGACGAAAAGATGCCGGCGAAGGGGGAAATCTCCGAGCAGGAAAGCAACGGCGACATGGACATGACGTCGTGGAACCATCGGGTAAGTTTCTGCGCGATCCGCGCACACCCTATCGCTCCTCCCTTGCTAATGATGTGTTTGGTCGCCCTGTCCGAAACTCCCTTCCCTTAAAGATGTACGCCGTGGTCGAGAATATGCCCATCTACCCGAGCTCGTACGATTTATCGACCGCGCAGGAGTGCTGGAATCTGAGCAGCCGCAATCAGGGCATCTTTGCCGTGACGGACCATTTCTACCACCAGCAGCAGCAGCAGCAGCAACAACAGCAACAGCAACAGCACAGTGGTAGTAATAATAACTCACACGGCACCACGGTCAACGGCCAGTACATGACGTCACGCGTAGCTTTGTAAGTATTGTTCGGTGTTTAGTGTACTACTTGTAGAATGATGAATCTGTAACGGGGCTCTCATGTTAGCAGTGCTGCAAAATGTCATTGTCAATGTCATAAAAAAAATCCTCAATCCTCATACTCAAAACGATTGGTGTCATTTTTGCGACTATCACTATGTCATGGCTTTTTTTTGCTGTGATAAGTTTTGCAAAATGTCACTGACACAGTCATGACCAATTCCGACTGAAACAAAATCATGTCAGCGTCACGACCTCTACTGTGATGATCAGAAGTGAGACTCAAACAGTTGTTGCACTCATAACATGCTTTTGTGCAGCCAACTCTTGGTCAGTCACTTGGTCGCGACATATTCTGTCGGTGATCATCACGGTAGTTATGGGAGATATGCGGTGCTTGCGAGTGGTTCCAATAAACAAAATGAGCATGGTTTCTCGCTCTGTTTGACCCGACAGACAATCAAAGCAGATAGAGCGAAAATGCATACTCATTTTGCTGCTTGGGGCCACACGCCCAGTATGTTCTAATAATGTCGTGATTATCACTGACAGAAAATGTCATGACCAAGTGAGTGACCAAGAGTTGGGTGCTAAACATAAGGTCACCAAGCATATGATTGGTCCACCAAATGTCTGAGTCACCAAATCTCTGATCATGTCAGTTGTGTACGTGAGCTGACTTCAATTTCGTTTCAGTCATGAGAGTTGGTGACTGAAACGGTGGCATTTGGCAGCACTGTTCACAGCCAGAAAAACCATGATTATGCTTGTCAATAGTTCTGACGACCATCACATGTCATGAAGCACTTTCAATGGGTGTCAGTAATGAGCATGACGCTACCACGAATACGTTCATTGTCTTCGTTGGCGAACATCTCGTAATGCTCATGACATTTTGCAGCACTGCATGTTAGTTTTTATTCACACACTGTTCTCACTCATATGAGTTGTTAAAAACTCTCTAATTATTGTCAGTAGCCGTTCAGATCGATAAAGTAATCGATTCATTCTCCTTCTCATTCAACGGATTGAATCAAATTATACCAAAATTTAAAAATCATTCCCTTTTGGAATACTGCATAATACTTGCCGAAAAAAGACATTCGTTCGGAAAGAAAAGAATAATCAGTAAAATTATGCTTTGGTAATGGTTGATGTTTCATCGTGAGTATTTTCTAATAGTTATCAGAATCTTTCGTCGCCTTGCAGTCATTTTTAAAAAAATAGCTTACATACACTAGATTCATTTTCCATCTCGATGCAACCGCAAAAGGCGATGTTTTAAAAATGAGCGGAGTATATTATTTATCAGGTGAAATATTTAATTTAATTATGCGAGTAGCTCTAAAATCAAAAACATTCGACAGTTATGGATATGGTAGTGGAGTTTTTAAAAGGATGTGTGGTGATGATCTAAATAAAAGTTTGAATATATTTTAATAAAACGCTTATAAAAACTCCATTTCACATTGCAGCCAATTTTCCTCAACCGGTCATCAACACCTGCAGCAGCAGCACCAGCAGCACGGTTCGGCCGATGCGCCCTTGGATGGCGGTATGATGCAGGCGAGCAAGATCGAACCGCCGATGGATGTGGACAGCGATAGCGGCGATGCGATGCCGAAGCTGCCGTTTGCGGACATGATGGTAGCGCGCATGCACGAGCCACCGGGTGCATACGACGAGGTGGGCAGCAGCCACCACCATCACCAGCAGCAGCAACAAACGCTGCACCAGCCGTGTGAAACCAAGTACGAGGAGACGGTCGGTACGACGTCCTACTTTGGTGTTGCGACCTGCTCCGCCGTACCGGTGATGCAGCAGCCGACGGACGATCCCGTGCGGCTCAACCGACCGAAACCGTCCGGCAGCGGTGTCGCGCGCACCTACCGCTGTACGCTCTGCGCCAAGGTGTTCAGCTCGATCAAGCAACGGCGGCTGCACCAGCAGTGCGAGCACGTGGACGATCTGGTGGCACTGTCCTCGTCGCAGCAGCAGCAGGAGATGCGCGTCGAGGAGGACAATAAGCCGTTAATGGATGGTAGACAGCAACAGCAGTTGCCCCAGCAGCAGCACCAGCAGCAGCAGCAGCAGCAACAGGCACAGCAACAGCAACAGCAGCAAATGTACAAGAAGGCGCCGATTCCCGTGGTGATGAACTATCACTGGATGAAGCAGGAGATAGAGCGAAAGAGTGAGGCGGCGCTGCGAAGCAGCCGGCTGCTGATGGCGGGCAGTAGCGCTGGCAGCAGCACGAGTGTCGTGCTGCCCGGCACGAGCAGCGGGGAGGCGGCACCGGGCCAGCAGCAGCTAGTGCTAGAGCAGCACGTGCAGGTGCAGGTGCAGGTGCAGACGGACGGCGGAACCGTTGCGGCGTTGAGCGCGTCCGCTGAGAGCGCGCTGCTGCCGGCGGCTCACTGCTCGGTGGCGGCACGCAACCGTTCGTACGTGTGCAGCACCTGCAGCCGGGAGTTCGACCGGTTCAACCTGTTTAACGAGCATCTGCTGGAGCATCCGGTGGAGTGTTCCGCGTGCGGGCGGCACTTCAAGCAGTGGCGCAACTTTTCGCTCCACATCAAGCGGCACCTCGGCATCAAGGAGCACCAGTGCCGGATGTGCGGCAAGCGGTTCGTCATCAAGCAGAAGCTGATCGAGCACATGCGGGTGCACACGGGGCACGCGCCGATCAAGTGCAAGCTGTGCAACCGGACGTTCAAGCGGTTCTCCAACCTGGCCCAGCACCGGAAGCGCTACCACCTGAACCGCACCGTCGTGAAGGAGGAGTACGTGTGCCAGCTGTGCGGCGAGGTGTTCCACACGATGGCCAAGATGGAGTGGCACAAGGAGACGCACGAGAAGAAGCCAAAATCGTGCCCGTACTGTCGGGAGAAGTTCATACACCGCAACAGCTTGACGCGCCACATCCGGCTGTCCCACACGGACAAGTACGCGAAGCTGGAGAACAAAACCGAACCGTGCAGCATCTGCCAGCAGCCGTACACGAAGACGAGCATGCGGCGCCACCTGGAGACGCACACCAAGGAGCGGATGGCGTACGCGTGCGGCATCTGCAACAAGCGGTTCACCACCAACTGGAACCTGAAGCAGCACAAGTGGACGCACACGAACCCGACGATGAAGCCGTTCCAGTGCACGTACTGCCCGAGTGCGTTCGTGCGCGAGTCGGACTTTGTCACGCACGTCAATGCGCACCGGTCGATCCGGCCGTACACGTGCAATCACTGTGGCAGCCAGTTCATCCGGAAGTACAACTGGATCCGGCATACGCGCGAGCACGAGATCGACAAGGGGCACCGGTGCGACGTGTGCGGCCGCCAGTTCCACCGGAAGTACTACCTGACCGAGCACAAGCGCATCCACACGGGCGAGCGGCCGTTCGCGTGCAACATCTGCGGCAAGACGTCCGCGACCAAGACGAACCACAACAAGCACGTGCGGATACATCACGCGCGCGACCCACTCACGGCGGAAGGGTAAAATGCAGCGAAAGGGAGCGATTTTCTGTTCGCGTCCGACACGCGGCGTATCTAGCGCAGGCGCATTACGTGATTTTGGATACCGTACCGGGAAACGACATTTATTGCATTGTAACGCAGCTTTCTAACGTAGTCTACACTTTGCGGCGTAACGTTTCGATTAGGACATTAGGATAACCGTTTTTTTTTTTTTTTTATTAGGGAAGGAAACGAAAATGGCAGAGATGAGCATCAGACCCTCTGCCAGAACAAACAAACCTACTTTTCGCTGGCACTTTGCTCGCGGGATGTGACCTTTTTTTTTTTTTAATTGCATTGGCCAGCGTGGCGGTGCAGTGTTGGGTATGGCTCGGTGTACATATTTTAAACCATGTATTTTACACGTAAGTTTTGCGCGTGGGTGTATGTATGTGTTTGTGGGTTTGCTCTTCCCAGTGTGTGCCGAGTCGTTAGCACGACGTTCGCATACTGATACTAGGCAATGAATTAAATGAATTACGCGAAGGTTTATGTTAAGAGTTATCCCCACTTACACACACACACACACACACACATGCACCCATCGACAGGGATTGCGATTATTAGGGGGGGGTGGAAACTACATAACCACGATAGCGCGGGTTGGTTTTAGTTTCTTATGCTATTTACACAAACCAGCAGATACAAGCAGCAGGTTTATTTTCGTGTGCAGGAACAAACACTATGATAGACGGTTTTTTTTTTTAATGCGTGTCGTTCGATTGTATGCGATCCTTTTGTGCTGCTCTCTGCTTAACGTGTGCAGTGTGCGCTCGTACGGTCTTTTCCGCTCTTAAAGCACTATTTTAATTCGGAAAGGTTTGCCTAAAGCTGGCGAGAAATTTGCCATTTGTTTTGCTGTTTCAGCACAGTTGTTTTTGCTTCGAAGAAAGCAGTTGAGCGCCAGGAAAGGTGACACCACGTGTGCAAGCGCCGCAGCGCCCTTCGAACATGTGAGTTATTTGATCGTTAATTTTACCATTACATTTCCCTTTGGCAAAAAAGATGGAAGTAACTTTAAAATCATTCTTATTTCTGCAAAGGCTTGCGGTAAACGATTTCTGCTGCTTCACATGAAGCAAATGTTTTTATTTTTTATATTTTTATTTCTCTGAGTCAACGAATCGATCGCATTATCGTTAATTGGGACGCGTTTTTTTTAAAAGCTTCGTTTTGTTTCCAATAATCGCCTGCCTTACACCTAGCTAGAAGCACACTAGGGAGGGAGGCGAGATATATTGAAGCTTAGAAACCGACCGATTTGAAGCATTAAACGAAATAGATAGGGCCGCGCGGTGTGTGGTGTGCCACCGGTGGTAGAGATCAACCATACCCCGAATGATAGAAACTATCATATCAGCAAGCACGCGCTGCACACACTCTTCACCAAGGAAGTAGTTCGATTCGCGTCGATTACTTTAAAAGAAAAACAAAAACCCAAGGATTTGATGAACGAAAGTTAGTGCAGAGCGGATCAGGAAACGAGGGAAATGCAATTGAAATTTATTCGTTTTTCGTGCTTCATTCGCGTCCATGCTGGGGTGTGGGCTTTCTCCACAATCCTCGAATTACCTCCGGGACGGCCGGAGCAATCGTTTTTTTCTCCTCCATGAAGCAACCAAATCTTGTTCGTTGCGCGCAACTAGCTAATGAAGGAGCGGGGAAGGAAACAAGAGAAAAAGAGTGTGTTTTTTATTAATACAAATTAGCCGATTCATTCAATTCACCTGTACATACACGGATTTTCTTTCTTTCGCTAGAGAGTGAACCTAAACTACTAGACGTAATACAACTAGAAGTGTACTGTAAGCAATAAAAACAAAACCCTGCAACGCTCGTTTCTTGCCATATTGCCAGTTGTCCAAAGGAAAGAAAAATCAAAAATCGCCACAAAAATCGGAAGAGAGACCTTACTCCGGTCGTTGTGGTGCTTCTGGTTGAATTCGTTTTCAGCTTCAAAGAAGGAACAAGAGACAAGGACATTCGAAATTATTGCTTTTGTGTCCCCCATTCATTGGCCAATAACTGAATCCGAATCAACACTCGTCCTGGTGCCGATCACGAACCCTTAACGGTTCTGGAACTGGGAACCCACACCAGTACTGGAACCTGCGTGAAACTGTTCCCGTACCTGTTCCGGGTCGAGAATGAAATGTGAATCTGTGTTTCGGCGTTGGTTCCTGTTGTTCCGATCCATCAACTGACCCCGCAGGCTAAGGAACCATAGGCGGCAGCACATGTGCAGCGTAGGAATTTGGCACAATTTCTATACCGATGTCACCTGCTAGATTTGTCTTTACAGTGCAACGCCGTTTGTCCGGACATCTATTATCCGGCTGTCCGTTTATATGAGCAGCTGAGAAATGATCCGGACGTAGTCGAGTAGCCCGATTAGTGGTGGGAGCTTCCGATTCCGGAGTCGATTTCGGAGCTAATTTCGGAGCCAATTCCGGAGCTGATTCTGGAGATGACTTCAGAGCCGTTTCCAGAGTCGGCTCCAGAATCAATTCCGGGATCGGAATCAGAATCGACTCCAGCACCGGAATCGACCTTGGAATCGCCATCAGCTACGGTCACGGAATTAGGATTGACTCCAGAAATGGAATATGCTCCCAAATTGTGAATCAGTTGTTGAATTGAAATAAGAAGTTTCAGAAGCGAAATCAGTCCGGGAATCTTCATGAGAATGCATCGTTTACAAATAAATTCGTTTACTAGAAATACGTAGCATCTAGTGATGGGCGGGTCGACCCGAACCTACCGAGTCGGAGCCATCCGTAAGTAGCCCGCAGTCGTTCGGGTCGTCCCGGAAGGTGGAAGTAGGTTCAGTAGGTGCAACGATTCCGGCAGGTGGAAGAAAGCATACGCGACTCCGACCCCTTGGTGCAGCGAGTTCGAGCCGAGTCGGATCAATATAGGTTCGATGCTCCACTCGGATCGACTCGAACTCGTTGCATCCGCTCCAACCCATCCGACTCCAACTACAGGTGTCCCCCGAGATACGACTGTATTTGGGACCGAAAAAAAAGTCCCAACGCAAGGCGTAAGTCGAAAAAGTCGTATGTCGAATATCTGACAATGTAAAGTTTATAACCGAAGTTGAAGAGTCTAAATCTATGATACCGTGTTTTTTATTTGAAACAATGTTCGATAATGTATTAATTTTACACAAAAAGTCGTTTACACGATGTAGATATTCAATATCGGGTAGTTGTGGAATCTTTGGAAATTTGTGTGTAACGGTTATCAGCTCAGAAATTCAAAAATATACATCAATTTCTTCTCGATGACAACTTTTCAATGTCAAAATCAAAATCGTCGTATCTGCGAATCGTCGTAACTCGAGAGGGTCGTAACTCGGGGGACGCCTGTAGTTCGCACCCGACTCCAGGATGGGTCGTGATAAGAATCGTTTGACCCACCACTAGTAGCATCATTGGACCCAAACGCCTATTCTTATAGATATGTCGAAACCGATTCTGATTTTGGATTTCGATTCCGGAACCGATTCAGAATCAATCAATTTCAGAAAACTGCGGAGCTAGTCGGAATCGATTCCGGCGAAAGCGTCATTTTTCCCACCACTAGTCCCGATGAGCCAGGATAAACCCCAGCGTTCCACTGTGTTTGGATGTGCAAGCCAACGGAAGGGAGCGAGAAAAGCATACAGATGCGGCTTTGCTTGGAGTGCCAAAGTGCTGCCAAGTTTCGCAATCTTTTTTGTTTGATGTGCTAGTGTTATACACACACACACACACACACATGCACGCACACAAACGCCTTCGTTAGAAGTCGTGCGCGCTGGTGTAGGTGGAGCACGTCGAGCGCCATCTGCTGGCAGCGATTGCAGTTGTGCAAGAAAAACAGGAGTTTCGCGCGAAACACGCACCGACGCACGTTCGTGCTGCATCCACGGGACCGCAGGGGCACGGGCATTCTGCCCACCGGTGCTGGATTCTGCATCTGATTCTCACGACGGCGTGCGCACAGAGTTTGGTGCTGGGCCGGGATTGTGGTTTTTGCTGAAGGTTAGCCTATCTTCCACCTGGGTGACTAGTGTGGCGCGACGTGCGTTTGAAGCTTGAGCGTGTGTGTTTTCCGAGTGTAGCAAGCCAGTGGGTGCAGTTTTTGAGGACGACCTACCGACCGGTTCGAGCGATCATTGCTTTTCATTTGCTCCCTCCAGTTCAGGCCAAAGCAGTGTTCCGCAATTTCAACATTCCCGTCATCCTGTCTGCGATGGAGCTGTTCGCCCGGTCGTGCGTGTGCGACTTAGGCAGTGTCGTCGACTTGTACATAGATTCCCGGAACTTCATCGCAGGTAAGAGATCGCGCACCACAATTCGGTGACGCTTTGCTTCCCATTGCCCCTTGCACTTGAGACGCCCTTTCTCCTCCCCCTCTTTCTCGCTCTCGATGCACCTTACCTTACAGTGGTGCCTTCCCCTGCCGCCGGTTATACGCCGTACAGGCCGGTTGTGGTCGGGTACTGTCAGGATTGGAAAAATTGCGGCTGGTCGGCATACTTCGGGCGCTTCCTGCGGGGCACCGTGCCGGACGCATCGCTGTTGCGTGCGTACCTCCACGAACAGCGCCCGTTTTTGCCGCGCGAGGTGCCCAAACTCTCCGCCGACTACGTGCAGATCGACAGTGCGTACCGGACGGCCCGGCTCGCTACGACCGACGGCAAGCAGGTCGTGGTGAAGGGGGTGCTCGTCGTCAACTTGCAGTGGCTGCGGGACGGCCTTCCGATCGCGGCCCTGTCGGCGGAGCGCATCTTGTGCAACGTGTACGAGCTAGCGAATATGGCCTGGCCCCAGTAAGTGAGATTGCCCGCGTGTGCTGTGGTAGCGGATTTCTGATTCTGTTATTCTGTTGCAGACTTCCGGGCGAAAACCTCTACGTGCGGTGCATGCTCATACCGCAGGGCATCGCGGTGTGGCCTATGACGGACGAGGAATAAGCCATTTTTGATCCGCATGAGGTGGATCCATAACCGGTTGGCTGATAGGTCCCCGGTCTAACGAAGAAAAACACATTTTTTTTGTCAAAATTCGTTTTTATTATTCAACATAGTTCCCTTCAAGAGCGATACAACGATTATAACGACCTTCCAATTTTTATCGTTTCCATAAAGGATAACCGAGCGAATCAATGTGCGATATATCTCACATTTCGCGCGGGCTCGAAGCCTTTTGGATGTCAGCAATTTCTCCGTAATTCTCCTGCACAATGCGTCTCCGGATTTCGCTGCTTATGTCGTTGTCCGAAATAACGACCGTCTGGAGATAGCAGAACTCCTTTACTACCTCGAAATTGTCGCTGTCAACTAATATACTCCTTCCCAGATGGTCTGAGTATCCTGCAAGCAGGTACTTCGTCTTCGTCGCATTGATTCTCAATCCAATTCTTGCTGCTTCGCGTTGAGGATCGTGCCAGGGATGTCGTTCTCTAGCCCCGCGCTTCGAAGGGCGATGTTGAAGAGCAGACAGGAGAGTTCGTCACATTCCTTCAGACCGCTGTGAGATTCGAATTCCGACATCAAGTTCGACACTCTCACCTAGTACTGCACCGCGCTCGTAGTGGCCTCTAACAGCCGGATCATCTTCCCAGGAAAGTGATACCGCCTTGGCTGATTCCTGCGTTGCACATGGTTCGTTGACCTGCGGAATCAGTAAATGGATCGGAACAGGAACTGTATCGGTTCCAGGACCGTTACAGGTTCATGTTTCGTTCCGGATCCGTAAAAGGATTCGATTAGTTACAAGCGAGAATTAAATTGTGTTTTAACGTCGGGTATGACTTCGTTAACGTTTTCAGTATCAGTTACTGGTCCGGTATAGGTTCGTAATCAGTTCCAGGTTAGGTATGGGTTCGAGATCAGTTCCACGACCGATGTGAGCTCAGTATCAGTTCCAGGACCACTGGGGATTCATTATCAATTCCAGGACCGATATGAGTTAAGTATCAGTTCCAGGTCCGGTATGGGTTCGAGATCAGTTCCAGGTCAGGTATGGGTTGGAGATCAGCTCCACGACCGATGTGAGTTCAGCATCAGTTCCAGGTCCGGTATGGGTTCGTGATCAGTTCCAGGATCGATGTGGATTCAGTATCAGTTCCAGGATCGGTGTGAGTTCAGTATCAGTTCCAGGTCCGGTATGGGTTCGTGATCAGTTCCAGGATCGATGTGAATTCAGTATCAGTTCCAGGATCGGTGTGAGTTCAGTATCAATTCCAGGTCCGGTATGGGTTCGTGATCAGTT
Organism: Anopheles merus; assembly: GCF_017562075.2. Lineage (NCBI taxonomy): Eukaryota > Metazoa > Arthropoda > Insecta > Diptera > Culicidae > Anopheles > Anopheles merus. Next base: position 2,094,287 of record NC_054081.1, on the reverse strand, counting down.
CCAGGATCGATATGGATTCAGTATCAGTTCCAGGATCGGTGTGAGTTCAGTATCAATTCCAGGTCCGGTATGGGGTCGTGATCAGTTCCAGGATCGATATGGATTCAGTATCAGTTCCAGGATCGGTGTGAGTTCAGTATCAATTCCAGGTCCGGTATGGGTTCATGATCAGTTCCAGGATCGATGTGAATTCAGTATCAGTTCCAGGACCGATGTTAGTTGAGTATCAGTTCCAGGACCGGTATGGGTTCGAGATCAGTTCCAGGTCAGGTATGGGTTGGAGATCAGCTCCACGACCGATGTGAGTTCAGCATCAGTTCCAGGTCCGGTATGGGTTCGTGATCAGTTCCAGGATCGATGTGGATTCAGTATCAGTTCCAGGATCGGTGTGAGTTCAGTATCAGTTCCAGGTCCGGTATGGGTTCGTGATCAGTTCCAGGATCGATGTGAATTCAGTATCAGTTCCAGGATCGGTGTGAGTTCAGTATCAATTCCAGGTCCGGTATGGGTTCGTGATCAGTTCCAGGATCGATATGGATTCAGTATCAGTTCCAGGATCGGTGTGAGTTCAGTATCAATTCCAGGTCCGGTATGGGGTCGTGATCAGTTCCAGGATCGATATGGATTCAGTATCAGTTCCAGGATCGGTGTGAGTTCAGTATCAATTCCAGGTCCGGTATGGGTTCATGATCAGTTCCAGGATCGATGTGAATTCAGTATCAGTTCCAGGACCGATGTTAGTTGAGTATCAGTTCCAGGACCGGTATGGGTTCGAGATCAGTTCCAGGTCAGGTATGGGTTGGAGATCAGCTCCACGACCGATGTGAGTTCAGCATCAGTTCCAGGTCCGGTATGGGTTCGTGATCAGTTCCAGGATCGATGTGGATTCAGTATCAGTTCCAGGATCGGTGTGAGTTCAGTATCAGTTCCAGGTCCGGTATGGGTTCGTGATCAGTTCCAGGATCGATGTGGATTCAGTATCAGTTCCAGGATCGGTGTGAGTTCGGTATCAATTCCAGGTCCGGTATGGGTTCATGATCAGTTCCAGGATCGATGTGAATTCAGTATCAGTTCCAGGATCGGTGTGAGTTCAGTATCAATTCCAGGTCCGGTATGGGTTCGTGATCAGTTCCAGGATCGATATGGATTCAGTATCAGTTCCAGGATCGGTGTGAGTTCAGTATCAATTCCAGATCCGGTATGGGGTCGTGATCAGTTCCAGGATCGATATGGATTCAGTATCAGTTCCAGGATCGGTGTGAGTTCAGTATCAATCCAGGTCCGGTATGGGTTCATGATCAGTTCCAGGATCGATGTGAATTCAGTATCAGTTCCAGGACCGATGTTAGTTGAGTATCAGTTCCAGGACCGGTATGGGTTCGAGATCAGTTCCAGGTCAGGTATGGGTTGGAGATCAGCTCCACGACCGATGTGAGTTCAGCATCAGTTCCAGGTCCGGTATGGGTTCGTGATCAGTTCCAGGATCGATGTGGATTCAGTATCAGTTCCAGGATCGGTGTGAGTTCAGTATCAGTTCCAGGTCCGGTATGGGTTCGTGATCAGTTCCAGGATCGATGTGGATTCAGTATCAGTTCCAGGATCGGTGTGAGTTCAGTATCAGTTCCAGGACCGGTATGGGTTCGTGATCAGTTCCAGGATCGATGTGAATTCAGTATCAGTTCCAGGATCGGTGTGAGTTCAGTATCAATTCCAGGTCCGGTATGGGTTCGTGATCAGTTCCAGGATCGATATGGATTCAGTATCAGTTCCAGGATCGGTGTGAGTTCAGTATCAATTCCAGGTCCGGTATGGGGTCGTGATCAGTTCCAGGATCGATATGGATTCAGTATCAGTTCCAGGATCGGTGTGAGTTCAGTATCAATTCCAGGTCCGGTATGGGTTCATGATCAGTTCCAGGATCGATGTGAATTCAGTATCAGTTCCAGGACCGATGTTAGTTGAGTATCAGTTCCAGGACCGGTATGGGTTCGAGATCAGTTCCAGGTCAGGTATGGGTTGGAGATCAGCTCCACGACCGATGTGAGTTCAGCATCAGTTCCAGGTCCGGTATGGGTTCGTGATCAGTTCCAGGATCGATGTGGATTCAGTATCAGTTCCAGGATCGGTGTGAGTTCAGTATCAGTTCCAGGTCCGGTATGGGTTCGTGATCAGTTCCAGGATCGATGTGAATTCAGTATCAGTTCCAGGATCGGTGTGAGTTCAGTATCAATTCCAGGTCCGGTATGGGTTCGTGATCAGTTCCAGGATCGATATGGATTCAGTATCAGTTCCAGGATCGGTGTGAGTTCAGTATCAATTCCAGGTCCGGTATGGGGTCGTGATCAGTTCCAGGATCGATATGGATTCAGTATCAGTTCCAGGATCGGTGTGAGTTCAGTATCAATTCCAGGTCCGGTATGGGTTCATGATCAGTTCCAGGATCGATGTGAATTCAGTATCAGTTCCAGGACCGATGTTAGTTGAGTATCAGTTCCAGGACCGGTATGGGTTCGAGATCAGTTCCAGGTCAGGTATGGGTTGGAGATCAGCTCCACGACCGATGTGAGTTCAGCATCAGTTCCAGGTCCGGTATGGGTTCGTGATCAGTTCCAGGATCGATGTGGATTCAGTATCAGTTCCAGGATCGGTGTGAGTTCAGTATCAGTTCCAGGTCCGGTATGGGTTCGTGATCAGTTCCAGGATCGATGTGGATTCAGTATCAGTTCCAGGATCGGTGTGAGTTCGGTATCAATTCCAGGTCCGGTATGGGTTCATGATCAGTTCCAGGATCGATGTGAATTCAGTATCAGTTCCAGGACCGATGTTAGTTGAGTATCAGTTCCAGGACCGGTATGCGTTAGTGATCAGTTCCAGTATGTCTGTATGACGTCCGAAGGACTAATAAAACCCGCAAATGCATGTTCTATTCCAGTTTTTATTACAAGTCGCTCCTCCCTCCCTCCAGTTACTTCCTCAGCAATACATTGACACCGTGCCCCTCCCCTCGGTGCGCCCGGTGAAAGTGCACCAGCTCGGCCCCGATCACCGCCACACTCACGGTCAGCCCGATCGCGAGCACGTAGAACGCGAACTGCATGTCCACCACGGTCAGCACCTTAAAGTTGGACTCCATCATGCGGCGCGCGACGCGCCAGTCCCGCAGCGTCCAGCCGTACCGGGCCTCCTCGATCCAGTGGTCGACCAGCCCGCCGCCCACCATGCGCAGCAGCACCTTGTTGAACTGCTCGCCGAACGCGGACCGGTGCGGCATCACGTACGCCAGGTTGTACATGCGCGGACACTCCGGCACCATGTGCAGCTGGCGCGTCGTCAGGTAGATCGCGTTGTCGAGCGCGAGCGTCGTCTTGCGCGTCACGGTCGCAATGTTGCCGAGCCGGGCGACCCGCGCCAGCATCGACTCCCTCGCCGGCAGGTGCTGCATGCGGCCGCGCAGCGAATCCATCAGCCGGCTGTAGTTGACCGCGAACACGTCGTCGAGGAAGCCGCGGTACTTGACCGGGATCGCCATGCCACTCTCGTCCAGCTGCTGCAGCGTGCCAATGTCCGGGTAGTACAGCGGGTTCACGAACACGGCCGCCAGCCCGGACGTGTAGAGCGAGACGAAGATGAGGCTGACGAGCAGCAGGCCGGTGAGGAACAGCCGCTCGACGCCGGACCGGGTGAAGCGCAGGTACGGTGCGCTCACCAGCAGTATGAAGCTGTCCACGTACAGCTGGACGGTTTGGCGCACCGGGCCGGCCGCACGGAGGCTGCGCGGCAGATTGAACAGCACGGCGAGCCGGTGCCGCCGCGACCAGAGCCCTCCGACCGGCGGTTTGATGCGCCGGACGCACCAGCGCAGCAGCGCCCACACGCTCGCGCAGGCCAGGCCGAGCGCCCCGAGCAGCGCCCAGATGTCGGCGGGGAAAATGTACAGCGGGAGCAGCGCCTCCGGGATGCGGCTCGCCTTCCGCACCAGGCAGCAGACCGCGTCCGAGTACAGGCCGGCGGTGAACTCGACGTCGCGCGCAAAGTAATCCTTGATGAAGAAGCCGGTGAACACGATGTCGACCTCGCGCCGCACGAGCCGCCCGAGCGCACCGGTAAAGCTGCCGTTCGGGAGCCGATCGCCGAACAGGTCCCGATCCGCCGGCACCGGTATCGCTAAGCAGAGGGAGAGAGAAAGATGCGAAATAACCTTATAACGAAGTGTTGCAATGTCTATCTTTCCGATTCGCTTCATTTCATGAGCGTTAGGTTCAAAATGGGAGCGAGTCGGTCGAAACAAACGATCGATAAAGGGTTTCCCACGATTTATTGGTCAATTCCCATGATTTTTTGGTGCCGTCCCCCGATTTTTTGATCATATCCTATAGATTTTTGATTCATTACCACAATTTATTGATATATTTCGATTGGATATCAATACAATTGGACCAACAAATTCTGGGAAATTTCCAAAAATCGTGGGAACGCACCAAAAAAATATATATATGTATGGGAATCAACCAATAAAGAACCCAAACACACGTTTCTTAGTGAAATATTTAGATCTTTCCAGAGTCCCTGCAAGTGAAACACGACTATTCTTTCCAAAAAATGTCAATTTTCTTGCCATCGTGGTTTCTACAGTGCCTGTAATCGTGTTATCTTGTTCCTATAAAGTCAAGCGTTACTGAATTAAAATTGAGTTTTTAAGCTTTTTTGCTGTAAATATTTCCTCTATCCAGCAAGCTGCTAACATCTTCATCATAATAATCGTTTTATGATGTAACAGCTGCTTTGAAAATGATCAAAGCTTTTTCTATAGATAAAAAAATAAAAAATAAACCTTGTCAAGTGTTTTAAATTAATTATTACAGCAAACACGCTAACTAAGGATGGGAAAGAATAATAAATCACAAAGATAATTTGCACCATATCTAGTACAAGTCAATCTTTACCTATGCTTGCGAAATGCTAACGAAGCGTTCCGCAAAGCCACCGCTCTATGTGAACACCACGTGGCATTGCAATGAAGCCATGCGTTCGTGTCTCGGTAATAAAATCGAACTGCCAGCGCGCTTGCAGCGTGTGTGAGCATCAATCGAAACGATGCGTTCTGCGAACGATGAACTCGTGAGAGCCTTCGCGGCGGTCAACAGTTCACTCGTGACGTGAACGATGCTGATGAAATGAACCCTACCCTGGGGCTATCCTAACAAAACCGTAAAGTGCAGACTTTGGTAGGAAAGATTGAGCACTACAGCCGTCAGAAGATACTGCTTGTTTCTACCATCAAATTGTACTCTGCTTTCGATTAGATTCGGAACCCAGCAACAAGAGTTTTTCGAAAAGCCATCAACGCCTAATCCACCTCAAACCTCAACTTACCCGTAACATTAAGGGCGCGACAGAAAACGTCCCGTGCCATCACGTCGGGCCCGCTGTACGTGATCTGGTCCGCCTTCGACGCGCTGGCCCGCTCGTCCGGATTGCTGTACACCGAGCGGAACACCTCGATCCGCAGCGGATACCCGCCAAAGTCGGTCAGCGGTACGGTCGGTAGCGGTCTGCCATCCTCCAGCTGCACCAGCGCACCGTACTCGGCCGCACCGGCCGGCCGCCGAAACGGATCGTACCCGTACAGCTGCCCGCGGGCACGTACGTACACCCGGTACGCACCCCGCGTCGTCCAGAGCGTCCCGAGCAGCCGGCGAAGGTGCGCCTGCTCGGGCGACGAACGGGACGGTTCGTCCACCAGCAGGTACGTCCCGGCCGGATCGAACAGACACGCGTAGCGGTCTAATTTCGCGACCGAACCGTACAGGATGAGGCCTGCCCCGGCCAGCGCTCCATCCCACTGGTGCCGATCGGATGGGGCGAAGCACTCGGAATGCTCACTGCCGGGTGGGGCGTTGCACAGCGTCGCCGGTTCCCCGTCGAACCACCGTACGGTGCGATGCTGCAGCAACTGACTCTCCGCTGCTCCCGCGACACCGTTCACGATGACCAGATGGTTGATGGTGGCGAAGATGGTGGCAATCAGTGCGTCGGATTGGTCGCTTTCCTGCTGCTGCTGCTGCTGCGAGGAAAGACTTTGGAAAGACAGCGTGGCTGAGGGATCACTGGCCGAAAGGTTAGCAGCTGCTAGTACCACAACCACCACGGCAGCCCAGATCCAACGCATGACTGGCAAGCGTTTGATTTGCCACCGTTACGACGCAACACGGGCAGCCGGAGTGGGTTAAATGTATGCACTAAACAAATACTCGTTAACGCGCGAACAGACGCGGAAAAATGGAAGCGAATCAATCATGCAGCGTTGGCAAATATCGAGCTCCGCTGTTCGATTTCGTTCGGATGAGTGAGGAGGTCGTCGCTAAGCTCGAATCGTACGTTTTGCTTCAATTATTCACAAGGCAGCGGAGTGGTTCCTGAGAACTGCGTACCCCGCAGTTTCGGGACACATAACTAACAAACAGCACAAAAAACGTGGGTCTCCATTAGCAGCTGGTACAGCTTCCCACGGCCCCACACTGGCAGCACGGTACAGCTGATTCCGATACCGGCGAGTCATCCGCTTCGTATTCGCTCCCCAGCCCTTCCGGGCTGATGGAGGTCGTCCTTTTGCTGCTTGCTTTTCCGGTTGGGTTTCGGTGCCTGCGCTCGGTGCCATTCCCACCGGCTGACGTCACGCTCGGTCGCCGTGAGCCGGGCGAGCGTTTGGTAGATGTCGAGCGATTCGCCGTCCGGTATGCAGTAGCCGACGCGCAGCCCGTGCGGGTTCGATGGCGTCCGGCAGTCGTGCTGGGCCTCCTTGCGCAGTACCCGATCGACCTCGACCGAGGAGAAGAAGGCGACCGACTGGGGCAGATCGCGAAATCCAACACTGAAAAACGGGGGGGAAACAAATGGAAGAAAAAGCGGTAATGGACTGTGGATGTCTTTAAAAAAAGGAGTCTGTCGAATTCTGTCTAATACATTAAAACCATAAAATAAGAACTCATTTCATGATTCTCTTTTTTGTGGCTAAGTAGCCTAGGAGTGGTATCTTTTACAAAATTTGCTTACGATAAAATTGGTTTGCTATCATCAACAGCAACATCATCAATCAATGTCTTGTTTGCAGCGTGTAGTTGTCTCAATGGAGTGCAGTGCAAGGCACTTTGAGCTATTAAGCCCTCAGAGGACTGTTTGTAATAGATAGCGTGATAAGGGTTTTACAGGCTTTTCCAGGAGTTCTCATAGCCGTGGGGCACTATTGATTCTTTCTTACACGAAATAAACTAAATGTAATGGGAATGGGACTCTACAGAACCCTTGTTGGACAAATCCAATAGGTCTTTGGACAAATCCAAGGAACCAAAAGGGTGCCAACGGGTCCAATTTTCATCATATTAAGTTCACTTCCCATAAGACACAGTCAATGAAGTATCCCACAACTATGAGAACCCCTGGAAAACCCTGTATGCTCAGTTTTTTGTGCCCCAACCAACTAGACAACCATCTGTAGTTAATACTAGGAACTCCACTGCTATTAGTTAGCAGAAATTCCCAGCACTGAAGACGGTAATGTAAGTTAAAGCAGATTAAAAAGATTTTTTTAAGAATCAATTTGGGTTGAATTGCACGTCCAATGCCCGCAGAGTTCCACGAATAAATTCCGGAACAGAAGTGAATGGCAAGGCGGTTCTAAGAAGTACAAAAATCCGGCATTTCGGGCAGCAAAGAGTCGCATGCGCAAAGATCCCTGTGCTATGCAGATGGGACACGGTGCGATATCATACAAGAGCGTGAAGGTGCTATCGGAAATGTTTAAAAAGCTATACAGGCCAATTGATAAACAGCACCGGGGAAAAAACTAAATAATATAAATCTAACTTAAAAACCTTGGCGAGATTCCTTGGCGTCGGGTTTGACATTGCTAAGGAAAGATAGGTTTGCTTAGGAATTAAATAGTTAACTAAATAAACAGTTTTATGTATACCATAGAAATGCTTTCTAGTTTTCGAGTTATCGAGTTTTTCCCATGACATTTTCTACGTGATCGTAACCACAAAATGTCATAAAAAAGAGGTAACTAATTTAAATTCTTATTCGTTCATTATTCGTTCGCCAGTAATTTCCTACAATGCCAGTTGGCTGAAAGGACCTGCACGTCCCGAATGGTTAAACGCCAAATTAAGTGCGAAATGTAGCTGAAAAAAACTGATAAAAATAACATTTAATTGCTTTACGACGGTAAATTGAATACGATAGCATTCAAACATTGTTCTTCTAATAATTTTGTTTTAGTGTGTATAACGACTTTATCAAGCATTTATGTTTTTTTGGGCTTGTTTTGGAGCATAGAATTCAACTGAAATGAAAATGTCCCTTGACAAGCTCTAACTCTTCTACAGAGAGCGAAGACTGCACAAAACAAAATAATTTTTACCAAAACATACTTCTATAATATATTGTAAAAAAACACTTACCGATGCACGCAGAACGCGCGGGTCAGCAGATTGGTAAGGTGCAGTGCCAGTGCGGCATGGTGTGCGTACCGCTCCGGCACCAGATACCGCACCTCGTCGTGAAAGCTCAGGCAGAAGCGGAGCCGCCGGCTGCTGTTGGCGCCGACATCGCTGCCGCCCATCAGCCACCGCATGCACACCAGCATCAGGTGCAGAAAGTCGACCGCGCCGCTCTGCACCACCCAGTTGATGCGCGTCGGCAGGAACCGGTCCTCCGTGCCGGGCTGCGGCTCGACCGCCCGGCTAAGCCGACCACCGAGGAACGGTGTCGCCGGTTCGGCACTGCCCGCAATCTGCTCCAGCCGGTTGAACATGGCGCTCTCGGTGCCGCCGCACCAGTGCGGTCCCTCGAACAGCTCGCCGACCGGCCGGCCGCAGGCCCGCGCCAGCCCGAGCGCCTCGTACGCGGTGGAGCGGGCGGGCTGGGTCGGGTACTGGTCGCGCAGCTCCTCCCGCAACCGGTACGTCCGGCGGCCCTTGGTGAGCGTGAACATTTTCGTCGCCTTCGAGCGTGCCTCCGCGCCGGTCAGCGTCGGGTTGAACTGTTTCAGCAGCCGCTCGGCAAACTGCTGCCCCGCACCGTAGATCCGCGCGTAGTTCAGCACCTTCGCGTGGTCGCGCGAGATGCCGACCGCCTGGGCGGTCACGCTGTGCATGTCGGTGCGGGTCGCCTTCGTGCCGCTGAGCGTCATCCAGCCGAACGGGGTGCCGCCGTGCAGCCCGGTCCCGGCATCGCCCAGCACGGACGCAATCCACAGCTCCTGGCTGTCGACGTCCGCACCGACGAGCCGGTAGCCGGGCGGCGCCTGCACCATCGCGCGCAGCTCCGACCCGACCCGCTCCCGCTGCGCATTGCTCGCCGTCATCCAGGTCGGTTCCATGGCGCGGCGGGTCAGCGTGCCGCACACGACCACCTGCGGTATGATCGCACCGATCGGGTCCGGCTCGCCCGGCCGACACCACACGACCAGCTGGCCCCGTATCCGATCCCGGTTGTTGCGCCAGTAGGAAAGCATGCGCGCAATCTCAACCACGCGCTCGGCCGCACGCCCGTCGCCCGCCAGCACGTTCTCGGAAAACTTGGCCAGAAAGTCCTTCGACAGCGGGTTGCCGACCCGGTGGCCGCCGCCGTCCTTGTGCGGCAGCTTCAGAAAGTAGCAACAGCCCTCCAGCTCCACGTTGCACCACACGCCGGAACCGGTGTAGGGTGCCGGGGTCCGGGAAGCGTCGGAAGCTTTCCTGCGGTAGTAGTCCTTCCGGCTGATCGTTTGCTCCACGTGCTTGGCCAGCTGGGCGAGGGCTTCGGTGCTTTCGGCCGGCGTTGCTGCGGCGTGTTTCGGCTCGACGACCGGACAGGCAGCGACCAGCTGCTCCAGTGGCAGGGCAGCCCCGTCGGCAAACTCCTCGTCGCGTGCGTACTTGAACGGCACGAGGAAGCCCCAACCGTGCCCGCGGATGTAGTGGAGCGGGTAGCCCTCCCAGCAGAGCGAAAGCAGCTTCGGTGCGATCTGCATACCGGTGCCGAGCTTGCCGGACGGCCCGGGACACCAGTCGCCGGCGGTTGGCTTGGAGCAGAGCGCCCGATACCACGCCGGATACCCTGGCAGCAATGGTCGGCGCACCGGCAGCCGGCTGGCCGTCGCGTACAGGTGCGCAAACTTGCTCGCTAGCCGCGTCTCTTCATCGGCACCAGCTAGCGGCTCCTCGGCCTTGCTGCCAGGCTCCTTCCCCCTCCTTCCTTCCACTTTCGCCGCCTTCAGCTTCAGCTCCTGCACGCTCCAGTCCTGATCCCACAGCCAGAGGTCGCGCCGGTAGGCGGCGTCGTGCAGCAGCGCGCAGGCAGCGTCAGCCCGCTGCGCCAGCTGGTGCTTCGCCTCGAGATCCAAATCCTCGAACGCCAGGTCGGCCTCGGTCAGGTAGCGCGTCCAGTTGCCGTTCACGGGCAGGTAGGCGCTGCCCATCTCCAGCATGCCGGCCAGCGTCGCCGGATGCGGGAAGCGCTCGCGGAACAGCGGCCACAGCCGCTGCAGCACGGCCCCGGTCGCCCGCACGTCCGCCGCACAGTAGCTCATCAGACTGTCAAAGTCCGCCCGGACGTCCTCCAGCGTGCCCTCCACGAAGGTGTCCCGCTGCGACTTGCCCAGCGGCTGGTCGCCACAGTACAGCGCGTACACGTCGGCCAGGTTGTTCAGCGAGCTTTGCTCGCTCCAGCCAGCATCTTCCGCTGGCAGCTGCTTGCTCGACTTCAGCATCGCCCGCTGGTAGCTGGTGATGCCGCTCACGCACACGTGCAGCGACATGGTGTCGAGGAAGCGAAGCGCGGTCGGCTCCACCCAGTACTGCTCGCGCACCCGGGCCCGATCGTACGACGCATTGTGCCCGATGACGACCCGCGGCCGGTGCAACCGTTCGTCCGTCGGTGTGTCAGCCTCGAGCGGTATCAGCTGGGACAGGCGGTAGTCGGCAGCGGTTTGATCGGTTGGAGCCGCTTCGCCGGACGAAAGCAGCGGACTGGTCCACGAGTACCAACAGCCAGCCGTACCGGTGGCAGTCGCCATCACTGGTAGCGGGCCGGCCCGCACACACACCTCCACGTCGAACACGAGGGCCGGGTCGTCCGGGAAGGGGACGGACGAGGCGCTTCCCGTCGCCGGATCGTACCGTGTCCAGCCTGCCGTTCGCGACCACACTTTAGGCGGGTTCGGCGGTGCGCCGGGCAGCTGCTCTATCGCCCGCCGGTACGGCTCACTTTGCTCCTCCGCGATCGAGTGGAAGTGCTCCTCAATGTTGGCACCCCGCAGCGGTGGCAGCTTCACATCCACATCCGGCAGCAGGGCCGGGCTGGACGCATCAATCCCATGCCGAAGCAGATCGTCGCGCAATGACTTCACCAGCGTCGGGCTGGCTGGAGCGTGCAGCCCGTGCTGCGTCGTGGGGCGGAAAATTTGCCTGTAAAGCGAGTCGGACAGCATCTGTATGCTCATCTCGTTCAGGCGCGGACCACGGTCGTCGGGTGGTTTCGCCGGAGCTGGTTTCGGAGCCACCTTCAGCCGGCGAACGGTGCTGTGGGGAAGGATGTCCGACTGCGACGGTGTAACGACACTGTACCAGCGCCGATGGGCCAGTAGCCGCATTGCTTCTAAAACGAGACAATCATATTTAAACAGGGGACACGCAGGCCGGGATGGCCAGTTACCTTTCCGGTTGCACATTACTTTGATTTCAAAACAACCGGTCTTGTCGGCTACGGCCGTGCGAAATGTAAACAAACGTACTTGACGAACGGTCGTTGAGCAGCGTTTACACTGTGTTACGGACCCAAGCTACAACATTGATCCCAAAGGGCAAATTTGGTCCAACAGAATCAGATAAAATCACCGGTAATTTGAATTTAAATTGACCGTTATGTGTGATGTAAGCAAAATGTATTTTGGCTTTTTTTTAAATAAAGTGTTCATTGAATGTTATCAGAAAATAGGATGAATTATGTTTTGTTACGTTCAAATTCAGATTTCTGTTTCTTTTATAGTTTTACATTGTTTTACTAAGTACATTAGATAAAACAATTGTTTTGGCTACAATCTTTTCGCGAGTTAGGCAGCGGTCTAATCTTGTTGCGCGCAACATTGTTGCTCGGAAACATATCGCTGAGGTGGTCTATGAATGTTGCTGGCAACATTTCGCTTTGACATTGTTTAGCGTCAAAAAATTGCTAATTAACAGCTCAGAGTTTATTTTTTATCATTCACTTGTTGAATAACGTGTTGAAAAAAAAAAACAAAATATACACCAAACAATGTATTATAAATGCTTAAAATCCAAATTTAGCGGATGTCAACAAAACGCACACTGCTGCTGTGTCATTTCATACACCCGATCATCATGACCAAGGTAAATAAAAAATGTTGCCAGACAAAAATCAAATTGGATTGAATTTGGCATGCAACAAAGTTGCGCTAGCTGTCAAAATCCATACATTTCGCCAGCAACAATGTTGCGAGCAACAAGATTAGACTAGTGCCTTACGTGGTTCTCGGCTGACAAAAATTTGGAGATTTCATTTCTTTCAAACAGATCATGTGCCCAATTGGCACAATTTTCTCCAAGAATTGTCAAATTGAAGAATAAATTGCTCTTTGTTTAAAATTCTGAATGCTGAAACAGAGAGAAAAGTACACTAGATTTTGGCGCGAATTGTATTATTTAAATAATATATTATTATTTAAATGATTTGTTTTTTAAATCATTACAGAGCAGACTGTACCCGTTTTCGAGAATATTGTATAAAAAACACACATTTTTACCATTCAGAATCTAAATTATGTTTCTCGCCCAACAAGCCCTTTTGCTCCGGCAAAGACAGAAATGAAAATTTCTCGCATTAAAATCATTTGAACAGAAAAAAAACAGCACACACACATTTTTGTTACACGAAACGTCATGCCGGTTTATTTGCAATTACTAGGATGTTTTGCCTTTTTATTGTTGTTGTTGTTTGCCGTTATCATTCATAGCCAATGCACACACACACACACACACCAACACACACTAGCACGCACGCACACTCGAAAGAGTGCCAATTTTTGTTGTTGTTGATTTATTTGTTTCTGTTAACCATGAATTACGTGCTGTGTGTGTGTGTGTGAGCGCGCGCGTGTTTCAGCTTCTGTTGTCCTTTACTTTTACTTTAGTTTACTTTATCTTAGTGTTTTTGCTTTATTTTATGTTTCCGTTTAGTTTAGTTTGATTTTACCCGATTTATACATACATCTTTAATGAGGGGAAGGGAAGGAGAGGATGGTTATGGGATGGATAGGTGGGCGGGTATGTGAGGGCTTGAAAACGACTACCGTTCAACCTCACGCGTTTTGGAGGTTTTTAATTTGCCCAACTGGTTTTGCGTTAAGGGGATTTTTGTTATTTATTAGTATTTGTTTGGTTTTGTTTGTTGGTTTGTTCGTTCGTCTGTTCGTTCGTTCGTTCGTTTGTTCGTTCGTTAGTTATTCAGTTTGTTCTTTCTTTTGCACTCACACGTCAATGAGCACCATGTGCCTTGTTTCCACTAATTGTAAATTGTTATACATATTTGATTTGTGTGTTCTTTTGCTCTCTGTAAAGATAAGTTTTCTATTTGCAGAATTACAAAATAATCAGAAATAAACAAACAAAAACATTTCACTGCTTCCGATGATTGAGTGTTTGTATGTGAGTACGTGCAGTCTGGGTACAGCTGTTTTAGTTTGTGTGTGTTTGTTTTAGGTTTTATCAATACTCAGTTCTCGTTGCGTGTAAGAAAAGCAATGTGTACCTTTGTGTTACTAATGAGGTCTGTTTAGTAAATCGACATTAACATAAACCACCCATCATTGCTTGCGTACAGTGGAGCAAGATTGCAAATGTTTTATCTCTCCACCTTTTCGTTTTTGTATTGCAACATGACACTTGGCTCTAATAACATATTTCTATCTTTCCTCTCTCTCTCTCCCTCTCTCTCTCTCTCTCTCTCTCTCTCTCTTTCTCTCTCTCTCTCTCTCTCTCTTGCTCTCTTGCTCTATCTATATCTCTTTATCATGCTGCTCTCTCTCTCTATCTCTTGCTCTCTCTTTCACTCTTTCTCTTGCAGATGCACAAATGATTGCTTACTAAGGCGACAAATAGAGAGTAGTAACGCACGAGAATGAAGCGTTCCGTTTACTAAACTAAAAGCGCAACGACACCGACGGCCAGATCGATGTCCCTTTCCCTTTGTTAACCATATATTGAGCGGCGGACAACTATCGATGGTTGGCTACAGTCCGTGAAGATTGTTTTCGAAATCACCTTAATTAAGCTATAAAAACCATGTTAAAATTATACAACTTGTCCCACACTGTTAACTGTCCAAGGTACGAAATCACAAATGTATCTATCTTGAGCTTGGTTGTTTGCTGCCATCTTGCCCCACGCTAACCCACTCCTGCTGCTGGACGCGTGTACGCGCGCACCAAACGAAACGGCAATTATAGGTGCATCTAGAAAAAACGTTTCCTTCGTTCTCACAATGCTATTAATCGCTGGCAGTATGTGTTTTTCATTGTATTTTGTTGTGGCTGTCGTAGTTTTAACGCACTCTCCCTCTCGTTTCCTCTCGACGCAATCTAAACGAGTCTCTCCGCAATCAGGGCCGGGGCCTTCGGTCGGACACACACACACCAAAAACCAACGTCTAACTGACGAGCCAGAGCCGACCGACCTAAGTGGAAACTGATTGGGGAAAGAGTCTTAAGGGTAGTACTAGCGCTCGGCGCCTGCTAGGCGCAACACTTACTATTTCCCACTATGCAACCGGTACAACAGTGTAGCGTATTAATTGAGCAAGATTCTTTGTGTTGCGTTGTATGCTTTAAAGCTACCTTTTCCCTTCTCGCTTCCTTCCTCTGTGTGGCAATGTATTTGTGTGTGTGGGTGTGTGTTTTTTGTATGCGTTTGTGTGTGTGCGTTTTTTGGTTTACTTTTAACATAGTCTCACTAGGAATTTTACCCTTTCACTTTGTATTTCCTATTACATCTGATTATTGAGTTTTCGTGGTTCGTGGCATTTCTACTTAAAAAACACTTGCAAACACACACTCACATACACACATGGGGTTTAAAAAGTCAACGGCACACAATACATGGGTACTAGAACTTAGACAGTACAGTATATAAAAGAACCATCTCTAACTTAACACATTTCGCACCAATTTGCTATGATGTACGTATGATTACGCCGGTTACAAGATACTACGCTAGACGTAACATATTTGGAATAAGGTGGATCTAAACATTTGTGTCTACCACGTTTTTTTTTCGTTTAAATTTTGTTAACCACATAACAGCAACAGCAGTTGTCCTATTTTGTTTGCCTATCTTTTTTTTTTATTATACTGATTTTTAATCGTTTTTCCCATTAAACGTTTCCCTTGTTTTTCTTGCTTTCTTTACTCCCGTTTAAAACTATGATACCTGTTTGTTGTTTTCCCTTTTCCTTCCCGTTTTAAATATCTTTTATCTTTGCGTGTTACCTTCTGCTTTTTGCTGATTTCAATAATGCTTCCCGATATAGGTTTTTGTTTTTGCTGTGTTCATGCTCATGTAAGCCATTTGTGATGTTATCTTCTGCTCCTCTCTCTCTTTTTTTCTTTTGTAGATCTCTTTCTGTTTTTCGATTATTGGTTAAACACCTCTATTTCGCTCTAACCGGTTTCTCTTTTCAAGAAATATCCGAAATTTGTGTCAGCAGTGTTTGTGTGTATGTTTTCATTATTATTATTTCATCGTTAATAATTTGTTTTGTTTGTTTGCTTGTTTTTTTTCGTTACATGTTTCCTACGTCACGTGTGTAAAATGAAGCTTGTCCGCTGTCAAATCTGGCCCGGAAAAGTTTCCGGCCAGGGGCAATTTTTTTTGTTGCTTTTTTGTGCATAGTTCGATAAAAAAATATTGCATTTCACTTGTCCCGTTTTTCTCTTGCTCTTGTCTCCCTCTCTTTTTTTTTGTTTGGTATTATTCTTTATAGACATAAAAATTCTACTCGTTTAAACCTTACTCTTAAATGTTAACTCTTGTAGTTATTATCTGTATCTATATAATACTGTTTGACGTGTGTGTTTTGTTATGCTTACGGATGTGAGTGTAGTTATCTACCTTTTTTTTGTTTTGCTGATAAATTTTGTCGGCTGTTATATGCTTGCTTTAATGCGCGCTTCGATGCTTTCATGCTGCCTCTCCTCGCAGAGTCGTGTCACATGTCACCGTGTGAAATATGTACAGTCGAAATAAGCTAAAAACTGCAGTGGCGTTCAGCACCACAGCGATCGACCGTTCGTGTCCCTCCCTGCTCGCTGAAACACTCAGTGCCAATCGGTAGTGGTACGTACCGGTAGTGAAAGATGAACGCAAAATGTAAAACTGATCCCGTGCTACAACTGTTGCCGGGAGCTGTGTGGAGCGCCCTCTAGATGACTGACGGTCTAGCGTTCTGTTGTTTGCTAGATTGCTGAGGAAAGGCCAGGATGGCAGGGTAAACGACTGCATGACAGACACTCCGGTGGACAGGCTACACTCTTCACCGCTCTACCGCCACACTGCTTGGTTCCTGGTGGTGATGGTGGTGGTCCGTTCCTACCATGCGGCCCACCTGCTTCGCCACGTCCAGGTCCAGGCTCGGTTTGGCCGGCAGGCTGCACCGTGCGACCCGCAGCCGGGCGTACATGAAAAGGCAGCTACTGAGGGCCGCGGCACACACGAGCAGCAGCCCGCACCCGAAACTGAAGCCGACCGGTAGCTGCAACAGTGCCGGCGAGCGTTATTGCGGGGGACAGCGCACGACGGTCGATGTGGCCAGCTCGTCGAACGTCTTGTCGATCGGTATCCGGTCGTCGTACAGCGTCGGTGCCTGCAGTATGATGCCGGCCGTGCCGGCCAGCACCGCCAGCGTGAAGATCCACAGAAACAGTCGATCGAGCACCATGGCGACGTACTTCCAGTCTTCCTTTACCTGCGGAGAGACGATGCAAACGGGGATTGCATATCCATTATCAAGTGGAGCCATTTCTACAACTTCAAGTAGTATAGAATCATGCATGGATTTTTAAATAATAATTTAAACATTCTTTGAAGATTAAAGTATTTCTTGATTGAAGACTGGCGAAAGAGAAATCAAATTCTGTAGCATTAATTGAAGAACATGATCAATAACTTTGGTTGTATCGGTTGGTATTAGGAATCCGCGATTAATGAATTCCATTAATGCATAAAATCTAAGGACTCCCTGCAGTCATCCAAGAAACCTAGTCTCCACCGTTATATCTAAGATGTATCTGCAATCTGTTGCCAAAATGCGGCTTTTTTTTTGGCTTACCTTTGTCGAGTCTTCCAGCATTTTGGTGTGCTCGGCGATGAACCGCACGCAGAAGCAGCTGCGGTGCACCTCGGTCGAGCAGACGGAGTGTGAGAAGGCGGGCTGCTTGAACGCGGGACTCTTGATGCCGGACGGGACGGCCGTATCGGCCGCCGTCGACATCGACAGCTCCTCCGACTCCGAATGGGGCAGCTGAATCGGTCCGTGTATCTGGCAGCTTCCACCGAACGGGCCCGTACCTGACAAACTGGGCAGATAAAGGGGGAAAACAGGCGATCAGCATACGGTGCTGGCATTCGGCGGAAATGACAGGTACGTCAATGGGTTCATTCATTGTTTCGGGACGCTCGATGGTGTGTGATACTCATCGCACAGGGAGATACGGTATAGGTGTGTTAATGTTTTGTTTCTGTTTCTGAGTGTTTGATTGCAGCCAAAAGATTTAAATTCAAACATAGCAAAATGCACGACAGTCACATACCATATACGGAAACAATATGTCAAAGTATAGAGTAAATTTGTACAAACAGTTTGGAAAGTTTTATGTATGCCTTTATTATAAGTTGTATGGCAGGATTTTGCAGAAGTGATGTGTTTATATTAATAGCAATTAATTCAAGGAAATTAAACGCAGCCGATTAATTCGATTGATTTCTTAGTTGTAAAATTTATAATAAGCCATACTAAATAGTGTTCGGTTCATGTTTTCTAAAGTCATAAACTTGTTTAAAGAAATACATTTGTTGTAATGGTAGCAAATATTTAAAATATTACAAATGATATTAAGTAGTATTCCAAGCACACCTCTCCGATGAAAGAGTCGTAATATTTTTTAAAGAGTCACAAAAATGAATTTATGTTTTAAAACATGATTTACAGTTTGCAACAACTCTTTGAAAGCAACACATTATCTGTATCTTTGTAATCCTTTATCCGTTCTAGTACTGTGAAAAAATCCAGGTCAACAACTAAGTTCGTGCAATATGCCAATAGGTGGCGCTAGCCAATTCAGAAATGAAACACTCTAGCATTTCGGTCAAGTGACATGCTTAAAAACCCAAAACAAAAGCAATCAGCAGAGTGCTCAACCAACAGTAACTTAAAACTCGTTTTCAGACTAGACAAGACTAATCATTCAACAGATGAAGATAATTAAAAAAATAGACACCTATTTTCAGTTAGTCGAGCTGCAGTCACAATCAAAAGGAACAGAAAATGAAAGTGATAAAAGTGAACATACCGATCGTTACAGTAAGGTTACGGAAAGCTCCAAACAAGCATGGAAGCTTTCGAAATCAAGACAAAAACCATAACAGGTTGCACGAATTTAGTTGCACACCTAGACAGATTGAATGCCGTTTTAATGCTAACAGTAGTAGTCGCAGAGTGGCAGTAGTAGTTAAAGTTGTAAAACGAAACCAAACAAGAATAACGCAAACATTCTGTAGTTACGCGTGAACACGAGAAGAAAGAAACGGCTCACTGGGAGCGGCACAACGAGAAAGAAAGCGAACGAAAGAGAGTGAAAAAGATATTAGGTAAAAAAAACAGAGACGGATAGACGGAGAGATAGAGAGAGATAAAGAGGAAGAGAAAGAGCAAGAGAGATAGAGAGCGCGCGAAAGAGTGTGTTTGTGTGAGAAATAAATTTAGTTGAATATGTCATAAATACCTTGACGGAGAAAGATCTTCTTTAGATGGAGCCCTATTAGTAAAACGAGCTATACGATTTAATGTAGTAGTCGAGTAATAAGGATAAAAGCAAGCGTGTAGGTCTTTGGATAGCAGTTTTCTACGGACAAGCAGAAAATCCCAAATACAGAGGTAAACGTAAAGAAAGAACGAGAAGAATAAAAAAACAGTATAGAAATGAGCTGATATCTGCATCGAAAAAAGTTCGCTACATAACTAGATGGTACGGTTTTTATTTATTTGTTTATTTTTATTTTGCATTCCATACACGTGCATCCATCACGTCGGTCACGTGTGAAAGAGTGAAGGGTGGAACGGGACAGGTGGAGTTCTGGGGAAGGAGTTGGGAAGTAATAATTTTGTTTAAAATAAAAGAAGCAAAGAATGTGAATATTTGAGGTTACAATGTATCGCAGAAGACAACTGGATTTTGGATTTTTGCAACCACTCCTGTTACAGATCTGTGTAAGTAGACATGAAAGATAGATTGTTCATAAGCCCATTGCATAGGTCAGAAAGTAAGGCTAGAATAAAAACTAGGTAAAACTAAATTAAACATGCTTTACATGGTACATGGTATTTGCTAAAAAAGAAGATAAGGATTTCTTCAAGTTTGTGGGCTACTTTCACATCTTATTTAGTATCGGCAGTAAAACATTGTTTTGCACGGTTGTTTGCAGTAAGTGTTGGGTGGTGTACAGTTCTATCGTACACCTGATTGAGGCTATAAGGAAATTTCTGTTGTCTTTCTGCGCGTACTTATCGATTAGACATTACCAATGTAGCAAATTTCAAGGAAAGGTAGCATAGTACTAGTGAAAGAAAAGTGTAAAAATTAAAAGTAAAAGAGCACAGAGAAAAAACATTTAAAAGATTCAGGAGCAAAAAACATCCAAAGAATACAGTAGGGAGTTTGCACTGAAGGAGCACGAACAGGACAAGTTGGAATGCACTGGGGACAAGTTGGAATACGCAACCGCTCGTTCATCGATACGTACCTGTGGTTTTCGATGTACGGTGGCCGCTTCATAAACAGGAATCGTGGTAAAAAGTCTACGGTGGGACGATAAAGTAGAATGAAAAAAAAAATCAGTTCACTATCCAAACCCAAAACATTCTGCTTGATGAGGATCGCTCGCGTTATCGTCCCAATACTTGCCGATAAAAAATGTTTTCACCCACGGTGCCATTCGATGAGTTTGAGGTGACCGGAAATGAACGTTCAACACCACTACCGTGACGCATATACTGGAGTTGGAGATGTTTGGTTTGATGTGTTTTCGATGCGAATGGGAAGGGCAGGAAAGAAAAACAAAATCGAAACAGTTTTATCAAGTTGAGCAGTGGGAGAGCAATGGTTGGCTGCTGATGATGAGCCTTACCTAATGGACACAAGTATCATGGCAAAGATGAGATACTTCCCTAACAAAGGCACAACTAGCGACGTTGGCGGTATGATTTCGACTACCAGCAAAAAGAACACGTGAAGGCTAATCAAAATCGATATCGAAAGCGTAACCTGCCGAAGAAGAAAATGTAAGGAGGCATCAGATGGACTGAGGAGGATGACAAAATCGATAGATCATGCTTAGGTAGTTGATGGTCTAGGTGCGATTCGAAAGCATCAATGAGTACATTCAGATGATACTCTGATGACATCCGATGCTCAAAACCTCCTTGGTACACCACACCGTTGCAACTCGGTAGATTCAATGATGTAATTAGACTCATGGTATAATGATTACCCCTGACATGGTGCAGATCTTAAGGTGAAGTGAAGCATCAGAGTTATTTAAAATCTAAAGATCTTCGCACTCGATGCGGTACGCTACAGTTACTTCATTGGAGTGTTACTACCTAGCTTGAAGTTCGTTAGCTCTCACCTTTTCGCCACTGTCCGAAGGTAGGTAGAACGTCAGCACGGTTAAAAACGATATGCCCATGCACGGGATGATGATGTTGACGGTGTAGAACAGCGTCTTTCGGCGCATGGTAATGTTGAACGTGATGTCCAAGTACGGCTCATCGCAGCAGGTGTAGAACTTTTCGTTCCTGTGGTTAGGAAGATCGAAAGATAGCAGGGTTAACAGCGAAGACGAATCGAGCGCGCACGTATCCAGCAAAGGACACGCCAGGCAACACCAATCACTACTTGGCGGATAATGTGCGTGCAATGTAGCTACCTGACAGCGGGCACTTCCAAGATATCCCACTCGACCGACATGTAAAACTCGGACAGATCGACCCCGACGTCTACGATGTTACTTCCCGACTTTTCATCCATATGCCGCAGGTCAACCTGTGCCACACGGAGCGAACCCGTTCGGGATACGGTTCGCATACGCATTACATTGGGGTTTGTTTGTTTGTTTGGTTTTGTTTGTTTAATCATTATCGTTAATAGTGAAACGAATCAAACGCACGGGAACCGCGATAGGCGAGAAAGAAAAGTCGAAGAAGGTAAATACAGCGTTATAGACTGGTGCGGCTAGCGGGGGAAGGAAATGTTTCAAATCAAAAACCAAACGATGGTACAGAAACGAAACGAACATAAAAAAAACGGTAGTATTTTGGGGGTATTAGTTTGTTGGTGGAAGTAATGAATAAGGGTGAGTTTGGTGGCAGAGCTGAGAGTAGTGATGGCATGTGTTGCATATTGCTTGTGTGTGTGTCTTGTAGTTCGCTCCAAACTAGTACGCTTTTGGTAAGGTGTAAATGAACAGGTGGAAAATGAGAACACTAAAAAGCGAATTGTTGTGTACTGTGTGTACCTGTGCTTGGTGTTTGATCGTTTGGAGCGTGAGCGAATGGGAGGCGAGGAAGTTGTGCAACAGGGTTGTGCTACAGCGAATGGGTGATGTGTGTCCGTAAGAAGCACTACTGGTTAGGTTTGATTTGGTTTAGTGCATTATTTAAAACAAGACGAAAAGTAAATAAAAATAAAAAGAGTAACAAAGACATACGTATCAAAACGATAAAGCCAAAAAGTTAAAATAGAAAGAAAAGAAACAGAAAAAAACTAAACAAAAGGTACACAAACTACCAAAAAACGACAGCGAAGTACAACCCATTCGAACACAAAGTGAAAAAGAAAGGAAAATAGTGACGAAAAACGCATCACGAACGCAACATCCAAGTAATGCGGTGAACAAAAAAGAACCAATAATTGATGAAAGTCAATAATCACCGCAAATAATATACAATGAAAATTTCAACCAGCCTAACACATCACACGAAACGTAAATAGAACATATATTCCCAAAGAAGTCCACTACCACATCGAACGTGAAAACAAAAGAACGATGAGAGCAACACATTGAGAAAGAGGCAGCTGCAAGACACGGTAACGCTCTACTGAGTGTAAAATCTTAAAATGATAATGCGAAATGAGCGCTAACGCTTGCTATGATTTGATCGGTGTTGCAATGTACGGCTACCGCTACCAAGCAGACATCGAGCAAAATGGATGTATTTATTGTTTAGTATATGCTAGGTTTAGACATCAGGAGTTTATGTGTTCTTTTTTTTAAGGGTGTATGAGCGAGAGGAATACGGGATCGTAATTGCTGGATATCTGGGACAGGGAAGGATGGTAAATTCCAACAGGCACAGTTTTGATGGGTTTTTAAGGTTTGTAGTTTAGTGTTTTGTTTTTAATCTCTCCATATCGTTTTAGTTATGTCATGCAAACTACGCAAACAAATGATTTTGTTTTTTTTTTTAAAGAATGTTAGTGTATTTATTATTTAGTTTATTAGCAGTTTATTTTAACCATCATTCTGTACTCATCTTTTTTGTTTTACTTTTGGGTTTTCTTTGTTATTTATTTCACATCATTGTGAGATGCATGAAGCGTTGCTTTTAGATAGTTTCACTTTTAAGGAACAATACAAGCTTATTTTAGATACGATTATTATTGTTATTAGTAGTTTTAGCTTGCTTGCTTGCTAGGAGAACGTTTCCAACGAACGCAACATCAAGACGAGTAGAATCGCAAAACTGGTAATGCAAGAACAACAACCACAGAATAATACGCGCACACGACAGTATATGAAATAAATGTAAAATGAAAGAGAGCTAGTACACATGGGCACAACGTAGCTATTTCGTGGAATCCTAGAACCAGGTGCTAAAAACAATATAAAAGATCGAAATTTTGAATGCTCATTCGCGATCGACATTGCAAAATGGGTAGCATGGTTTACGGTTTGCCATTCTAAACTACAGCAGCCCGTGTGCTTTCGCTTGTGTACCGACCGCATTGCCACATTTTAGAATGTTTCATCGAACGAGCATGTTGCCATTCCTTCGAAATATCGGATAGTGTAAAATAGGAAAGAGTGTCTTTGCTAAGAATTTCGTACAAAATGTCGTTTCTAGTTGTCGTAATTTTTGTTGCTTTCGAATGAGTTCGTTTTTTTCCTCTTCCGGCGGTTATGTTTTGGTTAATAATACGTATTACGAAACTTACTAATAGAGGTAAAATAACAGGCATTCATGCACAGGCATAGTTTTGCTGTTGGTAGGTACAGTCAGATACTTGGTCGGAAAGGTTAGCTTGCGCCCCCCAGGCATCCCTTTCCAGAATCGAACGGACGCGGTTTTTTGCTACATCGGTCGGGCACGCTATGAAGGGTCGTGTTCGAGGTGGTTTCAACATTTCCGAAACAATCAACAGAGTTGTCTGTCGCCAGCACTTGACATTGACCTGTATCAGCTGGAGATGGCTATTTCGAGCCCTAGTTGTGTCAACAGAGACACATGTTTTTTCGAGAACACCAACTCAGCAAGGACGCGAGCCGTGAAACATTGAGACCAAATGTGGGGCTCCAAACGGGCAAGCCAAGGGCACTAGTATACGGGACAAACATGTGTTTGCTCTACTAGTACTGGAGATGCATGCAATGCGCACTGTCAGATAGTTTAGATTTGTTTTGCTATGTGCAATGTGTAGTCGGAAGTGTTGCATACTGTGTAGTTCTTCTTTGCCTTTTTTACTTCTACATTTTGCTGTATTTATTCTAATAGTAAAATAAAACAGAATAAAGAGAGTTAAAACAGCAGTTATAACCGTGCAATGGCGAACAGGGTTTTAGTAAAATAAACAAATTTAACCAGCAAAGATATCCTTAGAGCTCAAAATTACTAGCAACGATCACGTCTGCCGCTACTGTAGCATGAGGCTCCTCACACAGATACTAAGAATCTCGACGCCTACTGGTATAAGGTACGAACGAATCAGAAGCAAACCCAGTAACACTAAGAAACATGCATGCTGCAATGTTGGCAACAGTCCAGACTACGGCTACTACACTATCACATACGGCACTACTGCTTTGCACACTAGTCTTGGCTTGCCTGTTTTGTCAGACACTTGGGTACTGTGTCACAGTGCAGCACTGCTGAGAAATCGCGCTACACACTGAACAACTGGAACTGGAGGCCGGTCAGTGATTTCAGTTCAACGGCACGTCTACACTCGCTAATTGAAAGCGCACACAAAACAAAGTATAGCATCGTTCGTCATCTCCCTCTCAAATGATCTCCAACGGATCGCTCCAAATCGGTACAACAGTTCAAAAACTGTGGAAGACAACAACAAAGAACGAAGCTCTATGAAGCAGTTCAGGTTTGAGACTAACCAATGTGAGGTTAATGACTAGAACTCAAACCAATGTGAGGTACCATCGCGTTACAGACATTTGCGTGTAGGCTAAAACCAATTTTACCAGAATTATCATAAATTACAACTCCACAAAATATGTAAACTTGGCATCGAATGATTGGCTAGATCAACCGATCTTAGTAAGGAATGGTCGTCGATCAATGTACAAACAATAATCAAAATATAGAAACAAACAAACAAATAAATATTAGATTTAGCAGCATCGATTGTTACAAGCCCCAGTGATGTCTTTCAATGCTTGAAACATAAAGTTGACATAAGCACATAAAATCAATCTTGAAATACGGGTCGTTACATTTTAAATGAGGTTGAACTTGAGAATAGGACGAATCGATTAAAAGAGCCGATGAGATCCACCAATGTTTGTTAAACCCCGCTTAGAAGAAGCGCAATGGCTAGGATAATAAAAAAAAAAACATGTACGCTAACATGTACATAATTGTCCGTGTTTTTCAACTAAAGCTAGTTGATATTGAAATTATGTAAAAAAGGATTATAAATGAAGACACTGCTAGAGGTTACGCGATTGCGGTAGCTGCTAGCGATTGCGCTTTGCCTAGCTGGGCTTTTTAAAGGTTCATTGGTGGGCTTGAAGTCAAATAAGATTTGGTTTGAAAAAAATATCACACCACAACACAAAAGGTGATGGAAAAGAAGCCGTGTAAACAAATTTAGTTCAAAATGTTGTATATGTACCATGTTGGCGCTTCAAATTCATCAATCACTGAGCGATTCTCGAGACGATAGCTAACCTTAAAAAATCAATAAGGAATACGTTAAGATCCATTCAGGAAGGTGTAAAAAAGAGAAAGAGATTATGACAGCAAAGTAAACATAGTATGTGGGAGAATAGAAAAGGGGAAAGAAAGATAGAAAGTTGTAGCAGAAATGAGAACTAAACAGTTTAGCATCGAAAGTAGAGGAAATGATGTACAGAGAAAAAAAGTATTAAAGAAGACAATTTTTAGATTTTTTATTTTTCATTCTTTATGATTATTCTTCGTACGGATGCCGTTGCTAGGGAACGGCGATTGGCAATAGTTTCGATTGATATTGGTACCAAGAGGAAGAAGTGGGAAGAGAAGTGTCAAGTCTTAAGTCCAAAATTATCCTAAACATTCCTCACGTAACCATGCAGATCGATAATCATGAAGGATTTTATTTTAAATAATAAAGCCACTATCGAATTATTTGCTTGCAATTATCAATGTTTTTGTTCTGCTATATTTTATAAATTAAAACAAAAATCCAAATTTGGAATGTCACACCCCGTCACTTATGGGTAGACTGAATACAGCTAGTGTGAACGGAGATAAGTATATAAGTAAAAGGTAAACAATTAAGTGTCATTAATGATGCCAATATGGTAAAGATAAACTAATAAATGCCTTGGATGAGCAGTTGTACTGAATCGCACAAAAACATGTTCTACCAAAAATGCAAACGATCGAAACATTTCTCACTCGGAAAAAGTTTACCAAAACGACGGCCGCACTGCCTTTGAACTATTTGAAACAATCTCACTACCAAACATAAGATCGGTAAGTTTTCCAGCTTAAAAATGTCATTAATACATATGTCACTTGATCACAACGATAGCACATGTTCGTTGTAAAAGAACGTAGTATGGAATACCAAAATGTGCTTCAGGCAAATCAACATGAAAAGTTTATATTTTAATTTTCTTGGTATAATCTAAAGTGTATTCTTTTCTTTTTAAATCAAATGCGTTTTCAAGCTACTATTTTCACACTAACTACTGTCTCCATTATAATGTGCTAACCTCCCATGGACCCAAGGAGTCCTCCCATTGAAACACATTTACCAGAAGTCGATCATGTTATAATTTTTGATTTCATGTTAAGATCGTAACACTCACTACTTTCCATCAAACAATTCGTGTCCAATTATCATCTAAGAAAACAAGAATTCAATTACAGTCCAATCGTTTATGGCAGAGAAGCAACTTTAGCGCATTTTTGTATCGCTTTCAGGCTGTTTATTTGAAGGAGAGTTTGTATTTCGTGTGTTTTGTTATAGTTTTAATCACCTCTATCGTGATTGGTATAATTATTATTCTTTGTTTCACCTAACCGAAAGAAACACTTTCAACTGTGGTGTATGAAAACAAACAAACCAAGGAAAGGTAAGTAAAAACACCAAACAAGCAAACTATAACGTAACATTCTTGCAAGAAGGATCGTTAACACTAAAAAGAAGAAATACCTAAGACACGGAGGAGTCAAATCATACAAAAGTTCGCTAGTAGTAGTCGAAATTTAGTTCAAAAGATACTGCTGGCCATATTGTGTGTATATCATTTCGATTCTAAACAACATCTCTAGACAACTTCAAACCGGCACCGGTGTGCTGTGCTTAGGTTTCAATCTCATGAAAAATGTTTCGCTAAGGATGCAATACGAAATATCTCATAACGTTTTTTTCGATCAAGAAGGCAAGCAGCTAACAGACCACAATCAATCAATTACATGAGGCACCATCAGCTCCCTAGAAAAAAAAAAAACGAAAGACTGGTAAGAAACCGAAGAATCGAACAAGAGCATTCCAAATCAAAAACCAGAATTAGTTGGTTGAAAATATAATGACGATCTACTAAATTATTTGGAAGCTTTTTAAAAAGAATAATTCATCAGGGTAAATTAAACGAATTAAAGATAAGGGAAACTTATTGTGAATTAAAACAAATGTTACGAGAAATTGCAAATATTATTCCAATAGTTGATTCCAATATTTTTGTAAAAATTTCGTACATATATGTAGTAGATAAACCCAAAGTTTATACAGAACAACTAATTAAACAAACGTAAAGGGTAAACGATTTGAGAACTAGAAGAAACGAAAGGAATGTATTGGAAAATTAATTAACATAATATTTCACGAGTAAAACTGAGAAACAATTGTAAAGAAAGTAACAACCAAATGCGAGAACATTGGCGTTGATAAACAGTTAACACAATAAAGCATTGAACAACGCTTTATATCTGGTTGTTGTTTGGTTCACAGCTGTTTCTCGGGTTTATTTCTCTTGTAATTAGAGTTTAGTGTTGAGCCAATAAAAACAAATTCAGTGCTTCAGTTTGAGTAACTGTAACTAAAAACAAATGTTGAAATTAACCACAAAACACAGCAATAATAACAATAAACAAGACATACAAACACAAAGCCTCAGAGTGATAAGATATAATCATATATAAAAAAAGATAATAAAATAAATATCCTTCTGCTGTTAAAGTAAATGCTGAGTAGTGGCTAACAAACTTGCTAAACATATCACCAAGATACTAGAGTTACGCTATAAGGCATAATCAAAATAGATTTTTTATAGTAAGTTTTTAGTTCAGTTTTGCGTAATCAATATCGAAATAACCATTCGAAGGAATTGGTGTTACATAATAATACGGTCAAACAAAGGTAAATAAAACAAACAATCAAACAAACAAACAGATGGCAGAAGGACAATACGTAAGAAATTCCAATTACGGTATCTAAACAGACTCCTCTAGATATTTCACAAACAAGAGACAACAACAAAACAACACTTTGTTGCTGCTAGTAATGATGCTGCTGTTGAACATGAGCAAATTGAAAGTAAGTAGATGCAAATATGGACTCAAGGCATGACATTGATGAACTTCTAAGCAGACTAAAACAACTGGGAGAATAAAAATAAGTGAACAAACAAAATAAGGATCGTACGAAAATAATAGTCATGGTTTATGGAAATTAACAAACTGAAAAAGACATCAACTGATGAAGCCTTTCAGATCGATGCAATAGAACGAATGAAATGAAAGGTATCAAATACACTTATGAAACAAAACAACATGAACATAAACACAAAGGAAAATGTTTAAACTATAGAAGAAACAAAAATATGCAACCGGGTGACAACTGAATATAATACAACGTGAAATAAGTTTTAGAACTGGTTTTTTTTTCTATTGACAACTTAGATTAGTTAGTTCATAGTTGTTTTTTTTTGTTTGATATTTGAGTTGTGAAAATTTAGTTGCTTGAGATGGAGTTAAATGATAAAGAAAATATTTCTTGCACCTTAAAACCGTCATAGGTCCAGCTTCCCAATTTTAAAACACATGTCTGTACATCGTATGGGAAATATTCAACATCGATCGAACACGACGATTTGTAAACTGCTGGTGGTTGCCAAATGACCATACCATTATTATATACGGTTGCTTTGGTCATAAGTGTTACCTCATAATGACCATCAGCACTGTGGAGAGAAGAAGAACGCAAAACACTGTTTAAACCTGCTAACGGAGATTAATAATGTAAGAGAAAGTGAGAGAAAAGAGAGAGAGAGATAGAAAGTTAAAAAAGGTTATAGAAAAAAGAGACAGTGACATTCGAAATCAACCATAAGAGGAGGGGAAAGAGTAAGACAGACAGACAGACAAGAAAAGAGAAATATAGAGTGAGATAGAAAGAAATATTAGAGAGGGAATGAGAGAGAAATAGAATAGAGGAACAGCATCCGTAGGATAGCGATTAATATTAAACAGTTCAATGAGGAGGTCCAATATTTGTCCGATTTTCCATTACACCGAAAACATTTCAGTTCGTCAACATCGACAATCGACGAGAGGAAGACATTCGAATTACCAAGTTACGGAGAAGTTCGATAAAATAAGTAAAATATTATACAAAGAACCGATTGTTAAAGAACGGGGGCCTAATACAATGACAGTAGAAATCAAAGTTGGTTGCTTAAGATGGAAATAAATGTTGATATGAAGATATACAGAATGTAGTAGTATAAAACAATGGAATTAGAATCTTAGATCTTAGATGTGACTTTCTAGATATATATGAATTATATATATCTTAGATTAATCATAGTCTAACTTGTGTTGTCGCTTGGTTTTGAAACACATTGGAAATAGGATAAGTTCAATTTAAAAAAAAAAACGGTAATAATTTACTGAGCCAACATTCATAA
Organism: Anopheles merus; assembly: GCF_017562075.2. Lineage (NCBI taxonomy): Eukaryota > Metazoa > Arthropoda > Insecta > Diptera > Culicidae > Anopheles > Anopheles merus. The sequence goes on along the minus strand of NC_054081.1, from coordinate 2,064,549 downwards.
TGAAAAATCTTGCGCAGCAGATGGGGTAAATGAGTGACACCTACCGCGAGTTTTATTTGCCTGATGCGTTCGGTTTAAAGAACGGAGCGAACATACGGAACGTTTTACCCACAACTCATTTATATTTTGAATTTTGCTATATTTTTAAAGAACATAACTTTGGTTTAATAAAAACTGAAGGTATCATCAAAGTGGATCAAAGTGGAAGACGCGGTTTATTCGAATACTTTCAATGCAACGTTTTAATTAAATCAACACAACATTTTTGTTTCCAATGTAAAACTTAAAATGAAAGTAAAACACTAGTTAAGTTGATAAAGAAGTTAAAGGACAACACAAACAAGCTGTAGGATTTAATGCAATAAATAGTACAGGGTATGACGACCTATACCGTTGAATTATTCAGAGACTCGACCTAATAGTCGTGTGAACCGTGGCGTTCTGCGCTTTTCGGGCATTGCATTCTCAAAATAATGAACCCTGATGCATAGTATCGTTGATACAGGTCAATCTCGATTCTTTAGGATGGTCAAATAGTACCTTACAACAATGATTGAATGCTATTTCATGTTTCAGTGATAGCTTAATGCTAACCAAACTTAAAGCTTGAGAAAAGTTGTGACAAACGCTTTATTATTATCAGCATAACGATATGTGCTTGTAGTGACGTCAACAAAGGATTCAAACGAGCGACACTTCAATCCGTGTTTTTTTGATTATTCAATCTTTTTTTTATAAAATTATTAATCTGAAGAGATCATATTTAGATACAGCTATTAGTTATTTTAGTTTGGATTTTAATTAATCGGTTTATCGAGTGGGTTTTTAAATTTAGAAAGCTTTTTTTTATTTTTAGCGTAAGTTATTTTGAAATTTTGTTCAACGCGACGAACAATATTATGAGGTGACGTGAATGCGTTCAATAATGCTCACGAATGCTAAGTATTAATTTAGCCACATTTTAAAGACAGATCTGTTTACGTTCAATCAGAAGCTTATTTTGGACACGTCAGCATATGTGCTTATTTCGTGCTCTTTTGTTTATCGTAAAAATATGTTTTTAAAATGGGAAACGTGGATAGAAATACATTTTTCTCTATTATTACGATACAGCAAAAAGCTGGTGAATCAGGAAATAGAAAACTTTTTTTTAAATCATCAAATAACAACGATACCATTCTCTGAAAAAATGCTTGATAAAAAAAAAGTAATTAAAAGAACGCACACCAGTATTATATACATCCTACTGTATCTAATGCGTTTTTACAGTCATTATTGATTAATGTGTAGCGAATGTGCAGAACTGAGTGAAACTTGCTTTTTGTTTTGTTTTGTATTTTATTTACAGCGCGGGCTAACCGAGAATCACCTGTATCAGCCACCGCAGTACACGCAGAAAACAGATAAATGAAGCAGTATCATCCGAAGGTCAACAAAAATGCGCTAAAGAGAGATTGAAAACTGCAAACCATAGGACTGAGAGTGGCCGAGGAAAAGTTTTTACAGACAGAAATGAATGAGATAACAAAAAAAAAGACAAATGAAATAATAGGTTAACCATAAAAGTAGAAAAAATAAGATAAACAACAATGTAACAAGAATATGAGTATTAGTAGGACGAATTAAAATCAAAAATTGAATATGAATAAAAGAAGAAAAGGGCATATGTACATTAACACAGTAAACAGATACGAAATGTTACGAAGAATAGAAGAGAGAGTGATAGACATGACAGCTAGAGAGGGTGTGAGAAAGGTAAGCAAGGCATATGTATATAGTAAGTGACGTTACACGCGCGTTCCGACTCGACAGGAGTATTGACCGAAAGGGCAACTCAACTACGCTTATCGAAAGGACAGTTTGGCTCTTTACACAGCTGAGTACATTCAGAAATCAAAAGCAGAAAGGTAAACGTACTACATTCAATAGCAGTCGTAGGCAGTAGTCGGGTTGTTGTTGTCGCAATCATCGCAGACGCAGATGTGGTATGAGTTTTCTTTTCATTTTCTCTTCTGCTCGTTTTGGAGTTCAGTTCCGTTTTCTCCATTCTCTGCATAATCTTGCTCGTAATTTACATTGGTTTATTCATTTGCTTTTGTAGTTTTGGTTTAGTTTAGTTTTGGGATTTTTGTTTGTTGTTTTTGTGTGTGTGCTTGTTTTTAATTGTGTTCTAGTTGACATCCTGTGCTAACAGTTGATTTGGTTTTGAGTGTGAGTGTGTGCGTGTGTGTGTTTTTTTATTATTCCGATTTGTTTACATCTGATACGGTAGAGGCTTTGTGAACTATTACGCAATTTACAACGTAAGATTAATACTAAAACAATAAATACACATGGTGAGTATAATCATCAAGCAAATGAGATTAAGTACGAGTTAAAACTTGATGAATCTGGTTGATGGTTTGGTTTGCTATACATCAAGTTGGCTTTTGGTTTGGCTGAGTTTGTTTAGCTATTTACAGATATTTATGTAAGCTTGTTTTTCTTGTAGGAAGGCAGGAGAAGGAAATCAAAGAGAATATAAACAAGGTAAACTGTAAATCAAACAATGGCATTGTTCTGACAGGGAATGGATGCATCTTACTAAAGGAGGGCGGTAAGTTCAATCATTTACGCACGCACACACACACACACACACACACACACACACACACACACACACACACACACACACACACACACACACACACACACACACACACACAATTGCAAGCTCGTATGTCACCTTGTTTACTAAGACAGATCCATTATGTTCAGAAAGAAATCATTACAAAACCAATATTAACACGAAAAACAATAAAAACGACTCAAGAAACGAGTCTTCCAAAGTTCAAAACAGTTCCGTAAGATAAACGATGATATAAAATTGCCAAAAGAGTACCGAAAATGTTCTTTCTGCAAAAAAGTAAGTAAGTAAAAACACATGCTGAAATACGAACAATGAAACCCAGCTAAATAATATCAAAGAAGGCAGCGGTAAACGTGAAATCAGTCACTAATTGATACTGAAAAAACGAGTTAATCGAAAGGATGCAAACGAGTGGAATAGAAAAAAAAACATGGAAACTATACCCGATAAGGAAACGGAAGACAAAACAAGACTCAAAACGCATGAAAGGAACGTCTGCCGAGCAAAAACGGGAGGGTGGGTAAGTTGGTAAGTGGGGTGAGTCGTGGCATAAATAAATATGTACATATTTATTTACTGATTGGAAACGAACGAAAAACATATTTGCTTGTGTGATGGTGGCTGTGGTTAGTTTTGTTTCTTATTTTGTTGTTAGAAAAACCAACAGATGAATATTATAGAAAACCTACCTTAAAACCATCATATGTCCAACTTCCAAATTTCAATACGCATGTTTGTTCATCGAATGGAAAATATTCTACGTCAATTTCACATGATGATTTATAAATGGCAGGTGGTTTCCATTCAACCAAACCTTCCGAATATATGGTTGCTTTTGTTGCTAACGTCACCTCGAAATTGCCGTCGGCACTGAGATATTTAGAAACGGGGTTTATTGTTACGAGTCGTAAAGGGTTGCAGGGTGGGGGCGGTTGGTTGGTGGTAGAAGCGGTGGTTAGTGGTAATGGATATATTTGGGGGAGTTGGTGGGGTTTGGTTGGGTTTTAAGAAAGTAAGGTTATCATTGACTTTTTTTTTAATAAATCGTACGTTCTTAGTTAGATGCAGTTTGGTTACGCTATTTCGCTGGTTTTTGTTTTTTATAGTATGTTTGGTTAATATATGTGTAACACGAAGAGAAGGGGGGCGGGGGCGAACAGGGCGGGGGACGTGTGGACAATGATTGAGTTTGGTTTTGTATCACTATCCTGAGCAGCAGTAGCAGCGGGTTTTGTTTGTTTCGACAAAGTTGTGACACATGTGTGGCTCAGGAGTGCGTATGTGTGTTGGTGCATGGAAACCAATTTTCCATCTCAATCCTCTCGAATGTTTTACTTCATTTGTTGCGCTTTTACTAGTTCAAAGCACAGAATGGAAAATATACAACAACAAAAATCTAAATTTATAACACATACTCAGGTTTAACACACTAGACTGACCGAAATTAAAAACAAGAAAACTTTTCGTAAAGCGTAGTCCCCTCCCTTGTTTTTGATCTCCATTCTTCATTGAAATTCAACACAAACAAGTGGATACATTCCGATGGTTGATATGATGTAACTGGTTATTTTAAAAGGCTCGCGTCCTTGCGACGCAAGTTCAGTACTGATTAATATAATGAAAATGGTTTTGTTACTCAAACGTGGAATGTAATGACTATATCGAAATGTTACATCTCTCATACGATTGCTGAACAAACAATCTGAAAGATGGATCACACATCTCGTCTGAGATATGCAGAAATTTATCCAATATTCAATACATAGTTGAGTAGAATATTTAATTGTTTCTGATTGTTTCTGTTAAGAATCTGCATCACGCTCTCCTAATTCCTTTCGATTGTGTGCTTCATGTTTTATATTTTTTTAGTACTCCGCAAGAAAAAGGCTTTAAGCCAAACGTACTCGCACAGAACGCAACAAACAGGACGCAAAAGCGTTGCACGGTGCAAGCGGGCTTTTAAAACCCGGTCAAGGTTTCCAGGGACAGGGTTTCCCAACGGATTCTACCCGTCTGCCAACGACCATTCGAGCTTTCCGTGAGCTTCTACGGCCTGCACAAGAGAACGGAACGGAAACGGTCAAATAAAGTAAACAATCCCACACAAAACATAAAACAAGTAAAAGAGAGATAAAGAGAGAGAGAGAGAGAGAGATACATATTTATAAAGGAAGTGTAAGAGAATCTGAGAGAGATAGATGGAGAGAAAAATAATGCATGTATGTGTGTACGTGTTGAAGAATTAAATAGAGCGTAAAAAGACAGGGAGAATGGGACTGAGAGTGAGAGACAGAGTGTGTGTGAGAGACAGAGAGAGAGATATATAGAGCGAGGGAGAATAAAACCACATTTACACACATACACAAATAAAGTAGACTGGCAGAGACTTCAGTTTCATGTTAGTAAACCCTTCCTACAACTCCACCACTCCCCTCCCTCCCCCAACCCTTTTCCTCCCACCACCGGGTGGGGGTAGTGGTGAGTACTGGTGGAGGAAGGAGGGCGAGGATAATGTAACAATGTTAAAATCCAAACAGTTGTAGTGATGCTGGACGGTATAAGTATTTGGTCAAAAGTAACAATTTGTAAACGGTGGTAAGACAGTGTTTCCCTGTAGTAACGGTAGAGTAGGCAGTAGGTGGTAGAAGCGGCGGTACTAGTAGTAGTAGTAGTAGTAGTAGTAGTAGTAATTTTGAAATATTATTTCGTACGTGTCAAGTTGTAAAGTAGTTGTATAATTTAGCTGAAGAGTTAAAATTTCGCGTCACAAGCCTAACATGTGTTAGTGTGATAGAGGTAGTAAGATAGTTCACTAGTAACACGATAAAAAGCCACTATGCTTTGCTTTCCTAGTGTAAAGTAGGCACTGCTCGTGAACTCCTTAACGTAACTCAACAATGGCTAACTACGTACTGATGCACAGAGTGCTGCATGGGTCTGAAATGCATGTTTGTATCAGTATGATAGCAACTGTGTAGTCGTGCCCTGGTTAGTAACAGTGTCAAGGTATCGCTAGCACTCTGTGAGAGGCAGTTAGTAGTACGGTCTTCGAAACCTGTTATATCCTCATGGTTTTGATCCTGCGTTCCCCAGAGTGTGTGTGAGTGTGTGTTAAAGTGTGCGTATTTGTGTATTTGTGTGTACTAGTATGTAACATTTCCTCATCTATGTTCGTCTGATCAGAGAAGGATTGCGCTGTATCTGTTTCTCGTCGCTTCCGTCGGGTAAGGTCTTCATAGGGCGAGGACACTGAATTAGTATAGCGTGCATACTTACTTATTGTACAACACTATGTCAGGCCGCCAGATGTGGTCCGAGGGTACGTGCAACATCTGCACGCCGCCATACTCTTTCGGCTCCCAGCGCAGCTTGTAGTCGTACCAGGACTGTGCGGGAATGGGAATCATGTGAAAGGTTTTTCACGAATCACTCTGCCGCCCCTCCGGCCACTGTGGCACTGGAGCCGCCCACCCCAAACGAAAACGATAAGCGAAACACTTACCTGCTCCACCCAGAGATTGGTGGTCATGATTTGATTTTTTAAATTCTGTAAAGAGTTCACGACACAGAAAGACAATTATTGAAAAGTGCACTCTTAGCGAGAGTACCCGTAAATATCCCCTCTCCTGTACCGTTCCATACGTACCACGTCGATTAGCTGGGACAGCTTCAGTTTGATGCAAACGCGCAGCACATCGGACGTGTTGACGACGGGCCGGACCAGCTTGTTGTAATTGCTCAGCAGATCGTCGTACAGCCGCTTGGCGTCTGGGTTGCCGGCGACCGCACCGTGCACGACCAGGGCCGACAGCAGCCAGGCCCGCAACGTTTCGCCCGACGTCGGCATGATCGCCCTCATGATTGCCACGCTTGCACCAACGTGGGTTATTGGATGTTTTTTTTTTGTTTAGCACAGCAGTCCGTTTGGCAGGACTCCACTACAGAGAAACTACAGCAATGAGTCTCTTACACTTTGCGAAAGCACACCGTTCACCTTGATGCCCTCGGCTTTGGGCAATTGGACGTAGGAGGGTAGGAGAGAGCACTACATGTGTTGGCAATACATAGTGATCGGTTTGTTTTGAATGGTGGTAATGCACTTCGTCTTACTTTTTCGTACACCCGGTATCCATTTCCGGATGTTTCGTTGCAACGCACTCAATCATACCTGGAAGCAATAACATAAGACGCAAAAACACGTTATTAGCTTTTTTGACTTTAAGGGAAATAAAGAAACTCCTGAAAATGCGTTCAGGCTCCAAGACTCAATGTACGCCCTGGTGATGTGTAGTTCGAAATGATATCGTTGATCTACTGAAATCTGGATGCCACTCTTGACCCTCTTGACGTAATCAGCCAGAATCACTCGTAGTCATCAGAAGTCGTCCAGAGCCATGCAGAGCCATATAGAGTCATCGTTCTAAGTCATCCAGAGTTTTCTAGGATCATCTAGACTAATCGGGACCCAACCATTTAGTGTTCGGAAGACATCCGGAATAATCGAGGACCGTAGAAAATCATCTGGAGGCATCCAAAGTCATAAAAAGTCATGCAGACTCATCTGGACTCAACCGCTCGGAGTCGTCCGAAGTGATCCGGAATTGTTCGGAGTCGTCCGGAGTTATCTGGAGTCGTCCTGCGACATCGAGAGCTATTCGGATTTAACCAGACTCAATCGCCGAGGTCGTTGGCAAACGTTCCGAGTCGTCTGGAGTTGGCCAGAGTTAACTGGAATTATCCTTACTCAAACACGAGCGGTACACAAAAATGTGTACAAATTAATTATGTCTCGAAGTCTTATACAAAGGTCCGTATTCATCTGAAGAAGACGTACGGTGTATTTCAGAATAATACAGATTCATCCCAATCCGTACGCATTCCGGATATCTCGAATCTCCTCTCCCCTCGCCACTGTCAGCTTGTGACGAGCTCCAACGGCAAATTTGCAATTTACCCATCAGTGGTACGCCCATTAGACGTAATGTACGTCACGTTCGCACGACGTAATACTGATTACCGATCAGTTGACACATCGGATATAAAAAGGACAGCTTAATTGCTTGCCATTCACGCTCTACGAGCGCTAAACAAAACAGGGAAAATAAAGTAGTGTAATTTAATATCCCGACACGAGCTATCACACTTGTCCTGTGTGTTTGTCTCTATATCTCTCTCTAACACACACACAGTTGGTAATGTAAGCGGTTCTACTAAGAGAATGTGCGAACGCAGCTTCCGATCCGATGAAACGCCGAAGGCGATGCTAGAGTGCTACCGTGCGAAAATTTGCTGTAAGTGTAGGTGTGAGTGTGTGTATGTGTGGAACGTGTGAGCTTGTTTGGTATGTTTATTGGGGCATGGTGGAATGGGGTAGGAGTTCGCCACAGATGGCAGTGTCTTTTATGGCTCTATGGGGCGCGCGCGCGCGTCCTAGAAAATAAAGGCAACGCCACTATCGCGCTGAACGCACGGCTGATTCCATTAACCCATCACCTTCGTACCATTTATCACCTTGGTTTTGGCTTCTGCCAGACACTGCGCTGCTCTTCCGCCTCTCTGTGCCCTCCCCCTGGCCCACGCCCAAAATATTCAACTCCCCGGACACTACTAGAGTGCGGCGGGGAGATGACAACCGCGGCGTTTTACCATTCGCCACACGTATCATAATAAAAGCAGAATGTCAACACACTCTGTCACAGTGTCTGCCATTTTAACGGGATCCGGTCTCGTCACTACTCCACGCCCAGTCGGGGGAGGAGGTAATTTCGGCGACTGTAAAGTGCCGCCCTCGCCCCTTACCTAACCCTCTTCCGTCTCCGACTCCTTGGAACGTGATAGTAAAACCGGAACGATGGCAACTGCTACACTATGTATGCCCGCTACCCATAAAGCACACATCACTTAGCCACTCTCACGTAAACACTTCCTGTGTTCTCGGCGGTCGGAAGAAGCGCCCGGAAACACACACACACACATGTACACATACAAAGAGAAACACAAGGGATGTACGGCGACTCGACGAGATGGAGGAGATGATTACATAAACCACGAGGATGGATTACTTTTAGCGTTCGCATCGCGATGAACAGCCACCGATAGCTTAATTGAAAATTCAGGACGACCAACCAACCCCAAAAGCCCAACCCCTACCGCCGGCCACCCACCCACAACACCCTCGTACTCTCTCACTCACTCTCCCGCAAAGTTCTTCGTTCAAAAAATAAAAAAAAGAAGTTAATTTTCATGTTTCCGTTTGACAGTTTATCTCGCAGCTTCCTTCCCATCGTGGCCACGGGCTGGGTCGTCGTGTACCATAGCCCCGTTTTCCCCCACAAGCAAACAGGAAACAAAATCGAGAGCAGCCGGGATAAAAGTTGCGAAAGCGAAGGTTGAGGCAGGGGGTTGAGCTTCCAAAAGTTCTCTTCCAAATCTGCCCGCCAACCCAGCGTGGTAGTGGTGAGCAAGGAGGTGCTGCTAAAGCTGCCCCCAAATCCCCCCTCCCCATCCTGAAACCCGGTGGATGTATTCCCGTGCCGATATGTTTGGTGAAAGATTCGCACGATCCATCCCAGCCCCCCCCCCCCCAAACGCGGCTCCATCTCACTCAATCACATTTTATCACTACCAACGCCCGACGGTTTCTTTTTCGCTTCTTCTTGTTCAGCAATCTACTGATTTTCTTCACTCAGCTCTCTATTTCTCTACCTATCAACCTCTCTCTTTATCCCTCACTCTTTCTCTCTACATCGCTCTCTCTCTCTCTCTCTCTTTCGTGTCCCACCCTCATCTGGCGCTCGGCGTCTGGCTGACATCTTCTTATCTCGTAGCCGCGCCACCTTTGTCATCGGGATGAAGTAAAAGCTCGCCCACGAGGACGAGGTCTCGCATCGCGGGACGGGCAAGCCCCTCCCGTGCGATCGGAAAATTATCTAATTCTATTGCATAACTTGCCAATGTGGACTTTCCCCCCCCCCCCTGCTTCCCTCTTCCTGGGCTTCCCTGGGCGCGGTTGTCAGCCCTGACGTTGCAAGTTAAGTTGTTGTTAGTTGACAGTTAGTGCTGGGGCGAGGCAGCATTCTCTCTGTATATGCTCACACCCTATTTCCGCGCCCCGAACGGGCCCTATTTATGCAACTATCTTCCTTCGCCTTCCTTTCGCCACCTCACGCTCCGCGTGTCACCCATTCATCGTACCATCCGTTCGACCGAGGGAAGAAGTCGCTCTCCCGCTCTCTCCCGGTGAGAAATTAAGGATAGTACAACACCCATATTCTCACCGCTGTAAGATAAATACACACGTGTGACGGGCTAGTCTGCGAGCTTGCCAACGTGTTTGTGTGTTTGTGTGTGAGAGATTCCGTCTTTTTTTTTTGCTGCTTTCTTACCGAAGTAAGTCGTCTTTTCTTTCAAAGGCGCTCAAGTTACACAATATTAAGGCGTGTTTTCTTGGTGACTTCAAACCGTCGAACCAGAACCCCCCCCCCCTTCTTAAATAGCACACTTTCACACACACAAACACACACACACAAAGAAAAGGAACTAGGGGTAGCACCATATCATCAGTAAACATACGCACTTAAGGACGATTGTTCGCATTTTTTCGTCCACTTTCCAACCGAACAAAAGGAAAGGGCCGTTTTGCAGCATCCTTCACACCATTCGCATTGCCTGCCATTACCTGCAGTCCGTGCAGACCCTTTCGGAGTGCGGGGGGCTATCCGTGCCGGGGCTTCCTTACGCCACCACTGGTCGCGGAATTGTGTCCTGCTGCCGCGTACGCGACTGTTGATGATGACGGTACGTTGATGGGTGATGTTGGCCGCTTGGCAGCATGTTGACGCCAAGCGCTAGCGCTAAATTCGCTGAGATTGATCGCCTCTGGATTCACCCCCTCCCACGTGGGGGTGACCTCCTTTGTAAACACACTCTTTTCTGTTTTCTATTGCTTCTTCTTTCCGCGCCTTTCACTGTTTCTCCCGACCGCACACTGCGATGTTGGTTGGCACACTATCGGTTTCGCTTTTGCCCCTTCCTAGACGGCAGGGCTGGCAAGAAAGACAGGACAATGGGCTATCATCCCGTTGCAGCGAACCAGTGGCGCGCGTCCTTGCAAATGCAACGCAAACCACCAGTAAACCGCACTAGCTTCCCCTACCACCGTGACTAAGCTATCCTTCCCAATGCCGGGAAACTGTTAGAAACTGCTAAAAAAATTGACTTCAAATTTCACGTACACAAACTAACACACTGTGTCGAGGTGTGGGGAGGGGAAGGAAGGTGGTAAAAAAGCGGAACACCCCACAGGATTGGCCGTGCCACAAGAATAACAACAACAACAAAATCGACCAAACGGGTCGGTCCACACCACGATGACCCAACTCACCCAAAAGTGCCCGCGCCTCTGTGATAACACACACACACACACACAGACACGATTTCGCCAGGAGCGCTAAATGGTCTCCTGTACAGCCCTGTGCCCACTGTCAAACAACACTGACGCGGCTGCCGAGCGAAGGAGCGCTAGTCGGAGGACGACAGCCTGCGCGCTCCAGCTCGTGCTGTACCGGGGCGGCGAAGTGGACGGATGCTGTGGATGCACAGCGAGAGCGATCTGCTGCTGGTCGATACTCTCAGGCGCTACACTCTGCCGTAGCTCCCGTCGCTTTGCTGATAACCGTCCGCACGCTCACCGCTCAAGAGCTGAGCTGCCGGAGGTGCGAAGAGCTTTCGTCGGCTAGTGAGCTATAGAGCGGGAGAGTTTTAGGTACGCGAGCGAACCGTGGCCACCCGAAGCTTCGCGCACGGGAAAGCATCATCCAGTGCACGGGAAGAAGAAGAGGAAAGTCGTCCTGTGTTGTTGTTGTATTTTTTTTTTGCTATTCGTTATTTTGTTACTATTTGTGCGATGTATTGTTTTGGGCGTACTTGGGAGTTACTTTAGAACATTGTTTTGTCTAACACACAAAAAAAAAACATTAAAATAGTTTTAAAGAGGTTAATTCCACTAAACCTGACAGTAAAAAATAAAACATAAAAGAACAGTCGTTTCCATTTCACCCCAAAAGCTTCCAACTACTTTCAGTAATTAAATCGAATGAATAAATCAAATTACCTAACAGCATTATCGTCTCTCGCATCGGCTGGTAAGCGACTCACGCGCCCCACCTACGTCAGCCTCCGACCGCGTTTCACAAATGCGCCAACCCGCGCTCCCCCTCATGGCAAGAATGTTAAACAAAGCCGTAAACAAAAGAGAAAATACAATAACATACCAGCACACAATGGGCAGCCTGGGCAGGAGCGGTGATAAATGAAGAGAAAAATGAACTAAAACCCTCGCGCTACAGAAAGCAGAGCACGAGCGACGAAGCAGCAGCAGCAGCACACGCTCGGTAAAAAGATTTTGCAACGAATTGAGATTCGGTCCGTTGCCCCATCGTGTGTGTATGTGTGTGTGCCGCCGATTGCTGCACAGTACACGGTAGAGAAAGCTGTGGCTTTTCAGAACGCCGCCGCCACCATCACACGCTGCCGTCACCCGTCACCGTCGTCTGTCATGCATGTACATATTGGGGGAAAAATCGTTCACCTTGTTTCTTTATCAATAGCTTACATCACACAGCATGCACACACAGAGAGAGCGGGCTGCTTCTGCTCCTGCTGATGGGTTGCTGCTGCTGCTACTGCTGCTGCTGTGTCCTCTTTTTTAACAGGATTTATTTGCGCAATCGCATAATGGCTTCAGCTACTCCTTGGCTACTAAATGGATGGCTGCGAGAGAATGAGTAAGAGGTATGCTTCACCAGATATAAACGGAGAGAGAAAGAAAGAGAGAAGGAAGAGAAGTAGAGGGGAAAAATTGGTAGCAGCGAGCTGAAAGCGGATGACAGGGGGATGATATCTAGAATGAAAGCTCATTGTGAGAAAACACAATCAGTACGGGGTTCGCTCCGTAACGACGCAGCTGCCGATAACCATGCCGTGTCCCGAGCACCATGGGAGATGCGAAAGCTAATGTCTGAAGGCTTTAGAATCACAGACACACACACAAACACACATTAGACATAATCTCGGGTTTGTTAGACTGTGGCGGCCTCGGCACGACGAAGACGACGGGCACACAATGTGGCCCGATTAAAAAGTCATTAACGACGAAGGGCATCTTCCGGCTGCGTGTGTAAACAGTGTTCCTAGGAAGAGATGAACTGGTCCCCTATCCTCCCCCGATAAGAAGGTCTCGTGCCTGACATCTGACTTTTACGGCAGCGGCGAACGATTGAACGCTCCTTCCGGGGGGGGGGCCGATGTCATCGGTTACAATCTTCATGCGACGACCGCCATCGCACCCGTCATTGTCCGCAGGATGCGATTCTAGCTATCAACTACTACTACTACTACTACTACTACTACTACTACTACTACCAGAACACTAAGCTTTCCTCGCTGACATGTGCTACCAGCACCGCTCGACGGCACTCACTTGATTCGACCTCATTTAGCTTCAATTTCTCACTCTCTTGTAGTCTTTCGCTCCCGGACGATACTCCTTTAGTGCTACACTCCCATTGTAAAGGACCGATCAGTCGAAGTTGACTAATGCCGTGGGACAAATATTTGAAGCACAGACCCATCGACCCACATTTACACACATACAGGGGATGCTCTTTTTCAGAAGGTTTAGACCGTAGCCACTAATTGGGCTTAAAGAGAATGGTTTAATTATTCTTCGCTGCTGACACGTGCGTATACGGTTGGTTGAATGGTTTTCGGTATCATCATCATCGGTCGGAATAATTGCACGCTGTCAGTCTGGCCCGGCCAGCTCAGCCGCTCCGCGCCGCACCGAGAGCAGCAACAGTAGCAAGAACGGAATTCTCCAGAGATCTAATTAGGATGGCAGTAACGGAATAAGAAGCTTACCGCAACCAGCCCGATACCTTTCAGCGAAGGGATTGCTCGTGGACTGACATGGCGGATGACATCCGAATAAGCATTTGGTACAGTAATAATAGTAGCGGAGAACTTGTAGAACTTTCTTGGTATAATTACATCTCGCTAGTTGTGTGAGGACTACAGGAATAATATTTGCAAAAGCAATAAACGCCTATTGCGAACCTGATTTGGTTAGTTTAGTATCTGTTAGCATTTACTACAATAAGTTATCCTACTCGAGCGAAATATCACAAGCCATCATTTTTCTGCTCATAGAAACATTTCTAGGTCAGGGGGTTCTGTTTGCAATGATCTAACGTCACCGGTGCGTAACGGTCTATCAATTCCACGTGCAGACCGCCAGCGATCAGATTCCATCATAACGTCGCTGACATAACGCGCGTACGTCATGTGATCGATCTGAAAGGTATGTATAGCCCGGTTATGGCCTAATTATGCCACAACTTTTCACCGAACGTGGTACGGGAGGGGACGACCAGGAAGCCACAAATGTAGCGCTACCCGAGACCAAGATCCCTTGCTTGAGTGCGACCGGGCGCAAGGTGCAAGGTGACACAGCACGCATTTGGACATGGTTTTAGAGCAAAGCTGAGGGAGGAAAAACACTCAAATTCACGTGAAGATATCTCCTACTTCTAGTTACATAGCTGTCAAAGTGGTATTTATATCAGGTTAAAATTAATTCGCCCAATAAAGGACATAAATGACAAAAAAAACAAGACTATAACTTACGGTTGAGCAGTTCTCGGCGAGATCTCTGAGTTTCCGCTCAGTTCTTTGCAGCTACGCCCACAAGAACTAAAGAAGAGGAAAAAGAAAACAAAAAAACCACAAATGAATCCCGACTAGTGCAACTCCAATAGATATCCCTCGCTTTCGCTAAGTATACTGCAAACGGAAGACATACTTACTTGGACGGCTCCTCGTCTCTGGCCCCGGGATCCCCCCCGCTCCGTCGCCCTTCGATCCACCGTGTCGGCTCTGTGTCCGAGCGCGGGCGTGCGATTCGGTGGGTCGCATCAGTCGCGCGCGGAACAACTGGTGAGCTGGTGGTTCCAGCGGGACGACGTACCGCCAGCAGTGTGAGCAACTTCAGAGCTAATAGCGATCCCGTCGAGGCTAGTTGTGCTGACTGGCTCTAGTGCACGCTACACGTACCAACAGTTGCCCCCAGCGTGTTGTTCCAGGGTTTGGGTATTGGGTTTTTAGTAATTCTAGCTCGGTTTTGCAATTTACAACTGCATCTATTGTGTGTGTGTATGTAAATCTAATGTGAATGTACTCGTGTGAATGTGTGATCATGAGTGTGTATGTTATGTAAACCTGTTGCTAATTAATATTGTTGCTAGTTACTTTTTACAAAGTAATTATTTTTCAAAAAACTGAAACGAACAATTAACGCTATTAGAAGTTCTCCAGTATAGTATCAAATCGGCAAGTTAAATCTACCATAACTACTTCGGTTGAGACTAAATTGAATCGGTGTTGTGTGTGTGTTTGTGTGTGTGTAATATACAAAACCATATTTCACCTTTGTATTCCCCTCCATGTGACGAATAGTGTTTTATAATCTGAAAAACAATTTACGACATAACAGTGCATGCGCTACCCTGCTTCCGCGTGCACCACAATGGAACTGTTTCTTTGCTTAATCTAATTAACTCCCAGTACGCGCGGTTACTGCACACATTTTAATCCAAGGGTAATCAGCACACCACCGTCCTAAGTGCTGACAACTCAGTGCCTTGGGTAACGCTAGAAACTAGCACTCCATTATTAAGATCTTCACAGTTTAAGTTTGCAGGGAGCCTGTGTTCCGTGATGCAACGTGATCTAGCATGAGGAGATATCGCAAGTGTTAAGCATCTAATTCAACAAAACAGTTTGTTTGCTTTTTACATCCATTGTATAGTAAACTATTTCCCTAAACCATTCGGTTCGGGCCTTCAGTTTGAAAGATGACGACATTGCCGAGCGCAGGATTATGGTCGACAGCCGCCAGCATCTAGTTCAACACTCAACTGTATTCAACGGGTTCAACCATTAAAGCATCAGCACCGCTAGGACTGTGATAGATGGGAAACAGTGCTTTAGCAGCTGCTTCTGCTCATCAATCAGACAAACGAAAGCTTCATAGCCTGTTATGTGCTGTTGCTAGTAGTCGCTAGTAGAGGATCTGGACTCATCCAGGAGCTAGTTAGGTACTGTGAAAGTGTGAGAGAAAGCCAATCCAAGCCATGGACAAACTGCACGACTATCAAGGAGTGGCGGGACGATGGCACGAGCTCCGTTCGAACGTGAGCCAATGGCGCAGCGAGTGGCGCGAGAGACACCCGGGCGGTGTGCGGCAGTACCTCAAGGACACGATACTGCAGGCCGGACCGTCGCACACATCCGACCCGATAGGCACGGATACCGAGCACGGTGTGCGGACGGGCTGGAACGAAGGTGCGGTTGATTTCTCGCACATCTATCGGTAGGTACATCCGCTTTGATAAGCGGCTAGTGTCTGAATGTTCTGACCTGCGCTTACTTTCCAGTCGCAAGACACGCCTGGAGCTGATCCGCATCTCGGCCGCCGTGATGGGGATCGAATTTTCCTACGCCGCCGAGACGGCGTTCGTTTCGCCGACCCTGCTGAAGATTGGCGTTGAGCATCAGCACATGACGCTGGTGTGGTGTCTGTCGCCGCTAGTCGGCTTTTTCTTAACGCCCGTGCTCGGTTCGCTCAGCGACCGGTGTCGCAGCAAGTTCGGCCGCCGAAGACCGTTCATCATGCTGCTGTCATTGGGCGTACTGCTCGGGCTGCTGCTCGTCCCGAACGGTGAGGACGTTGGGTACGCGATGGGCGACTTTAACCCGTACGCGGTCAACGTAACGGCTGGTGGCAACAGCACCAGCGACAGTACGCCAGCGAGTCTGGTGTGGCAGGAACCGCTGGACACGAGCACGGTGGATCCCGTAGTGTCCACCGTGATCCCTCCGACCACTCCCGAGCATCGGCCTCGCCATCCGTGGGGCATCTTCTTCACCATCCTCGGCACGGTGCTGCTCGACTTCGACGCGGACGCCTGCCAAAGCCCGGCCCGGGCGTTCCTGCTGGACGTGACCGTGCCGGAGGACCACGCCCGGGGCCTATCCACCTTCACCATCATGGCCGGGTTGGGTGGGTTCATGGGCTACTCGCTCGGTGGCATCGACTGGGACAGCACCTCGCTCGGCATCGTGCTCGGCGGGCACGTCCGGGCCGTCTTTTCGCTCATCACCGTCATCTTTATCGTGTGCGTCCTCTGCACCGTGACGAGCTTCAGCGAGATCCCGCTCTGGATACTCGAGGAAGAGCTGGAACGGCAGGACCCACCGGTGGAGGGGCACTCGAACCGACTCAACAGCGAGGAACCGGCCACGTACGGTGCCACGCGGCACGACCGCCGGTCCCAGCCGGAGGCATCGCCGGCCAACGCCAACTACGACGAACTGCCGGGCGAAAACTTCACCGAGACAAGCTTTAGCGGTCCGCCCGCGTCCAAATCGCCCGCCAATGGGGACGCCAATGTGGACAGCAGTGTCAGGCGCAGCGTGGATGAGAATGGGCGCGAGACGCCCTGCGCGGAAGGCGACAAGCCAACCGTTACGCTCAGCATGTATCTGCTGTCGATCGTCTATATGCCGCACTCGCTGCGGATGGTCTGCCTGACGAACCTGTTCTGCTGGATGGCACACGTCTGCTATTCGCTCTACTTTACCGATTTTGTCGGCGAGGCTGTGTTCGATGGGGACCCAAAGGTAAGACCGATTCGCTGCGAAAAAGACAGGTGCATCGAAGCTGCCGGGGTTTTCGCCAGATGTGTGGGGCTTTGGGACACTGTTTTTGAAGTAGGTTGAATGTTGAATCTTCAACTAGAAGCATGTGATTCAGGAACTATCGAACAGCTTCGCCCTTGAAGGAATCCAAAATCATCGGAAAATTATAATCTTTCGCGAATATTTGTGAATCTTTGAACATGTTTAAATATTAGATATTTGGCGTCTTTAGATCCACGAAATTTGCCAATTTCACCAGCTGAGATTGACGGGACCCAACAGTACAAAGTATGGAGCATTTCAGCACAAAAGATCATGAATTACAGAAGATCTTTAAAACATGAGAACGAGGCATGTTGTTAGGCTTTTTTAAGTTATTTTCGGAATGAAGTCTTACTCTTGGAACTCTGGTGACGGTAACTCTACTTCTACTGGAATACTCAGTGCCCTGGGAAATAAGGATGAGGCGCGACAAGACTCATCATGTTCGTAAAAGTCTTTTTTAAATAAGGATTTTGGCATTTGAACTGCAAATTTAGCTCGCAATTAATAGTTGACGTGACAAACTAGTACAATTTGATTTCTTGAAATCTTGTAGATTAGAAACAGAGAGTTTACATAAATCGTTGATGGCTCACATATCTCTGATATTTTTTTTGCGATATTCCAATTGATTCCATATTTTGAAAGATTTTATTAGTATGATACTGCTAAATCTTGCATCTTTTGCAGGCACTCGACGGTACCGAAAAGTATTTGCTGTACGAAGCGGGCGTCCGGTTCGGCTGCTGGGGCATGGCCATGTACTCGCTGTCCTGCGCCTGCTACTCCCTGATCATCGAAAGGCTCATCAAGCGCTTCCGGGCTAAGAGCGTCTACGTCGGCGGGCTGCTCTTCTACTGTCTGGGGATGTCGCTGATGGCCCTGTCGAAGCACCGTGTCGGGGTGATCGTGTTTAGCTGGACTGCAGGAGTCATGTATTCCACCCTCTTCACCATGCCCTATCTGCTAGTCGCACACTACCATTCGGAAGGTGTGGTAAGTGTCAACCGATAGTCAACCGAGAAGACCATTCAAGCCACCTAACTCAACGCATATGCTCTGTCGGTTTTCTTTTTTGCAGTTCGAAGTAAATGAATGTGGCATTGCAAAGCAGAGCACGGGTGCGATCCGTGGTCTCGGCACGGACGTGGCCATCGTCAGCAGCATGGTGTTTTTGGCCCAGTTTGTGCTGTCCATCTGCATGGGATCGATCGTGGCCTGGACCGGCACAACGACGGCCGTCGTTACGATCGCTGCCATGTTAAGCTTCTGCGGTGCCCTTTCCGCCACCCAAATTATGTATCTGAATTTGTGAATGTCCAGACCCGTGCAGCGAATGAAATGAGAGGAAAAACAAGTATTGCTTTCGTTTTAAGTGTAGGCATCTATCCCCAGTACCATGCATCCTTAGCAACTTGTACGCCCTTCAACGTGGGTGTGTATGTTAATCTTTCTTGTAAGTTTTAGCCCAGACTCGTTCACCGCATAGTTATCTGCGATGGTAATTTGTAGTTCGCATTTCATATTAACATTTATAATGAAGCACAAGAATCGTATAAAAAAAGGGAAGCTGAAAACAGGGACAGAGCGTTCGTCCAGTTTGCTTGTGAGTACGTTAATTTTCACTAGTATTCTTTACAAATGTCCACTTGCTGTTGATATATGTAATATAAGTGTGTGATGTAGGAGTCACATTACTATACGAATTTTGTTAAGCTTCTTTTGCCCAAATATGTTTGAATATTGCATCTTTGCGAACGTTGTGTCACTTCTCATTTGGAAATTAGAATCGAAAGATTATAAAAACATAATTAGTTCGAAATTCTCTATAGATGGTTATGGTTATCAGGGTCAAAAGTCGTGAGACTATTTCCTCATCTTTGATTGGTAAAAACTGATAAGCCTCGTTTGCCACCATCTTTAGCGCAAAAATGTCTCATTTTTCTTTTCCAAATGCAACAAAATTATTGTAATATTAAGAAAATGTACGACGAATGTAATAGAAGTTAACTCGAGCAAATTACCTAATTACCTAAACAATACATTAATGAATAAATCAAATGTTTATGAATACACACCTAAACCAAAGTATAAACAGGTAGGTTAAAAATGAACAAATAAATCAATCTATTAATAATACTACCATAGCTCTGTCTGTGAATATTGTAAAATGTACTTAGTTGGTCAAGGGTTGTTAAGTTCGGGGCTATCTGCATGAAGCGAGGGTTTCTCACTATCCCGGTACATGATACCACTAAGCTTAAGAATCTTGCAAGGCCACCGTAGGTAGATATACCAGTGCGAAAACGAATAATAAAAGGAAGAAGAAGTTAATGTTAAGTCATTACAGTGAATATTTAAACAATTGTTTCTGAATCTCAATGTAGTTATTTCGTTCTGCAAACTGTATGATTTTAATTATGGATACAATAAATTAAGAAAAGGATGGCTTGGAAAAACGTTTACTTATACACTGGACAAAGCGTACGTGATAAGCTGTTGCCCTACAATATACAGCCGATCCTTTGTGAAAGAACTTAATATAAATAATATACGTACTTGTAGCGCTGTCCCCACATTTGGTCTTTCTTTCCTCAAATGAAAGCGAACGCCTTCGACGATTTAAACTGCCATATGCAGGTGAATAAATATTATTGCCTAAAGGTGTGTGCTACACAATGTACCAAACTGGAAGTGCACTTGGTGGGTGTATAAATTTCATCGTTTGTGAAATTGTGCGATGTTGGGAATGTTAAAAATGATCTTCCACTCTGCCAATGTTTGCCAATGCCCTAGTTCGCTTGAGATCACGTATACATGCCATCCTTTTGCTGTGTGTATCCACTCCTTGCAGTGGTGGTCCAGCAGTGGGGTTTGCCCTCCCTCACACCTTCAGATTGTTGCGGCACTTTTCCAAAATGTCTTTCCGTATCGACGGGTACTCGGGGTGCAGCTTCAGCACCTGCTGGCAGATGTCGATCGCGTCCGCGTACCGCTTGTTCTTCATGTAGTTGAACGCCAGCTTGTAGCCGACGTTCGGCTTCGACTTGCCGCAGTACCGCCACGCGCTGTCGTAGTACAGTGCGGCGGCCCGATAGTTTTGCTCCTTCTCGAACGCGATGCCGCACAGCTCGTACGCCTTCATGCACGACTTGTTGTGCTGCAGCACGCGCTTCAGCAGATCGGTCGCGAGCTCGTACTTGCCCGCCTGGTTGTACAGGTCGGCGAGCAGCAGCCAGCACTTCTCCAGATACTCGGCCTCCTCGAACGTCCACGCGTTTTTCGCCACCCGCTTGAGCTGGTTCTTCGCCCGCTGGCCCTGCTTCAGTATGACGTGCGTCACCGCCATGCCGTAGATCGCCCCGATGTACTCGTCCTGGGACGCGATGGCGGTGAAGTTTTGCAGCGCCTGCTCGACGTTGTGCTTGTGGCGGGACGCGACCAGCAGAAAGTTTTCCAGCAGCCGATGGTTGAGCGCCTCGTTGTCCAGCACGCCCGGCCGGGGCTTCAGCTCGTTCAGCAGCCGTTCGGCGGTGCGCAGTGCCATCGCGCGCGAATCCTTTATCTCGAGATCGTCCGCCCCGATGTCGATGACGGACCCTTCGGTCGGCAGGTCGCCGTCCGGGTTGAGACAGATCTCGATCATGTTGTAAATCGCCTGCTGGCCCCACTCCTCGTTCCGCCGGCAGTAGTTGAACAGGCGCAGCGCACTGTTCGGGTTGCCGCGGTACCACTCGCACAGCCCCTTGCAGTAGCTCAGGCCCGCCTCACCGTCCGACCGGGTCGCTTCCTCCTCGGCCCGCTGCAGGAAGGTGGCCGCCTCGACCAGCGTGCCGCTGCGCCGCAGCACCTCGATCAGCCGGGCCAGCGCCGTCCAGTAGGTGGGCTGGTAGAGCAGCAGCTGCGAGAAGTGGTAGGCCGCGTTTTCAAAGTCCATCCGGCGGAAGGACAGGTCGGCCATCATCACCAGCGCCACCTCGTTGTTCGGATCGAGCTGCACGATCTGGACGCACGTCGCCTGACACTCGTCCATCCGGTTCAGCTGCATGTAGATGCGGGCGAGGGCCGCCAGCACGCCGGTATCGTTCGGCGTGTACTTGAGCGCCTCCCGGTAGTGCTGTATCATCTGCTCGTTGTCCCGTATCGCCTGCGACTGCTCCGCCATCAGCACGCAGATCCGGGCCAGCATCTTGTGCTGCTCGCCCGGCAGCCCGGCCGCCGTCTGGTCGAGCAGCAGCCGGTGCTGCACCTTCAGCTGGTTTTCCCGCGCCTCCTTCAGCGTCTGGAGGGACGCATTTAGCTGGCCGGCCTTTTCGCGGATGCGGGCCAGCAGCAGATACTGCTTGGTGCGCACCTGCAACGCCGACAGCTCGTCCGAATCGCTGTACAATCGAGAAAGAGATAGAAAGAAATAGAGAAAGAGAGAGAGAAAGAGAAAAAAAGAGAGAGATATAGAAAAGTGTCACAGTAATGTTAAAATAAGTGATGGGAAAAATGAATTTTTGGTCGGAATCGATTCCGCGTTGTAGGTTCGGAATCAGTTTCTGGAATTGGTTCGGTAATCGGCTCCTGAATCGGCTCCGAAGTCAACTCTAGAATAAGCTCCGGAGTTGGTTCCGTAATCGGCTCCCGAATCGGGATCGGCTCCAGAATCGGGATCGGCTCCGGAATTGGTTTCAGAACCGCCTCTGGAATCGGAATTGGCTTTGAAATCGGCTACGGAATCAGAATCGGCTCCGAAATTGGAATCAGCTCCGGAATTGGAATCGGCTCCGAAATCGGCTCCCAAATCAACTCCGGAATCGGCTCCGAAGTCAACTTCAGAATCGACTACGGAGCCAACTTCGGACTCGGCTCCGGAATCGAACTCGATTCCAGCATCGGAATTGGTTCCGGAATCGACTTCGGAAACGGAATCGGCTCTGTCAACTACGGAACCAGCTTCGGAACCGGCTCCAGAATCGGCTCCAAAATCGGCTCCGGAGTCGGTTCTGGAAGTGGCTCCGGAATCGGCTCTGAAATCGATTTCAGCATCGGAATTGGCTCCGGAATTGATTCCGAACACGGAAACGGGTAGGTCCCACCGCTAGTAAAATTGTGCATTGAAAACAAAAGAAAACACATATCGATCCTACCTGACACGACTGTTGAGCTCGTCGGCGAGCGTCTGTTCGGCGTTCTGGTACTGCTTCAGCTTCAGGTACAGCTCGGCCAGATCGAGCTTGAGCGGATAGTTTTCCGGGTGCAGTATCGCCTCCTGGTAGTAGGCGATCGCCTTCTGGTACTGGTGTGTGCGCACGTACGCCCGGCCAAGCTTGCTCGCGAGCAGCGCATCGTGCGGGCTCTGCCGAATCGCCTCCCGGTACGCCTTGATCGCGTCGTCCGGCTCCTGGATGGACATGTACGCATCGCCCAACATCAGGTAGCTCGACGCGCTCGGACAGTTGGCGACCAGCTCGCGGAAGCACTGGGAAAACGCGAGCCGATCCTTGCGCTGGTGCAGATAGATGTAGGCCATCTTCGTTTTCGCCTGCACGTAGTACGGCTGGTTCGGTTGCATGCGCTTCAGCAGCTCGATCGCCTTGGTCTGGTTGCCCTGCTGCAGATAAAAGTCCGCCATCGCCAGCACCAGCCGGCCCTCCTCGGACGTGCCGCCGAATTCGGCCGACACCAGCTCGAGCAGCTTCAGCGCCTCCGTGTGCTGGTTGAGCTTTTGCTGCGTCTCAATCACCTCCAGGTAGAGCGTGAGCCGATCCGCTATGTTGAGCTGCTGGCCGTCGGGGACGGCAGCTTTCGCCGGGGTGGAAGCGTTCAGCGGCGTGCCACCGGCGCCGACCGTCGCACTGATGCCGCACAGCCCCATCGCCGCAGTGAAGCTCTTGAGCGCGTCCTCGTACTGCTGCTGGTGCTTCTGTATCATGCCGTACAGCAGATGGTACATCGGGTTCTCCCGCACCTTGAAGCTGTGGCTGAGGCATATCTCGAGGCTCTGGGCCGCCCGCTGGTACTGCTTCTGCTCGATGTGCACCTCGGCCAGCAGCAGGTGCGCGTGCGAGTAGCCCGGGTCGAGCTCCTGCAGGATGCGGTTCAGCGTGGCGGTCGCGAGCGCCACCTCGCCGCCGAGCCGCTGCACCACCGCCAGCAGATAGACGGCCTCGACCAGGCCCGGGCAGGCTTTCACGACCGACTCGAGCAGGTTGGCCGCCTGCAGCAGCACCGGATGCTGCTGCAGCTCGCCCGGCGTGGCGTGCTGCGTGTCCACCGACAGGATGCCCTTGACGGGCGAGTGCGCCAGCAGCTCGTGCACCAGCTGCAGCAGAAAGTCCGGATTGAACAGCCGCAGATACTCCGGACCGTACGGGACGGCTTTGAGGTTTTTGAAGTGCGCCTCCGAGGCGGCCAGCAGCAGCTCGGTCGCCTTGGCCGGGTCGCTGTCCGCGTGCAACTTCGCGGTCATGTACAGCAGCAGCGGGTTCGGCGTGCGGCCCTGTATCTCGGCCAGGAACTCGAGCTGCTGCTTCACCTGGTCCGAAACGCCGCTCTCGAGCAGCTGGCAGAGCGTCAGCCCGCACAGCGTGCGGATCGAGCTGTCGTTCACCTTGGTGGCGGTCTTGAAGTGGGCCACCGCCTCCCGGTACCGCCGCTGCAGGATCGCCTGGTAGCCCAGCTCGGTCAGGTAGTCCGCGTTCGAGCCCCTCAGCTTGACCGCCCGCTCGACCAGCTTGAACGTTTCCGCCAGCACGCCCGCGTCCCGTCCGCACACCACCGAGTACAGCTGGCCGAGCTGCAGGAACAGCTCCCCGTTGCCGGGCTCGATCTTCTCCACCGAGCTGGCGAGGTACTGCAGGGCGCTGGCGCCCGCCCCACAGTTGCCCTCCTTCACGATCAGCACCATGATCTTGACCGTGAGCGCTTCCAGGCTGGCCGGCTTCTCCGCCAGGATGCGGTTCGCCAGCTCGGCCGTGTGCTCCCAGTGCCAGTTCGCCAGGTGCGTCTTCATCTTTTCCACCAGCGGTATGATGACGGTCGGGAAGCCGACCGCCACCTGGTTCAGCACCGCGGTGGCCGCATCGAAATCGTTGTTCAGCTGGTAGAACCGCACCTGGCCGAGGTACGCGTCCAGCTGCTTGCCGCCCAGCTCGAGGGCCCGCCCGAACAGCTCCAGCGTTTGGTTGGTCGTGCGGCCGAGCTGCAGCTCGCACCAGCCCTTGAGCGACAGCATGTCCGCGTGGTTCGGCGCCAGCCGCAGTGCCTTGTCCGCGTACTCCTTCGCCTTCTCCGTTTTGCCGCTCAGGTGCAGAAACAGGGCGGCGTAGTAGGCCGACTGGGCGGTGAGCCGCTTGCGCTCCTCCTTCAGCTGCCCGTCCAGGCTGATCAGCTCCTCCTTGTCCACGACGTGGCACCGTTTGTGCGTGTACATCAGGCAGAGCGTCACCGCCATGCCGAGGTCCGGCTCGCTGCGCAGCTGGTTCAGCTCGCGGATGCCCTCCTGCAGCCGGAAGCCGTCCAGTATCAGGGCGAGCCCGTTCAGGAAGCGGAAGCTCACCTCGTTCGTGTACTTGGCCATCGCCTCCAGCGCCGATCGCTGCATCGTGTAGTAGTACCGATTGCGGGCATGGTAGATAATCACGCTCCGGTAATCGTGCTCGTCCATTTTTATTTACTTTTCGTTGTCCCTCGTCCACTCACTGCCGGGTCAAAGCAATCGGTTGCGGGTCTACGCCAAAAGCGACGGATTTGATAGCGATCAGTTTCTTTCCGGCCGCACTGGCCTCCTTTGTTTACAACCGGTGCGTTGCCATAGTAACGGTTCTTTTACCCTGATACCCCGCTACACACACAACGAAAGCATTCCGATACACCGGGCCAGCTCTTTCCGGTTTTAGCGCGCTTGCGGACGGAAAAAATACTGTTTGCTGGAAAGATTCACTAATACACTTCACTACACTGGTGGCACGATATTTTACCAACTATTTAGCTTCGTTTATGGCCGGTTGAACAAACAAACAATGAATAAAATAAAACGCACCGAGAATTACACAGCCGTTCACATTTGCAAAAAGTGACAGGTGTCAACCTGTTTGCTTGCCCTTGCAGCAGGGTGACCAGACCTATTTTATACATCTTTAACTTTTTTTTTTACAGCGAAACATGTAGCTCTGTTTGCAAAATTTAGCTACTTTTGATGGCGCAATACAATGGAGCTCTACGTCGGGGGTCTCCAAACTTTTCACTTCGCAGGCCGCATTGCTTCAGAGCTCTTTCACACCGGATGAATGTGACAGTTCGCGCGTTCCACGAACTTAGCTTATTTTCAAATTTATGGATAAAAATCGGACAGTTCGTGGTGCGCACGCACGCCGCAAGTGTGAACGCAACACGAACTTTGTCTGTTACATGTTCAAACCAAAAATCAAAAACTTTGTAAAAACGGGTGTTTTTTCTATTGTTTTGAGTCGTGTAAATGTTTGCAACAGTAGTAACAATAGTATTCAATACATATTACCATTTTTTGTTAGGCCAAGTCATTTGAACTGGTAAGTTCGCGAGTGCGTAGAGAGTTCGTGCCTATTTCGGTATATTGAGCTACAGCCGGACTGAGCTACATTCGTCAGACGTGCGAATTGTCACATTAGTCCGGCATAAAAGAGCTCTATGAGTATGGAGCATCCAAGAAACCTTGGGCATCCTTTGATCTATTTTTTCACTGCCATTCCAAAAATCATTTTAGATATTCTAGGCAGCCAAATCGCATATGCAGCTCTAGGGAATATTCGCCTTAGGGAGATGTCCATTTTGAAGAGACAAAATATGTATGGAATATGACGGAACTGTCGTGATGCTCACTTTCAAGAAACAGTTCACCGCGAAGAGCCTACATCTTAGGGAGACTTCACTGACTTTGGATAAAAATGCTTTATTTGACCAATGGACATTGATTAAAGCAATTATTGTAATGCATATTAAGAATCGCAAAAAAAATATCAGTTTCTGGTGAATGTCGTTGGATGTGCGTATTCAAGAAGAAGCTAAGACTGGCAGTCTCCAGCCTGTTGAATATGTTGTGTGCCTTCTCGAAAATCTTCTCTATTTTGATCATATTGGTCCATCCAGTTTGTCCATCTTTTTCTAAGAAACGGAAAACCGCAGAATGCATTTGTGTCGGGAGAAAACATAGTTAGGCAGAGCGTTTATCGCACGCGTGCCGGACATGCCTGCTTTATTTCGATTTCTATGTAATTCCTTTTTGAGTTCGCAACAAGTATGCATTTTCGTACACATTCTATCCTCTTATTACTATTATTATACGTTCGTTTCGCGCAATTGATGATTGTCGGTCGCGAGTGCGCGCTTCTTAAGCCCGAATATTAAGGATCGACACGGTCCTTTGCGTTTTGCGTGCTGAGCATCCGCAAACCCGCCACGATCTCTTTGCACGGATCGCTGGCGATCAGCTCTTTGTTTGTGGGCAAGTGCCCCATCGGGAATTTGTGTACACCCATATTTTGGATGAAATTTCCCAGCCGCCTATCATCGCCCCGCTGCTTCCTGGCACATTCGTCAGTTGGTGGCATCGGTACCTGCGATTGCCGGCTCCGTTCTAAGCCGTTTATGTAATCGGTAGCATTCATCGTATATCCCCAGCTATTAATTATGCGATCCAATTCCTTCTCTGCGGTAGTGTAATCGATGAATTTGCTGGTTCGGCCCTGCGATGTGGTTGAATGTAAAAAAGATGTGCTGTAAAATCGAAATAAAAACAACTAAAATTCAATAACTTGCAAATATTTCTGAGTTAATCATGAAAAATTCAGTTAATTATGAAATTTTCAGTTAATCGAAAAAAGAAAAAAATATCCAGCTTCAGAAAAGTCGATTGGATTCGATGCCTACGTCAAGTTAGAGGTTAGAAATGCCATTCTAGGATAGATTGCCTGATATTAATATAAATAATATCTAACATAAGTGAAGTTAAGGAAGAGATAGGAAAACGATAAATAAACCATGCCTTGACCAATCATTAAGATATGGTGCTTTGTTCGAAGTTTCTTTGGTAGCATTCTTGTGCCGCGTACGCCTTTGGGTATCATCCTTCCTTGACTTCGCCTTGATCGACTGCTTCCGTTCATACTTTACGGCTTGATGTTTTGGCAATGCTTTCCAGTTAGGGCCAGTTGCTTCGACCAGTATTATGTGGCCATTAATCATCATGCGCTTAGGCTCCTGTTTGTCATCGATAGCATCTCTAACAGCTTTTGTTGATTTGTATGATCTGTAGATATATCAAAAACACATGTCATTACGTCATACGTATTTTCTTTTAGAAAAACTGCGGATCAGATTTTCTACTTTCTCCTAAAAAAAAAACATTACACTTACCGCTTGTAATTTTTATCATATGTTACCTTCGGCAGACACGGTGTCTCTACATCACAGTAGTCGAGGAAGCTAGGTTTTGGAGTGTTATTGTCGTGGCGAATCGCATCGTCCACTATCGCAACATCTTTGGGATCAGTTTTAACATGACGCTTCGGCGCAGCATGCTGTCGTGGAACGGCTCCAGTACAATCATTATTGCGACCAGGTGCTGGCGAATAGTTTGTACCATAGTCTTTGTCGGTTACATGCTCAACGCTCAGAGCCTTTTCCAACGCTTGCGCCTCAATGTTATAATGTTCTTGCTTGTCAATCCAATAGTCTACAAAACATTTCGCAAGCCCGGTTTTAGTCAATTCATATTTGTCATCGATCTCGTCCGCATCAGTATCAATTTCTGCGATAGAAATAGTTTCGGGTATATCCTGCACGAATTTGCTGCAAAAGATATAAACATATATAATTAAACAATATACCTCCGGAATTATTTCAGATTAGAATTAGAGCAGCGTAATTCGAAATCAACCGTACGCATAGAATAGAAACAAATCACAAAGGGTCAGGATTAGTATTGAGTTGACAAAATCCGGAGTCGACTCCGATCCGACTCCAATAATTTCGAAATCGACTCCGGAAGGTAGGTCCGCCCTGCATTATCCGGAGTCGTTCAGAACCTCCCGGAGTCGCCCGGAGTCGCCCGGAGTCATCCGGAGTCACCCGGAGTCGTCTGGAGACGTCTGGAGTCGTTCGAAGTCATCCGGAGTCATCCGGAATCGGTTTGAGTCGAAGTCGTCCGGAGTCGGCCTTCGAAGCAAAGGCCTGTATACGAAGTGCACGTGCAAATTGAAAGACAAAAAACAAAACGAAATGAAATGCCTGATCATAATTACAACGGACGGCTCCTGTTGACTCCAACCGACTCCGATTCGGGTCGACTGCCAATTCTGAATGGTCGACCACGGACAACTCCGGACGACCCCGGATGACTTCGGAAGACTCCGAACGGAACGACTCTGGTCGACTCCGGATGAATCCGACTCCCAACGACTCTGGGCGACTCCGTCGAACGGGGTGAAACTTACCTCAACAAACCACCAGGATATTTTAGTTGTTGGATTGACATTTCAGCTTCGCTGCAAACCGGAGATTTTGAAGCTTCTGGTTCATATTCGAAGAAAGAATCCTCACTCGGTTCTCTGTGCAAAGAAATAAAGGACGTTAGTTGCAGGAAAGTTCCACGTTACCCTGCTAATGCTTCTTCAATGGAGCCGCCACACTTACCGCAAATTACTACCAGAATCTCTCGTTTGTTCGGTTGACATATCAGCGTCGGAGCTTCCCAGACTGATTGAAGTGGACGGGTCTTTTCCGTACCATGAGTGCTCTATGGGCAGGGGTTCTTCCTCGTACTGTTGTTCGTCGTCTGAACGATTATTTTCACGCGAAGAGTCCTCACTTTCACAGTCATTTATTGGTGGACCATTTTTGCGCTCTAACAATGTGCATAAGCCATGTGCTACAAGTCGTTGGTCATCATTCCCATCTGTTATGGCCTGTGGTTCTCTGTCATGTTGTTCGTAGTCTATGTACTGTTCGTAGGTTTCATTGCCAGTTTTTGAAGTTAATGCATTATTGAAGTAGAAAGAGTGTTCAATTTCACAGTCTTCGTTAGGTGTATCGTCCATGCGCTGTAGCAGAGTCAATATTCTACGTGCCTTCTGTTCTTCGTAAGCTTTCATATGCTGTATAGACAGGGAGTTGTATACATACTGCTGTTCGTCGCCTATACGGTCAATGCTCTGATCTAGGTACTCTTCCTCATACGATTGTGCCTCGTATATTGTCGATAACGTACGTGAGACCCGTTTTTGGTAGGCTTTCCAATCAGCTACGGCCTGGGAGACTTCTTCATACTTGTTGGCTTCGTTGTCGTTGTCTTCGTAATGTATTTCGTCGCCATCGTACTGATGTTCGTTGTCTTCGTAATGTATTTCGTCGTCATCGTACTGTTGTTCGCTGTCACTGAGCTCTATTTTGTCGTCATCACACTGTTCGCTGTCTTTGCGCTGTATTTCGTCGTCATCACAGTGTTCACTGTCTCTGAGCTGTATTTCGTTGTCTTCAATGTCAGTGTTTGAAGCTGATGCATTACCTGCTTCGAAACAGTCGTCCACCTCACAGTTATCTTTTGGTGGACCGTTGTTGCGCGCCAGCAATGCCCATAATCTACCCAAGACCTGTTGCTGGTAAGCCTTACTTTCAGGTGTGGGCTTGGGGTCTTCTACATACTGCCGTTCGGCATCTTCATACAGGGTTTCGTCGTCTTCATACTGTTCGTCGTCTTCGTACTGTTGTTTGTCGTCTATGCGGTCAATACCCAGAGCCGAGGCCAATAGTTTTGCTTCCTCGAAACACTGTTCAAGTTCGTTTAGCCAGTACTGCAGTGCTGTTTGTGAGGCGAAGCTGCTGCGAATGTATCTATAATCCATCTCCTCTTCATCCTCAGTATCGGCATCTGTTTCCGTTGATGCGATTGCGCTGCAAAATAACAAATAAATACAAACCACACTACTTCATGCATTGAAGCCTATAAAGTCACCTTTACCTCATCGCAAATAGTTCAAGGAGTGGTGTTACTGTACACATCTCTTCGTCGAGGGATTCTGAAAAAGATGCCAAACATGCCGGAACAGACGGCCCATCGTTTTGGCGGCGGACCTGCACAGACTCCCTGGACTTACCCCGCAGCTGTGTCAGCACATCCGTTACACCTGGTTCGGAGTAAGTGGCATGTTCAGGGTTGAGTGACGCTGTAGTGATTGCAAGGTGTTGATAGTGCGGTTCGGTTTCACAGTCCCGGATCTCGTTGATGGCTTCACCGCTGTTGTGACCAATTTCCTTCTGGCTTCCGCTGATATTGATTGATGCCATGCTGCTGCGAAATTCCATTAAAACATGAGCCCTTCCTTAGTGAGCAAAGAAGTGTAGCAAAGAACACAGCCTTCCAGGAATCTAACTTACCTATTCAACACATCATTATCGGGAATCAACGTTCCAGAATCATTCTCATCATCATCATCGCTTTTGTCTGATTCGGCATTGTCGCGTACATATTGAATGATGCTGTTGTGGATGTTCGCTTGCTCCTTGATGCGGAACACCATTCGACGTGGTCTTGGCTTGATTTGTTTCGCTGTCATCCGCTCTTCCCATTCGGGACGGTTTGTGAAACACTTGCCCCGAGGGCCGGGAATACGAAGCCGTATGGTTTTTTTCGGCGCAACTGGCCATGGGCGGCTTTTCGGCTTAATATTCATCGCTACGATCACTAGCGAGAAAATGATGCAACAAAGCAAGCGGTAATACACACTACAAATGACGCAGTTGCTTTTACATTCCAGTTTAGGTCGAATTCTACTGCATATCCAATATATACACACGGTAGTTCGAGGTAGTTTGAGTTTCTTGCGGCTTGTGACACTATAACAATAGCGACCTACTGGGCTGATTCTCGCGAATTAACTTGCACACCAGCTCGTTGCGTCTCGACTTGACACAGCCCACTTGAAGTCCGCCAAAAACGTCACGCTGTCAACCTCATTTCACTTGCAAACAAGATGCATCCGCATCAAGGTGTATGAGTATGACAAGGTGATGTTGTTTGGACCAAATTCAAGGTGTATGTATTTTGAAGTAGAATTTTTATCGTGTTTGCCGGGCGCTATCGCAGAGACATTTAATTTATTTATTTATTTAATTTATGTCAAAACGCTTGCAATTTTCTATACCCTTTTCCAGCTCTTCTCGATTTTAATAACGGAACTCAAGGCTCGGAACTCAAGGCTCGGAACTCAGTCTAGCCGATAAATTGCAATTTGCTCTGAACAGCTTTACCTTATCGTCTCTATACACCTTGCAATCTATGCATCTTGTGGTGAACAGGCGGCTTTAAATAAAGAGCAGCACTCTGAGGTGGTGCTTTGGCAGCCATTGAACGAGACAAACAAACACGACTCTGTACGATGTGTGTCCCAAGCGCCACAGATTAAGCTTAAACGACTGGAAAATTGAATATCCATAGAAAAAAAATGAAAGCTCCACAGCTTCATTGGTTTGATCAATAGATGGCGTATTACAACTCATCATTATATTGCTATCCTTTTCTTGCAATGTGTTTCGACAAGTTGCATTTTATTATGACCTATATAGCCTTCTAATTTTCTGAGCAAAAATCTATATAAATGGTCGTGTGGTTAGATACGTGGGTATCAACACCAATGACCATTGCTCAAATCTCACTTGCTTCAGTGCTGGTGATTTCCGTTGGAGTTTAGTATTTAAACAATCGTATCGTGGCACGATTGTGGCACTTTGCATCAGCCTACCCAAGTGCCACAAATCCACTAAACGACCACTAAACGGCTTCTAAATGCCTCAAATTCTCTACCTAAACGGAATATAGAAAGACTTCGTTTAGCAGACGGCAAACGACTCATGCATTCTAAAAATAGCAAAAAAGCTGGTGGCGCCATCTGTTTGTGGGATACCCAACCTGTGGAGCTTCCTCGCTTGGAGGAGAGCTTTCTCATTTCCTCTGTACTGTTGTATGGTTTCGCATTGAAGTTATGCATCGCTAGAACTAGAACGGCGATACGATTGTTTAAATACTAAACTCCAACGGAAACCACCAGTACTGAAGCAAGTGAGATTTGAGTAATGGTCGTTGGTGTTGATACCCACGTATCTGACCACACGACCATTCATATAGATTTTTGCTCAGAAAGTTAGAAGGCTATATAGGTCATTATAAGATGAAACTTGTCGAAACACATTGCAAGAAAAGGATAGCAATATAATGATGAGTTGTAATACGCCATCTATTGATCAAACCAATGAAGCTGTGAAGCTTTCATTTTTTTCCTATGGATATTCAATTTTCCAGTCGTTTAAGCTTAATCTGTGGCGCTTGGGTAAAGCAGGGGCCTCCAAACTTTTCAGCTCGCGGGCCGCATTGCTTCAAAAATAACTATGTTGAGGGCCATTTGACGCTACCTTTAACTGATGAGAGAACGTTTGAATCTCGTTTTTATAACAAAATACTAACGATACTTGTACAGCTTCGTATTACTAAAGCTTGATTTTTGTCTAAGAAAAGTAAAAAATACAATTTTATTTGAAAAAGTCAACATAACGTACTATTTATTTTAAGTCTGGCAAAGTCATCGTGGGCCGCATTATAAGCTCTTGAGGGCCGCATGCGGCCCGCGGGCCGTAGTTTGGAGACCCCCCAAGTGCCACAAATCCACTAAACGACCACTAAACGCCTTCTAAACGCCTCAAATTCTCTACCTAAACGGAATATAGAAAGACTTCGTTTAGCAGACGGCAAACGACTCATGCATTCTAAAAATAGCAAAAAAGCTGGTGGCGCCGCCATCTGTTTGTGGGATACCCAACCTGTGGAGCTTCCTCGCTTGGAGGAGAGCTTTCTCATTTCCTCTGTACTGTTGTATGGTTTCGCATTGAAGTTATGCATCGCTAGAACTAGAACGGCGATACGATTGTTTAAATACTAAACTCCAACAGAAACCACCAGTACTGAAGCAAGTGAGATTTGAGTAATGGTCGTTGGTGTTGATACCCACGTATCTGACCACACGACCATTCATATAGATTTTTGCTCAGAAAGTTAGAAGGCTATATAGGTCATTATAAGATGAAACTTGTCGAAACACATTGCAAGAAAAGGATAGCAATATAATGATGAGTTGTAATACGCCATCTATTGATCAAACCAATGAAGCTGTGAAGCTTTCATTTTTTTCCTATGGATATTCAATTTTCCAGTCGTTTAAGCTTAATCTGTGGCGCTTGGGCCCTGGCCTAAAGCAATCTGAAAATTTGAAAAAGGCCACCGAGAAAATCATTGCAGCTATTGATCGCTACGATTGTTCTCTCTTTTTTCAATGTAGGCCCATTGTCCTTGTCTTTCGTACGAAACTGCATCTGCGTGCCTCACTAAACCAGCTCGTGCCAGCTGCTCGCACCTCCGGGTCGTAATTGAGCTGCTGCAACGGTTCATTTGAAAATACACGAAACGCTACAATTGTTTTTTGCGCCGGAGCAATTTGACAGCTTGTTGTTTATTTATTCATTCGTCTGTTTGCGTGATTATCATGTCCTCCCAGTTCTAGCGCGCAATAACTACCAGCATTTCGCCCGATTTCCGTTTTCCTTATCCAGCCCGCAGAGAGGTAAATGGTAGCCGCCGCACACGTCCTGCAAGAGGCTGTGTCACATTCTTTAAAGCAAACAACTATCAACCATTCAGCGCACCGCAGCAATGTCGTGCCTACTGGCCGCCAGAACGATTGCATCTCGCCTCAGCACGAACCGCCGGTACGGTACGGCGACACTAGCAGCGGCAGCGGTGCGCAATGATCCCAAGCGCGAGAAATTCGTCATCGCTCTGGGAAAGAGTGATGAGGCGTACCTGAAATATTCGGAAAACCGCACCAGCAACGTCATCTGCCTGGAGCACACCTTTGTGCCCGATGCCGGCAAGGGCAAAGGGTTGGGCAAACAACTCGCCGAGGTAAGGGGGGAAAAACGGGCCAACAAGCAGCAACAAAGCGGTGCCAAACAAGTAAGAAACGAACACGTATTATTCCCTTCCCTGCTTTCAGGCGGCCTTCCAATATGCGATCGAAAAACAGCTGAAGGTGAAGCTGGAGTGTGACTTTACGGTGAAGTATTTCAAAGACAACGAGTCAAAGTACAAAGCTTACGTAACGGAATGAGCACCAGGGTTTGCACATTCATGCAAACGCACGGCAAGCGCGAATAAAGCGAGGAAATGATTTACATCGGTCATTTATGTTAAACACAGATGAAAGATAGGGCATCTCGCTGCAGGATCGCATCGGTGGGTAAGTTTTTGTAAGGGTGAGCAGAGGGGCCACGCATCCGTTTGTTCAATCTACTGCCTCTTTTTATTGACCAAACAAACACACATAAATCCTATTCCTAACTGTGCCGGTTGCACTAAAATTCGACCCTAAACAAGTAACGATCAGAAACGCGGCTAAAGCTACATAACGAACTGAGGAAGCTGCTGGGCTGAACAAAAAAAAAAAAAACAATCAACCAACCACACGCCAACAGGTCACAGGTACATCGCGTCCCGGTACTCGCCCCCGTCCCGCTCAAAGTCGAACGGGCGGAACTCGATGACGGGCGCGATCTCCTGCCGCCACACCATCAGCTTGATGATGATGTCCCGCATGCGCTTCAGTATCTCCTTGTCCATCGTCTGGAACGTGTACGAGTAGCGGAAGAAGATCTGCTCGTACATCTTAAACTCGTTCATGTTGGAGATGCTGCGCAGCAGTATCGAAATGTCCTGCAGCGTGAGGTACAGGCGCACATCGAGCCACTCGTTGAACAGGAAGTCGAGCGTGTACTTTAGCGCCACCTTGTTCTCGCTGATCGCGGTCAGTATCTCCTTGCTGTACATGCGAAAGTGCGGATGCTTCAGCAGCCCGAGGTACCGCTTGATCATGCTGATTTCGCGCGTGCAGCCGAGACTCTTGATCAGGATGCGCTGGTAGTTGATGTCGGTCGTCTCGCGGTACTGCTGCTCGACCCGCTTCCACTCCGCCAGCCCGCTGTACTTGATCGTGGTGCAGAGGATGCGGTGCAGCCGCTCCTCCCGCTGCTCGAACGGCGACACCGTTTGGTTGCGCAGGATCGCCTGAAACAGTGCCTTGTGCTGCTCGATGCAGGAGGTGACGCCGAGCTTGCAGGCCCACTGCACGATCAGCTCCTTGATCAGCGGGTTGTAGTGGGCCGTCTCGTTGCCCCGCTGGATCTCCTCGTACTTGCTCAGTATGAGATACTCCAGGAAGCGCTAGCAGAGAGAGGGAAACAGCAAACATGAGTGCTCGCATAGAAGTTTTTTGTTTTGTTCTGTTTTTTTTTTTTCATTTAACCTGTCGGGTTCGCTTACCTCCACGTGCCGGAAGCTGGGCAGATCCTCCGTCGCGTGGTACACGAACTCGAGATTGCTGAGCGCCAGCTTCCACGGCTGGTAGTGCTCGTTGTTGTGCTTCAGAAACGACACCACGTTGAACGCGACCGAGTAGTTCAGCAGCCCCAGCCGG
Source organism: Anopheles merus (assembly GCF_017562075.2). Classification (NCBI taxonomy): domain Eukaryota; kingdom Metazoa; phylum Arthropoda; class Insecta; order Diptera; family Culicidae; genus Anopheles; species Anopheles merus. The sequence continues at coordinate 2,028,582 of NC_054081.1, read as the reverse complement.
GCCAGATTGAGCGCGTCGTCCACGATGATGGCGAGCGTCGTGTACGGCAGATAGTGGAAGTTTCCGTACAGCACGTGCGCCAGCTTGATCCAGTGGGCCGGCTCATAATTAACGCGATAATAACCTGCAAACGAGCCGGGAAAAAAAAGGAAAGGTGCGCGAACGATTCAATTAGCGCCTCGACCCAATTAGCGACTACCGCCCATACACACCGATGCCGCTCGGGTTGACGATGATCCAGGACGCGCTGCCGTTGGACGTGCTGCAGTCCGACTGGACCGTGAGCAGGTTTTCCTCGTCCGTCAGCCAGCGCACCTTCTCCACGAACAGCCGCTGGTTCGTGTCGTTGATGAAGGTGACCGGCACGGTCCAGAGCTGCTCCGCCGGCTCCTCCTCGAACGGCAGCGGTATCTGGCGCAGCTCGTAGTACCCGGTCGCATTGTTCCGCCGGATGTTGATGATCGGGTACTTCTCCAGGCTGCTCCAGCTGTACAGGAAGCTGTGAAACACGCCGTCCGTGCGGCTAGCGCCCTCCCCGTTGCCGCCGTTCAGTATGTCGATCACGTCGATCGATTCGCTCTCCATCCGGTAGCGGAAGTACTCGCGCACGAACCGATCGAACGTGCGCTGCCCGAGCGTATAGTTCATCATGCGCAGCACGCTCAGCCCCTTGTACTTGACCAGCTCGAAGTGCGTGTCCTCCTCCCAGTGGTTGGTGAAGATGTTGAGCGCGGACGTTTTGGTGTTCATCTCCTCGCGCATCGAGCGCAGCCGGCCCTCGAGCAGGAAGTCGTCCAGCGTGGTCGAGTTAGCGGTCGTCATCTGTCAAAGGGCGGAAGCGCACGTTAGCAAAGTGTTACTAAGAAACAGCCACATAAATAAAGCAGCAACCATACGTTGCGCAACGCCAGCGCCTCCAGGTACAGTGGCAGCGATTCGTGCAGCCAGTACGTTTCCTTGTTCTTGTAGTCGGCCAGCTTGTGGATGAACAGCTTCGCCAGCTCGTTCGCCACCTCCCGGCTGATGCTCTTGTCCAGCGGCGGAAAGTAGTCGGCCGTCTTGATCAGCCGCTTCTCGCTCGACAGCACCATGCCCTCCTTGATCTCGTACGTCTGGTGGTCGATGTTCGGTATCGTCACGTACCGGATCACCTCGTACGGGAACGGCACGCCCAGATACTGCTCGTAGATCTGCAGGGCGCGCGAAAACACGCTCGTCGCGTTCTTGATGTTCTCGTCGTACCGCGTCCGGGTGAAGGCGAGCAGGCTGACCCGCGCCGTGATGCGGTACCGCTCCGGCACCATGTCCGTCACGACGAACCCGATCTCGGACGCCCGCACCATGTCGGTGGTGTTGTACGTGTCCACCACGATGTCGCCCGTCTCCATTGGCTCGGACATCTCCAGGTTCATGCTGGACGCGGTGTTCATGTCGCTCTTGCGCGCAATGTTCAGCTCGAACGGCGAGCGGAAGTTGTGGTCGTCCATGCACGGGTACAGCCGGCGCGCATTGTTCGGCTCCAGCACGGTCGCGGCAAAGTGTCTGCGGGTTAGCATTTGCGAGAGGTTGGCGTTAGCGGAGGGCTTCCACGAAGATGAGTTTAAAATGCACATTCAGAGTTATGTAAGAGTCGTTGGACAATTGATTCCAGCGCCATAACAATGCTAAAACCATATATCATTTGCCGATGGTGCTCTTATTGCACTTCCTTTTTTGATTCTAGCTACATTAGCGCGGTGTGAAACCAAAAAAATTATCAATAATGCAAACATCGTTGCTCGTTAGAAGGGGTATTTGGTATTTGAGGTTTGATTATCTTTGATCCCTTCAAGCATTCTATGAGCCATGTATAGCCACATATGTCCAACGTTAACATGATCTTCCCATAATGCAAAGATATGTATTCCGAAGCTGATTCCAGATACGGCTCCGGAATCGATTCAGCGATCGGAAACGGCTTCGGAACCAGTCCGGGAATCTCCATGGGTATGGATCGTTTACAAGTAAATTTTGATTTACGGCGGCTATCAATACGGACCATCACGGACCATCACGGATCATCATTGGACCCAAATGCCCATGCTTATGGAGATGCCGAAACCGACTCCGCTTCGAAGACGATTCTGAATTCGGAGCCAATTCCGATTCCGGAGCCGATTTTGATTCCGAAACCGACTCCAATTCTGGAGCCGATTCCGATTCCGGAGCCGATTCCGGAATCGATTCCAAAAAACTACGGAGCTAGTCGGCCGAAAAAAACTTCATTTTTCCCTTCACTACAACAGACCAATCGTTTGGCTCTATTGGATGGTACAAAAAGGCATTGCTTATCGACATGCTCCCCCAAGATAGATTCACCTACCTGTGATCGGGACCATCATCCTCGTAGTGCGTGTAGTACAGCCCCTTGTCGTTCGTCATGTTGCCGAAAAAGTTCACCTTCACGATGTAGTAGATGTCCTTCTTCATCTCCGTGCCGAGAAAGATGATCATCTTCTCGTTTGACTCGTCGAACTCGATGTCCAGTATTTTGATCGTGACGAAATCGTCGGCCGGAAACACGGGATGATGGTAGAACTTGGACTTGTCGATGATGGTCGCATTCTCCACGCTGCCGCTACTGTTCGGCCCGGGATCCACCGTCCCCGGTTCGGCCACTCTCGTTTCGCTACCCGCTACCTCCCCCGACACATCCTCCTTTTCCTCTCCTTCCCTTTCGGTCTCGTCCGCGCCGGCAGCGTCCTGCGGTAGCTGGGTCACGGGCAGTTCTGCCTGGCGACGCCGTCGCCGCCGGCGGTTCAGCCGGGGCAGCGAGTACAGGTCCTCCTCGCTCAGGTCCCAGTCGAGATCTTCGTCAAAGTCGTTGTTGGTCAGCCGGATGCTCTTCAGCACGGTCACGTTCTCCAGCCGGATCTTGAGGTTTTTCACGTTCAGCTCGATGCGCTTGTTGTTGGGCTTTTTGGACGTTACCGTCACCCAGACGATGCCGGTGTAGCTGAACGGGTGGTCCGTTTCGTTAAAGACGGGATGGATGAACAGCCGGTAGTGTTTGGGTATCACGTGCTTCGGTATGCGGGCCCGCTTGTCGATCAGGTAGGCCCGATGGTTGAGGAAGTCTTCGAGCGTTAGGTTGGGTTTGTGCTGATTGGTCGGGTGGAGGAGATGTGAAGAGTGGTCAGATTCAAAAGCAACGAATAGGCTACATCACAACTCTCCCACTAACTACAAAGTTCAATGGCCAAGCGTTCTTCTTGGGGCTCTAAGAGCCTCCCATGACCAGAATTTGACGTATTCTTCATGAAATGGTTCTGGACGTAACCCAATTGGTGACAGCTAGCCAAATCCATTTTGACCAAGATCAAGGTCAGGGCCTAGAGACATTCGGGTTTGCTGCACACCCAAGTACCCACACACAAACACACATACACACATTTGCACCACACCCACACCTACCTCGTACGCATACTTTGTGCTGAAGAAGATGGTAAACGCCATGAAAAAGATGAAGACGAAGATCAGCACCGCGATGCTGATGCCGCGGCAGATCGACACGAAGCAGCCGCCCTTCCGCTCGTACTCGATGTCCCCGTCCTCGATCGGTGAGCCAGAGGCGGTGAACGCGTACTCGGACGCGTCCCCCTGATGCGGATGATGGGAACCATGGTGCGGCAAATGATGGTGTGGTTGATGGTGGTGCTGCTGCTGCTGCGGTTGACCGTACGGGCTGTACAGGTGCTGCTGGGCGCTGGGGGTTTGATGGGTGGCGGTGGCGCCGTGGCGGAAGATCTTCTTGCGATCCCACTCGTTCAGGTTCATGGTGTGCGCGCGACTCTACCGTCTTCGCCTCGCTTTGCTGGGAGAGGGGCTCAGCTCAAACGCAAGCGCGAAACACGGCGAAAACAAAACAAAAAGACGCGACAAACAACCGGAATCCGTCGATAGAGAGCTTCTCAGTGTCTGGGGCTGGCGGGGCGGAGATAGAACAAAAACCAAACAAAAATAGTAAGAACAGCAATGTATATAAAAATCAACACGTGATGGAAGGATCGGAGAGAAAGAGAGAGAGAGAGAGAGAGACAGAGAGGATGAGAGCGTGGGCTAATTCTGAAGCCAAGGCGCTTTGCTCCTAACCCGTTTTGCAAGCTTTACACCCCGGGCGGGATGTGTGATTTCTGTTGGTTCTGAATGCTGCGCAACCGTTTTCCCAATCGTTGCTTATGCTTCGATTCTAGCAGACGCTTTAATCGCACAGGAGGTCTGTATTTTTTGGAAATCTATATCCCGGGTCTATTCCGTTCAGTGTACCTTCGAAGCTCATTGCCCTGTGCTTTGTATGTCCTCTACCAGTATCAGCAACAGGACAACGCTTCCCCCCCCCCGCCCACACACACACAACACCTCACTCACTTGCTCACTCACTCACCATGTGGAATCACCCCGGCCGTTGTGTGCCCGACGCAAGTGCGCAGTCGGCGACGTTCCAACGCGTTACTAACTCCAAATCCCAAACGCGCACACACGCGAGCCATCGGCAGCAGCAGCAGCAGCAGCAGCAGCAGGCAATACGCCTTACACCGACAGCACAGCGTCGGAGATCTCTCCCATTCTAGATAGATGACAATCCGCTTGCCACGCTTCGTTTCGCTTCATTTCGTTTCGTTTTGCGGACGGGACAAGGGAGGGGAGGAGAGAACGCGAGGGCGGCGTTGGTGGTGCGCTCTGCTGTGTTGCGCAGTTTTCGGTGATTGCTGCGCGCGTACCTGCGCCGGTGTCTCTTGTCGCATGCTTCGCTCATACAGCTCAGCTCAGCCCGGACCTGTTCAGCTGGAGCCCCGGGTGTGTCTCGTATACATTGAAGTATATTGTTCTTTTCTCGATGGCAAGGGCGGAGGAGCGGAAGCAGCGGAGTGGTTTGGGCATTATAAAACGCCACCCGCTGCCTGCATATGCTGATGGCGGCGGTTGTTGGCTTATCACAATGCAAATATCATTACACTTGTGCGGCGGGTAGAGGACCCTAAACGCGCGCTACTCTCTCGTGCGGATCTCGGATCGAATGAGCGAGATAATATAGGCGAAGCCAGCCAGCTTGCTGACCACGTAACGTCATCGGGGCCCGTGCCACACACGGACAAGGTGTTGGTGAAGATCGTTGGCGGCGTTTGCGGTTGTGTGCGGGCCGACCATTGTGTGGTCCATTATGATGCCCCTCTCCCGTTGTTTGCCTTGTCCGATTGCTATCTGCAGTGGCCAGAATTTTGACCAGATCTGTCCCCTTGCGCATACGCTGCTTTCGCCGTGGCAAGTACGGCGACATTTGTTCTCGCCCAGCCAGCTTCAGGCCCAATTGATTAAGGTCAAGGTGTGATGCGTTGGCGATGGTGAGGCGTGACGCTGACGCCGAACAGCATCTTCTGCCTTTTCCGTAGCGTTTTGATGGTCGGATTGACCCAATTTAACGGTGCTTTTAAAAATGCTAATGAGTATCGGAGCACAGGACTGGCCTGGTGGCAGGTGGATGCTGTCTGATGCCGCGCGCCACTCTTCTCTTCTGGCTACAGCAATTTTATTTTTGCATTATTCTCTGTATGATGGGTACGCTTCATCTGCTGCATGGTGGTGGAAAGCGTGGCGAGCACACGTGCCCCGCTCCCGTTCCGCTGTAATATTATCCGGAACACATCCGGGCGGGGTATACAGCGATGGGAGTGCCCAACCGATCGGAGATTTGATCGAATCCTATTGTATATTGTTGCGTTGCTGGATGGTAAAAACGCAACGGTTCGCGTGCTGCCTCTCTACCAAATGTTTCGTAACACCCCATGTGTGAATAGTGTCATTAGGTGAACGATGATGCTGACCGCTTATCTTTCTCTGCCGCAGACACCGTTTACGTTTTACTGCTTACCACTGCGACACATTACCGTATCTTTTGGGATAGGTTATATGTTTCTAAATTCTGCAGAAAAAAGTCCCAGAGCTAAGCTGTTGCGGAACTAGCAAGAATTTTAAATTTATAAAGAATTGATTTATAACATAGTAGATCACGTTTACACACGTTGTCGTAGGTAATGTTAGGGAAGGCATTAATCCGACGGCGCACAGGGGGTGTACAAAAGACACGTTTCAAATGACAAGAAGTCGCACATCTTGAAGGGTGCATATTTTTGAAGCAATCGATTCGACTTGTTTGGATGCGGTAATTGGAAAAGTGTCCTAAACGGCTTCTAAATACAGATCTTTGCAGTGAATATTGCGCTTGCTCTTGCGAGATGCATGCAACCATTGCTCCAGGGCGTAATAGCGAATCCCTTCCATTCTATGTCTCAACTCACTTGCCCCTTCCCTAGTGCCAACTAGTTATTCATTCTTTTGTGATCTAATTCACCCTTGAGGCAGTCGCCACGGCAGAGCGTGAGTGAGTTGAAACCTAAGTAATAGTGATAACAACACTCTTTGCGCAGCTTAAGTTAATATCACATTGAATAAATTATTTTAAAAATCCTACATGGTAGTAAGTGACAGCACAGAAGGGTTTGTGTGGTAGACCCTTGATGAATTATTAATTTTTAGATAAAAAGGTGTTTTACTTTTTTAAATAAAAATTCAAAGACAGCTTCGTACTTGTTGCCAATATGATCAAGACCAAATTTGTTATTGTTTTACTTCCTTCTAATACAAGCAAATGGAACGCTATTAAATTAGCTTCGTATTCTATGGTTCTGGTTTCTTTTATTTGAATGACCAATTTAAAGAACCAGTGAGATCAAATGTTTCCTCAGTGCTCAAACCTCTTTACATTTCCTATGCAACACTCCTTGCTTTTTCTAGCATTATCTTTGTGGATACTCATGCATCAGACCATCTTTGTTAGTAATCGAATGTAATGTCTCAGATGTAGTCTAAAAGTTATTATCCATGTATAACTACTCCCTTAATCTGATTTTGATAATTTTCGATCTAAAAGGGGATCGTTATAAATGCTAAAATACGGTAATTGCTTTACATTAATCAGACCTCTCCGATTCTTGCAATCGAGTTGCCTCGACCACGAGCTTAACAATGCAAAGGGGTTTATATTAAAATTAAAGTACTTCGTATCCATCAGAAGGCTGGTGATGGTTTCCATTAAAATCCAGTACATTAAGTTAGTAGAGCTTTGCGCATAAAATCTTCTGCTTGTTCTGTCAATTCAAAATTCGATTCAAGCCAGTCGATTTCGACATCGAAATCCTAGCAGAAAATGGACCAAGAACGATAATTTTCACATATCAAAGTCAAATATTACACCCCTTGCATAGCACAAATTTGTATGAGTTTTAAATTAATTCCCTACCCAATCTGAGTTCCTGATCAAGTCTCTACTTGTTTGGTTTGAATATTTAGTGGGAAATAGTTTAAACTAATTGAAAACTAAGAGTTCCACGAGGTCCAAAGCCTCTATAAAACTTACAAACTACAAGATAACAAGATCAACAAATAATAATAAATAGAAGAACATGGCGTTTTAGATGTTTTTATTCTAAATATATATATTTTTGTTAATTTTATATATTGGAATATTTAACGATCTTTTCAGATGTTCCACCAACTTGTTGCTAGAATACACGCATCAATCAGTCCTTGTCAGCCCGAGATTTCATCTCTATCTCTGCAGGTAAAATATTCCTAATTTTAAGCTAATTTTTACCAATACTTTCGATGTGTTCTGGGTTTAGGGAATGGCTCAGTTTTGGGTGTAAATTAACTTGTGTAAATGTAGCGTAGTTGTTGTAGACATAATTTAAGCAATATTATTTTCAAATAAATGTGGCTTCTCAACAGATACCGCTCTTCTTAAATAATATCAAACTCATCTCTACACTCTACGACAGCACCGAGCGACGCCTTCGTGCGTGCCGTTTCCGAAACAATCGTAACCGCCTCATCACCTGCACGTGTGTCCCATTCTGTTTGCTGGTAAATATTGATAGTAGAAGAAGAAGTTTTTCTCTGTATCTGTTTCTCTCTATCTTTCTCTATCTCCCTAAATGGCAGCGCACTACCCGTCTGCTGTTCCGTTTGCTTCCAATTCCTAATTTATTGACCAGCAGGCAGGTAGTTACTAATTGTGATTGTGCCCCGCTCCCACCCCTTTTCCTCCGTTGTTGTTGCCCCTCGTTGGTTCGTTTGTTGCGTTGTTGCTGCTGTTTGTCTGGCCAGGTTTAACTTGTTTGCTTTGCTAATGGAATAAGGGCAGAGTGGGTAAACGATTCTGACATGTTTAATGTATTAAGCATCCATCCAGTAGAGCCGGCGGTCCCAGTGTTCCAGGGTCGTCTAATAAATGCATCACGCCCGCCATTGACGTTGATATCCTGTATCCCGAAATCGTTGCCAACCCGTTCGATCGATCTTGTGTGTGCTAACTTTGAGGTAAGCAAGGTAAGCAGTGGTAGGGTGGAGGGGAAATAAAAAAAAATCAGTCAAGATAAAACCGCTCCTTCCCGTAGCTGACGTACCGTTGCATCAACGTTGGTTGGGGCCCACGTCCCACGCTGACACGCTGACGTTGATGGTTGTATTAAATTTTCCACCACCGGCCAAATCAATCCGGGCGACATCTCTTCTAGGGCTCGCCGGATACATACCGGTCGAGAGATGGTTGAGTTAATGAGCATACAAAACCACACACACACACACACACAGCATACAACGCACAGTGCAATTGAGCGCGAGTACATGCGCGAATGGCCCTTGGGATGATCGGGGAGGTGGGCAGAAATCGGGAGACGACCTCCTCTTTCTCTAGCATTTCTGGTAGTGCAAAACGAAGACGCACAACACCACAACAACAACAACAATTCCCGTACACTTCCGCTAAATTGAATAATGCGACCAATCCATTTCGGCATCCTTCCTCAAGTGGTCGCCGTGGCGTCTTGATTGGATAATGGTATTCTTACTTTCGCGCGCGCACACGCTCTTGCGCTCTGCTCCTCCCCTAGGCACGTTAATAGGCGGAACGCGCGGAACCTTCTGCGGGCGCGCGAGCGCCTGGTACACGCGGCCATCAGCCTGTGCGTGACCGGTGGCAACTTTTAGTCGTTCGGTTGATCTTAAGACGAAAGGACGCCCAAAGGAAACCCCCCTCTGCGTGTGTACGTGTGTGCGTGTGTCAGTTTTATGGTGATTTTTGTTTGTTTGTTTGTTGTTGTCCTGATCCAAAAACGAACCACTTTGATTGGTGGCAGCCTCGAGAGTTCCGTTACGACCTCGGGTTGTAGTTTGGTTTGTGCAGGTAAGCAACGAACTTTAACTGTTTGCTCCTAGCAACTCCACACCCACGTGGGGCGAAGAAGGTTGGGCTTTTTGGGGATTGTTATGTAAATGTAAATGACGAACTGGCTCACTGGAATGGAATCGAGTGTCGCTACTATCAAAAAAAAAGGGGCTTGCGGAATGTCCCGTTCCGCTCAAAGATACGTATTGAAGGAGGTGTTGGCGGAGGTCGTCGTCTGGTCAGCGTCCGCGTCTTTGGTGGCGCGCGCCCGACAGCACGGCAGCCGCTGCAACTTCCGGCACCAGAAGCGGCGGGCGGTCGGGTCCATCACGACGAAGTACACGAACAGCACGAACCCCTGCACCGGCGCGGTCAGGCAGAACAGGTAGGCGAACAGCTTCTCCTCCGTGCCGGTGGTCAGCATGCCGAAGATCCACGGCAGCCCGAGCAGGAAGAACAGAAACACGGACAGTCGCAGCTGGGCTAGCGTCATCGCATGGTCCGCCGACTTGGTCAGGTTGCTCGGTATGGTGCAGATGTGGTACAGTACGATCACGAAGCTGACGAGGTTGACGAAGATGATGGCACCGATCGGCAGCAGCAACCCGTACCAGAGGGCCCGGCCGTGCGGGTAGCAGATGTCGGACAGGTTGTCCCGCTTCAGGTAGAGCGTGTAGTCGAGGCTGAGAAACAGGGCGACGATCAGCAGTGGGCCACCCCAGCAGCAAACCGTCGCCTTCAGGATGAAGTGTGCCGGCCGCAGCTGCCCCAGCACCTTCACGTAGCGCATGAACTGCAGGTAGGCGGTGATCAGCATCCACATGAACGTCACCAGTATGATGTAGTGGAAGATCCCCCCGAGCAGTGCGCACTCGATCTGGCTGATCCGGTTCTGGTCGATGTCCGGGCCCTCGAGAAAGATGATAATCATCTCGATCGCGATCGCGCAGGACAGCTGGAGCAGTATCTTGCTGCTCGCCTTCACCCGCCAGCTCGGGAAGAGGGCGGCCGTCGCGAAGATGCCCATCACGCCCAGCAGCGACATCGAGCAGCCGATCGCGGTGATGATGTCCAGCGCGAGCGTACCCTGGTCGGCGATCAGCTTCTGCGACACGCCCACCGTCTCCACCATCTGGATGTCCTTGGTGAGGCGGGAGAAGGAGGTAAGGTGGAAGCAGCCGCACAGCGACACGCCGCTGTCGGACGCGTTCAGCAGCCGGCACTCGTCGTACGACCAGTGGCCAAATTCGGTCGCATTGTCCGCCTCGAACGACCAGTAGCCGCAGCGGCTGGGGAGGTCCCGGGCCATCTCCCGCGTGTAGATCGGTATCTCGTCTGGCATGCGCGAACCGTACCCGGGCAGGCTGACGCTGATGATTTTCGAGTTCGGCCGGGCGATCGTACCGTTTTTCGTCTCCCGAAAGGCGTGATCGTTGTAGTAGATGGTGATGATGACGCGGAGAGGAGGGGGCGCAGGCGATACTGGCGGGTCGGGGAGTTCGACCGGGCTGGGCAGTGTTGTTGTGCTTTCGTCTGGGGCGTCCGGGTCTTGCTCTTCGTCGTCCGGAGTTCGGAAGGCGGTGTTCAGCTCATCTAGGCCCTCGATTACGTGTTGTGGAATGAACGAACCTATTTCCAGATCACTTTCGGCGAGCAGATCTTCCAGGGATTGATTCATGTAGAGGTATCTGAGCGTACAAGGACAAGAAATAGAAGGGTTTAAATACAGATGCCAGAGCATCTATTTCTGTTGAGGCAAAAGACTCGGACAAGGTGTCCAACAACTCTATAATCACAAAAACAAACAAAGTTCTCTTTCTCAAACTTACCGCAGCGTATATCCGCTAAAGTCTTCCTCGCTCTCACTGCTCTCTGCAGCATCCGAAAGGTCCTCTAGGCTTAGGTTTCTTGCCCGAAATAGAGCCAACCCGGTCACGTTCGCGACCGTCGGATCTGCTATCAACACAATCAACCGTGCGGTACGAAACAGCACCGTCCCGTCGTGCCGCTGTACGTGCCGCTGTACTGCACCGCCCCGATCTCGACAATCGTACTGATCGCCCTCCAGCATCATCGCGCGCGTATCGTTCGCGACCGCCAGCCGGTTAACGATGGTTTCGGTCGCGTCCAGCAAAATGTTGGTAGTGTTCAGTGCCCGCTGCGATCGCACCACTGTCGTCTCGTTCAGGTACATTACCCGGCTCAGGATGGTGCTGACGTTGCAGAAGTAGGCACGGCGCTCCTCGTCCGGGGATCCCGTTTCCGACTGTTCGAGCACTGGCGGCACGTTCTCGAGTGTCTTGGATAGATAGAACAGATCGGCTGGAATGACCTGCTCGGGGACGGCCAGTATCTCACCGGCCCTGGTCAGCACCTCGCCGAGCACGCTATGGTTCAGCGAGGTGACGCTGTACTGGTAGAGAGCGCTGGTCGTAGGCCGATGCTGCCCGGTGCACAGCTCACTGCCCGGATTCCAGTCCCAGGCACAGCCGTACAGATAGTCGCCCAGGCAGCGGCGCGTCACCGGCAGACCGCTCTGCTCGATCAGGCAGAGATTTCGGGGTGCAACCGACTCGCCAAGCCGAGCAGGCCACCAGACATTCTTGCCCGGAGTTAGGTGAAGGCTTTCGGGCAGACAGTACTCCGTGCTGTTTACACCGAGAAAGCGAAAGCGTTCGCTATTGAGTGTTTCGAGTGTTGCCGTTAGGCTCTTGTATGTCTGGTAGTGGTCCAGGTATTGGGCGGGCAATTCTGCAAGCAGACAATTTGGAACTCGTTTGAGCATTAACTCTAATTGAACAGCGATTCTTGGCAATCTTGCCGAAAAAACACTACTTGTAGCCCAACTTGCCTAACAATACTGTATCTATTGTAGCTCAGTGACTGTGTAATGGATAATAAAGCCTGAAGATGACACTTCCAAATAAGATTGTTGGACCTGATTGCGAACTGATAGGTCACCCTGTTATTAGCTTTTCAATTATTTTCGTTTTGTGTTCTTTGCAGGCGTCGACACCCGTTTGACGGAGGAGTGCAAAAGCAAAGTGAAAAGTTAAAGCTCAGCCCACACCAACCCCGCCCCAAAGATGGGACGGCACCCTCTGTCCCTAGTGATGGTGGTCCTAGCGATCATGCTGCTACCGTACGGCTACACCTGGAAGGAGTACCGGATACGGCGCAGCATCGATCTGTCCGCCGCGAATCCACTGATCTCCGACACGAAGCTGCCGACCGATCTGGTCCCGTCCGGGTACAGCCTCCATCTGCACCCGGTGCTGGACCGGTCGATCTTCTCCGGACGCGTCAACATTACGCTGCTGTGCGCGAAGGCCACCAATCAGATCAACCTGCACGCCCACCACGACCTGACCGTGGACGAGCTCGAGCTGGAGGTGGTGCGGATCGGTGGAGCCGAGGGCGGCACCAAGGTGCCAATAAGGCGCGTCGACCGCGTGCCGAAGAAGCCGCTGCTCGTGATCTACTTCCACGATGCGCTGACCGCCGGGGCGGCGTACGAGGTGCGGCTCCGTTTTGTCGGCAACATCTGGGAGAACGTGGAGGGCATCTTCGAGGGCAAGTACAAGCAGCAGCAGCAGCAATCGACGGGTCCATCGGAGCCAGCGGGCACGGAATCGGAAGGTGTGACCGAGCCCGAGGAACATTCGTTCATCGGCACGTACTTCCGGCCGCACCATGCGCGGCGCGTGTTTCCCTGCTTCGATGAACCGTCGTACAAGGTGCCGTTCAACGTGAGCATTGTGCGACCCCGCACCCATCACGTCCTGTTCAATACCGCGCTGGAGCGAACGGTCGACACTGGCGATGGCAAGCACGTGATCGATGTGTTCAAGCAGACCGCGCCGATGTCTACCTTTACGTTCGGGTTTCTGGTGTCGGACCTGCAGCAGGTGACGCCGTCCCTGTCGGACGAGAAGGAGGACGAACGGTTGAAGCCGACGATTCGTGTCTGGGCACGCCGCGACTTCCAGAAGAATGTGGCCGACGTGCAGCAGCGGGTAAAGCTGGCGCTGCGCAAGCTGCAGGAGTACTGGGGTGTGCCGTTGCCGCTGGAAAAGCTGGACGTGGTGGCGCTGCCCGGGTTCTCGTACGTCAAACCGGCGGACAACTGGGGCTTGATCGTGTTCAAGTAGGTGGTCAGCAACAATGTGCCATTGCAGCAAGTCATTCATTTGTCTATTGGTTGGGGTCGTTTGCAGGGAAAGTGAGCTGATGAGAGGATACTACAACCTGGCCCAGGAGCTCGTCTACCAGTGGCTCGGCTCGTGGATTACTCCGGTAGGAGAGCGCGTAGAGCGCTGTAGCATCCTTTCCTGCGATTAAGTAACACGTTTCACCCTCTTCCCAACAGCACTGGTGGAGCGATGCGCACGTGAACAAGGCGATCGCCGGCTTCCTGTCCGCCGACACCGCCATCAAAATCGACGGCGGCGACGAGTTCGAGGGCAAGTACCCGATGACCATCCTGTACTCGATCTACTACGAGTTCAGCAAGCGCTACCCGCACTCGCGCATCACCGCGATGAAGCAGGAGACGACGTGCAGCAAAACCGAGCTGGTGCTGCGCATGCTCAACTACACGCTCGGCGAGGCGACGTTCCGGCGCGGCCTGCAGCGCTTCATCCAGCACCGCGAGTACAAAACGTTCTACGGCGAGGACGTGTGGGAGGCGCTCACCAAGCAGGCCCACCTCGACCAGCGGCTGTGCGAATCGGTCACCGTGAACGACGTGGTCAACTCGTGGATCACCAAGGACCGCATCCCGATGGTGCGCGTGGTGCGATCGTACGCGAACCGTACCGCGACCGTGACGCAGCGGCTGTACCTGCGCGAGCGGCCGCACGACGTGCCGGAACAGGACAAGATGCTCTGGTGGATACCGCTGGTGGTGGTGCGGCAGGATCGGCTCAGCTTCGGCAACGTCAGCACGATCCGGTGGATGAAGCAGGTGCGCGAGGTAACGCTGGACGAGCTGCCCGGACCGGACGAGTTCATCATCGTCAACCCGGAGGAGATTGGCCCGTTCCCGGTGAACTACGACGAGCGGAACTGGAACCTGCTCGCGACCTTCCTGCAGAAGGAGGAAAGCCGCACCCTGATTCCGGTGTACACACGGTAAGGGATACATGCCTGTGCATGTGTTTAGCGCAGTGTTGGGTTTCACGAATCTTTTGTTGAGATTCATTGATATGAATCTTCAGTGATGAGTGATTCGAATTTCGAGTCGATTTTTCAAAGATTCATGAATCATTAAAGTTTCGCAAATCTCCCATCAAAGACTCATGAATCTTCAAAGATTCATGAATCTCTGAATATCTCTGAGAGTATCTAAGGATTCATGAATCTTTAGAGATGTATGTAGATTTCCAAAATATTGAATTTGCCCATTCCCACCCAACAACATGCCCGTACGCAAACACCTCCGTGTCTGGATATTGGTCCAACACTTCCCAGAGCGAAGCTGCTGCACGACGCCTGGAACCTGGCGTACGCGGGCGATCTTAGCTTCGGCACGGCCTTCAACATGACGCTCTTCATGAAGTACGAGCGCAACCATCTGGTGTGGAATCCCGTCTTCACGCTGATCGACCATATCGGCCGGCACATCGACATGTCGGCGGTGCACAAAAAGTTCGAGATGTACGTCCGCACGCTGCTGACGCCACTGTACGAGGAGCTGGTCGGCAACCAGCAGGAGAGCGAGGAGATGTGGAAGGCGAACCTTCGCTCGCTGGCGAAGAACTTCCTGTGCCGCGCCGGGTACAAGCCGTGCATCGAGGAGGCGCAGCGCGCGTTCAAGAAGTGGATGGACAGCCCGGACCCGGACGCGGGCAATCCGTAAGTGTGGAGGTACCCAACAATTGGCGTGGTGCTAGCGCTCACGCGCAACAATGTGATCTCGTTTCAGCGTGGCGAATCAGTTCATCTGCCCGGTGTTCAAGTGGGGCACGCGCGAGGAGTGGGAGTTTGGGCTGCAGCGCGTCATCAACTTCCCGGAGTCGCGCGTCAAGAGCGAGCGCACGTACCTGCTGAAGACGCTGGCCGGCTGCCCGAGCCAACCGTTCAAGATCGACCGGCTGCTGAACATCATGGTGCTGGAGGACAACGGCAACTTTACCGACAACGATATTAGCCTGATCTTCAAGATGCTGTCCGGCGGGTCGAGCGGCTACTCGACGCTCTTCAACTTCCTGAAGAACAACTGGGATGCAATCAAGCTGCGGTAAGTGTTCTTTGGAAATGCGATTGATTTTGGACTGAAACTCGTAAGTGTACTCTTTGGAATTGAGAGGATTAGATTCGTTCCGAACGATCAAATATCGATGACTTCACGATGACATTTCTGCGGCTTTTGCCGAACTGCATCTAACTATTACATCCAAAGCTACACCTCCAAACTTGGACAACTATTAACCTTTTAACGAATGTTTTGAAATCAGAAGTGCAGAATTATTCTATTCTGATGACTTGACTCTGCTATGATGGAGAAAATGAACTCTACAGGACATATTTCCATACATATGAACATAAGAAGTTCATGAAGTCAACGTACGACACGAATTTTGAGAATTCAGTCGAATCCAGATTGAGAATTTCCGCTCCAGTGACTCATTCGCCATTCTAAAAACGAGTTGTTTTCCAAATCATTGGTATGATTGGTATTGGTTTGCACATCAAGCTTATGGCACAAACTATCGCTCCTCATCACCAACAAGAGCTCCAAAAAACCATAGCACAGCACTCACGCACACCCTTTCCCACTGCGCGCACTACTTGCAGCTTCAAGGACCGCGAGTCGCTGTGGGACAATATGATCAACTCGGCGACCGGCCTGTTCACCACGCAGGAAGGGTACGACATGGTGTCGCAGCTGTACGTGCAGCACCAGGGCGAGTTCGGCACCGCGGAGCACATCATCGAGAAGTCGCTGAAGAACATCAAGGAGGAGACGAAGTGGAGCGATGAGAATCTGCCGGTCATCGAGCAGTGGCTCGACCACTTCCTCGCCAGCAACGGCGTGGCGGACCAGAAGTTTCTCGGCTAGCCACCGCGTAACCGGGTAGGAATGAAGCGGTTGGATGTTGGACAGGCCAAAAGCAGATAGTACCGGGTCTGCGGGCGATAGATGCACACGCATCTCACAGGGAAAGGAACCGCGAGAGAGAGATATATAGAGAGAGCATTGTCAAACGGTAGCTATTTGTTTTTTGCTTCAACTTCTTCCGTTTTTTTGTTGTTGTATCCTGCTCTAGAGAGAGAGATAGCGTAGCGCCTATAGTTAAGTATCTGCTGTCCGTGTCAAGCCGGTAGATCGCTTCAAGGTTTGGACGGAAGGGATTCTAGACCTACCCCACCCTAACACACAGCAGAGGAGACGGCTGGTCAAAGGGAAAATACGAATAAAAAGACCGTCTTACCAATTTCGTTGCGTTCCGGCTCGGGTAGCTTGTCCGCCTTGTCCCACTTCCTCGCACACTTGGTCGCGATGTGCACCAGCAGCCGTACGGTGTACCAGTCGCTGTTAGCCGAAATCCAAAAGTCCTCCAGCCGCTTCACGTGCATCGCCTTGATGGCGGCAAACGCGTGCTTCGTCTCTGGCAGCCGTTTGCGCCGCTCCTTCAGGTAGTCCTCCACCAGGCCGCCGTAGTCCTTCAGGCGCCACGCGTCCGGCGGTTCGGCGACGACCCTGCTGCCGGACCGCTCGAGCAGCAGCTCGACCGTGGCGGCGAAGTAGTGCCTGCAGCTTGCTTTCCGCCGTGCCAGCACGGTGTCGGTTTTGAGAAGCGCAAAGTTCGGCACGAGATGCGCCTCGCACCAGTACGGGCGGGGCGGACCGTCGTCGCCCGTCAGCTTCACCTCGTACATCGTCCGGTTCGCGTGGTCGTCGCTGGGGGTCTGCCCACGCCACCGCAGCTTCTTCACCCTCGGCCGGACCAGCTGCTCGTCGTTCGCGTTGGCGAAGCAGACGAACCCGCTGGCGGCCGGATCCTCCCGCCAGTACCACCGGTCCCCGTACACGGTCAGCAGCAGCTTGTGGTGCGCCCGGTCAAAGTACAGGTACATGCCCGGGGCAGCGCCCGCTGCTGCTGGGACCAGACTGTCCCGGTCGATCTGCAACCGCTGGTGGGAGGCGCACTCGAGCCCGCTCGGTTCGGCCGACACGATCGGTACGAGGGCGGCCCCACCGTCCCGCTTGTGCGCGTGGTGCGTCGTGCCCGGCCGCTGGTCGGCGTAGATCACGTTCGCGCTGTTGTTGCACTCCCGCGAGGCGTACAGCAGCTCGAACAGCAGCTGCCGCTTGCGGTTGCTGTCGATGGTGAAGCTTTCGCTCGGGCCGGGCGGCCTGCTGCCGCTCCTGCGTATGTTGAAGCAGTAGCGCTGGTGGCTGGCGTACCGCGTGGTGTACTCCTGCGTGCCGCAGTGCAGCCGCAGCATGGTCGCCTCCCGGTACAGGCACAGCCGGGGCAGCACGGTGGAGCAGTTCCGGTAGGCGAGCAGGGCGGTGCGCCGCTCGGTAAGGCGCACCGTCGCACAGTCCGGATCGGCCGCCGTGTAGCTCGACACGGCCAGTCCGCTCGGCAGCTCTAGCGGCGCGTTCCACTGCGTCCCTGGCAGGCGCCGAACGAGCCCACCGTACCGCAGCAGCCGGCGGGCGGAGATCCAACACTCGGTCAGGTTCATGCGCACCAGCAACTGCCGTACCTCGGCCTGCTCGATCGCATCGAGATCGTAGTAGTCGCTGCCGGTGCCGGACGACACACACCCATCCTGCCAGGGCCGGGGTGCGATGACGCCCACGCACAGCGCCCGGGTGGAATGTGGGTCCGCCCGGAGGGACAGAAACCCGGGCGGACACCGGCAGTCCGGCGGAATCTTGGACGGGTCCAGCACGTGCAGCCGGTTGAGCGGTGCCTCCTCGCATCGGTTCACCGTGAGAAAGGGCGCGGCTAGGGCTGGCAGGACGGCGGTGTCTGCGGTTGATGGTGGAATGGTTGGAACGGTGTCGGCGGCCATCACGCCGGCCACGACGGCTGCCAGTAGCACCAATGCACCCATCGCCCAACTCACACTGGACGGGCTGTACAATACAAAAAAAAAACCCCGTCGCAACGTGACGCTGGGCTTCCGTTTGGCACCGGTTCGGTTCTGTCGCGGCTTATCTTAATGCGCCAAGAGATGCACTATTCACGTTGCACAATGTGCACACAACCACACACACACACGCGCGCGCACGCTACGCAAGGTTAGAATCCGCAACGCTTCCGCTCGGTTCGGCGGCTTGCCAGCGAATGAGCCGCGGAATGCGCGAAGACGTCACGCGCATTCGGGTCGCGTTAGTTTTTTGCGACACGTCTGTGCGATACACCACACCATAGCTTTCCTTTTCATCGGGTGGTGGGGGGAGGGAAGAAGGCGGTTAACACGAAAAAAAAAGAAGTAAATTACAACCGAGCAGGTGGAACCAACCCCCCAAAAAAAAAAGGGAAGGAAATAACCTTGGAACTATTGCACTGCTAAATACATCCGGGCTGGCGGGCAAGGCAACCGCTCCTCGTGCGAGGGTGTAAGACCTAGACAAACTGTTTAATAAGCCCTTCCAACCCCCCTCCCCCTCTTTGAACCTCCAGTTTGCTCAGATACTTCCAGTGTCAACAGCGTGTACGGCGTTACATGTTGATACTGCCACCGCCGGGTCCCGCGCAGTGTTTACCATGACCATTAGTGGGAAAAGGGTTTTGTACTGACCGACCTTGCTATTGGGCGAGCTAGAAACTGCACAGGACAGGGGGGTGGGGGGGGAGGAGTCATTTTTGGCAGGTTTTTATAAATTCTGCTACAATTAGGCATCGTCTGGGGAATTTAGTTTTGTTTTATTGGTTGCGGCAAACGCAAACGAACAATCTTTGACAAAATGTTTGATTAATCATCACTTTTTCTGTTCAAAAAAGGTGCACTTTAACCGTTTTTACCGATTTCCGAACCGATTCTACAATTGGAAAAACACAACAACCATGCGCAAGTTGATTCTCATAAGAAATTAACTTTATGTGATGGGAACTGGACTCTATAGCATACTTATTGGTTAATTCCAAAAGGAATTTGCAATGAGCCTGTCGAATATCAGTTATAGATAGCGCCTAGTGCTATTGTGTGGCTAAAGAAGACCTTTAGAGAAGACCAGCAAACCTACGGAGCCTGTGTTTGGTTCCAAAATAATAGGAAGAATAAGGAACAGCTTTAAAACGTGACTTTAACACATTCTTTGCACACATTGCTGTATCATCACGTTCTACAGAAGCTGCATCACTCAAGAGCTTTGTTCTCGCCTGGCGCTCTGGCAGCCTGGTTACTCATCTCCGTCTGACCAAATGAGAATCGATCAACAATTGCAAAACGGTTCGAAATCACACTGACTCTGCTCTGTATCGGGAATCTGAGGAATCATTGAAGCTCTTCTTAACCCCTTGGCACACGTGGCGTGAACCCCTGAGACGCAACAGTCTCCGAGTGTATGTTAGGGGACGACAGCAAAATATATAATTTCGGTAAATAATTAGACGAACAAGTGTGGTTTTGTCGGTCCAACCCGATCCCCGGTCACACCGTATCCGTATCGGTCGGAGAGCACCAACGACAATGCCACGTTGTTCTAATAATACCCACAACACAATGCCGGTGGCGGACGGAGAAGGGAACGAAAGCATCATTCGCTTGCGTGTATGTGTGTTATGCCGCGCAAGTGGAAAAACACTTGCACTTGCACTTGCTGTGCCCGCCCCGGCAACACCGACGGGGCGCTATCGGTAAAGTTCACGCTGGCGGGCGGACACATGATCGTCGCCGACCCGTGCTCGAGGGCGATCGAAGAAAGTAAAAGGTGGCGTTGGCAGCCTGTAAAGGGATGATCGTGATCTTGATCGGTCGGTTGCTGCGACGGCTCTGAGGGTTTTAGCAGCGCCGCTGCTGGGCAGAGGAATATCATCCCACTGGTGTGTTTGTTTTGCTGCTGCAACGACGGCTTCCTGCGAGGGCCGTTCGCCTCTGCCACGCTTTGGCACTGTACTGTCGCACCGCTTTGGTGAAAGCAAATCACTACCAACACCTCCAACACGGAGCTTGCCACTTTCTTTGATCCCTTTCCCTCTGACCTCATGGCACCAACTCTCCACCCCCCCCCTCCTCCTCCCTCTCCCCACACCCACAAACACACACACTCTGTCGCATCAAGCATTTATTTTTACAGCTCATTATTTCAAAACCCTTATTTCCCGCAGTGGTCAAGTGCGCATTGGACGGCGAACGCCGCGAGCGTACCTATTCTTGGGAACAGTGGGAACGGTTTTTTGGGCGCTAG
Organism: Anopheles merus; assembly: GCF_017562075.2. Classification (NCBI taxonomy): domain Eukaryota; kingdom Metazoa; phylum Arthropoda; class Insecta; order Diptera; family Culicidae; genus Anopheles; species Anopheles merus. The sequence continues at coordinate 2,007,946 of NC_054081.1, read as the reverse complement.
CCTGACCCGACCGTACTGGTGCTAGCCCTTTGGGGTTGGTCGCCTCCCGTGACAGTTGTGTGCGGCCAGTCGTCCACTGCATGCTGCCGTTCTGCCAACCATTCTGCCCTGTCCGGCAACACGCATGCAGGACGGTTGTAGCTGTGCGTCCCGAGTGAGTGCGTGCCTTGCGAAACCGATTGGTTCGAATCCTGCACAGCCCAAGGGGACGCAGCTGTTGGGTCGCTGTCACCTAAGGGAGCGGAGGAGAGTTTAAGCGTGGCACACGTGGTGGTAGGTGCAGGTGGCGGCCTCTGGTTACGTGTCCTTGAGCTCTGCTGCTCCCCCATTCGCAAGCAGAAGTGGCGTGAGTTGAATCTAGTAGAATCTGCTGAGTGTTAGATGCTACGGGAAGTGATCGTGTGAGCCTCTCCAATCGTCCATCAAAGAAACGATCTTCAATCAATAGTGCATTCCGTTGTGTGGAACATCACGAGGACTCTTTGAGTGATCAAGTACAGCGATCCGAGTCGGTTTACATAATATCTGGTCGGAGATAGTTGCGTGTCTGTTACTAGACCTTTGTGTGCCTACGACGTTGGTATCTTTTTTTTTAGACTTCTACCGTACTGTATATCTTCACCGGATATTGATGAATGTGACGAAACACTATCAAGACGCTGGTTGTGTAATCGTTCACCGTGCAAGTAATGGTATGGTGAGGAACCAAGGTGCGTGTGGTGATTGGGAGTAGTTTTTTGGTTTTAATAGTGAATGTTTGAGATGCCCTCAAATCGTGCAGAAAAACGCCTGAAAACTTTGCGGAAATAAACTGGTGTAACATAATTACTGGTCACTTCTTCGCCAATTTGAAGCGATTATGTATGCCAATTTGAGTTATACTCTAATTTAATCGCCACCCAGTAGTTTGAGCGGGACGAAGCAGATTAGCACTTGTAACCTGCAAAGATATCGCCGTTGCTTGGTCGTGACATTTTCCGAACTGCTTATTTTGAGTTGTCACTTATTGAACTGTGTCTTGATTTGCCTTTACTAATAACAACTCTTCCCTATTCGCATCAGCCCTCCTGCGCACTTTATAAAAGCTGTCTGCGGCAGCTCTTCAAACGCATTGTATAATCTCGCGCAACAGGACATCGGCAGGGTAGAATACAACATCGCGTAGTGTTTTGCTTCCTTCTTCGCTTCACCGCCGCTGATGATGTAGAGGACACCATCCGCACCATGTCTGACATCAACAGCATCTTTGAGATTGACTACGAACAGGCGTTAACGCTTACCGGGTTTGGCTGGTTTCACTATCGCTTGCTGGCACTATGCGGACTGATCTACGCCAACACGGCGATCGGCATCACCGTGATGTCGTTTGTGCTGCCGTCCGCTACCTGCGACTTTCGCATGACATCGGAGGACAAGGGCTGGCTGACGGCTGCCCCAATGCTAGGTAGGTGGCGGGAATACTTATCGCACACTACCATGACCGCTCATCTTTCGTCGTGCACTCCATTCCGCAGGTATGGTCGTAGGTTCATACTTCTGGGGCTGTCTGGCTGATACCAAAGGCCGGCGGATAGTGCTGATCGCCGCACTGCTGCTGGACGGTACCGTTGGTCTCTTGTCGACTACCGCACAAATCTTTCCGATATTTATATTTCTTCGGTTCATCAATGGTTTCGCGTGAGTAGGAAAGCCTTGTTTTGTTACGCCCTTTCACCAGACCACGGTGTTTAACCTTTTTTTTTTTTCATTGTCCAGCATTACTGGTGCCATGGGCATTTGCTTTCCGTACCTGGGCGAGTTCCAGCCGACAGCGTACCGTGAGAAGATCCTGTGCTGGATGGAGCTATTCTGGACGCTCGGGATCGTTGTCCTGCCGTGCATTGCATGGCTGATCATACCGCTGCCGCTGCAGTTCGGGACGGCCGACGGTGGCATCAAGTTCAGCAGCTGGAATCTATTCGTAGCACTCTGTTCCATTCCAAGGTAGGACAACAGTAGATTGCAGGTAGTATCGAAAGATAATTCACGCACTTATGCTATTCTTTCACGCTTACCTTACAGCCTCCTGTTAGGGCTGTGGCTCTTGTATTTTCCCGAAAGCCCCAAATTCCTGATTGAATGTGGCGAACCTGCCCTGGCGTTAGAAATTCTGAAGGACATTTACCACATTAACACCGGTCGGGATCGTCACGAATGTCCGGTAGGTACAGTGCGGGCGAAGTAGAGCCTTATAGAACTCCAACACCTTTATCAAATCTGTCTCTACTACAACTTCGAACTTCAGATCGGACGTCTTAAGGAATCGGACCGAAGCAACACGATCATGGAAACGCACAACCGCTCGATCCGCACGTTCAACATACACGACCCGAAGCACATGAAGATACTGCTGCCGGAGATCTGGGAGCAGACAAAGGCGCTCTGCAGTGCCGAATTTCGGCGCAACACGGCGCTCGCCTGCATGATCCAGTTCGGCATTACCACCAGCTACTACACGCTGATGATCTGGTTTCCCGAGCTGTTCGGGCGGTTCGAGGAGTACGAGAAGCGGTACCCAAACGCGACCGTGTCTGTCTGCGATGTGTCCTCGATCGTCCTGGAGAACGTCAACGACACGCTGGTGGACGACTTCTGCGGCACCGAGATCGACACGAAGGTGTACTGGCATACGTTGCTGCTCGGCATTGCCTGCATCCCGACCAGCCTGTGGCTACCGCTGTGTGTCCACCGGCTCGGGGCAAAGTTTTTCTTGAGTGAGTACCCTGAGTCCAGTGCCCCGACCCTGATTGAAAACACACACTCACCAGATGCACCATTTTTCACCCTCCGATTCCTTCCGTAACAGTATTCAGCTTGCTAGTGGCGGGTCTCGTTACTGTCGGACTTGCGTACGTAGGTAACTCGACGCAGAATCTCATCCTTTCGTGCATTTTCGAAGCACTCACCTCCATGGGGATCAGCACTGTGTACTGCGTAATGGTAGATCTGTTTCCAACCAACCTACGGTGAGTGTTGAGAGATACGCTACGTGCTACGTATCTTACTGTGTTTGTATATATTTGTTTTGTCTTTTTTTTTCTGCTGACAACAATTCGTTTCGAACGCGTTTAGAGTAATGGCGGCTGCATTTTCGCTCACATTTGGTCGTTGTGGAGCGTTGCTGGGAAATCTGATGTTCGGGTTCCTGGTTGATTTGAACTGTCTTGTTCCTATAGTGCTATTTTCGATCATGCTCTTCGGTAAGTAGCGTTTGCAAGCTTCCAACATTTTAATTTTCTACCCCAACCTATCTCTCCACCCAACAGGTAGCGCAATATTGTGCTTTTTTCTTCCCAACACCGGTACTACAGCGCTTCAGTAGTTGCAAGGAACGATTGGACCACAGCGGACCACGCGGTCCACGTTGTTATGTTTAGCGTAACATACAAAGTAACATTAGTTCTCCCACGACTCCCGATAGCACACAACTCCAATTGTATAAACATGCAGTATTTTCAAACTAGTGTAAGTCAAACGTTAAATTATCTGCTCGTCTGGTCGAGATGAGGCAGCGAGAAGAAGAGAACAGATACATCAACTATAACCCTACGCAGGGTCTACATTTGTAACCAAAGTCCAGTGCAAACAGAATGCTGTTTTGAATAAGGTACTTGAAATAAAATGGTTAAGAAGTAAGAAAGTGTTTGCAAAATCGAAACAGAAGCACATGTTTCATTACAGTTCACGAACCCGTCAATCCGCGGTACGTGCCCGACGTGCATTAAAAAACCAAAGCTTAAGCACCTTGGGAGGCTGCCACATTCTAGTGTCTTTTTGTAATTTGAAACTGCTAACCGCTACGATTTTCAAGAAGAAATTCAACTTCTTCTTTTTGAGGTTACAGTTTGGAGTGTTCCAAGTTTTGAAATCCATACAAGATGGGGATTATTTTTGACGACGTACCGCAAAACCGTTTTTACAGCGTTCCACAGAACTGTTGCGTTCGTTATGAAATGTTCGGGGCGATTTTGTTTTCCTTAAATCCTGATTGTATATATATTCTGTATAATTGTTTGATCTTCCAATAAATTGTGATAGCTTTACATAGTTAAGTATTTTGTCCCTTTGCACAGATTAGTAAGCTAGTAGTAAATCATCAAATTCTAACATTTTTATAATTTCTCTTGGCAAAAGGCTAGCGCAACTGCCACGACAAGTTCAGGGCTGCCCACAACATGGGATATTAATCTGCGTTGGAAAAACATGCAATTATTTTCAGCCAGTAAGTCCCTCGATTCAGATCCATTCATCCATCACATCCATCCAACATGCAATCAGTAATACTTTTTACCGCAAGCATGTAACAAACCTGTCAACATGTTACCAGTCATGGCTAATTTCTCAGAAATGACTCCACGCAAATCGGAAGCAGCTCCGGAATATTGGTGCAACACTACAAACTCGGATCGGTCGGAGCTGTTTGAAGCTGGCTTCGGCTGGCAGTTAGCGTTTCCGTATGGATATGAGTGGTTCCGTCGGGATGATTTAGTCGGTATCAGAGCTGGAGTAGCAATTGCTTGGAAGCGGTTCGGGGCCCCGTGGGTGTGGTTTCAAGAACTCAGCATACAGTTACAGCACATCTGCCAGGTGCCTGTGGGTGAAAACAATCTTCTACGCGTTCAATAAACATGCCAACCATCATCTACCTACGCTCTACGACAAGCAGCAATTTGACAGCAAAGCAGCCGAAATTGTCGAAATGTATCGCCAAACATATCGGACTTACTGATACCTTACAGAGTTTTCCAGGGAGTTTCATAATTGGGCGACACTTTTTTGATTCTTTCGTATGTGAAGTGAATTTTATAAGAGGGTAATTTGACTCTATGGTACCCTTTTTAACAGGATCATTGAAAATTCCTATTAGATTTGCTCAAAAAGCTATAGAATCCAAACCCACCATATAAAGTTCATTTCCCGAAAGAGTCAAGAAAGTGTTCCACAATTGTGAGAACTCTTGAAAACCCCTGTAATCAAGACCTAGTTCCAGAATCGGCGTAGCAGGTTCACCAACTACAAATGGCAGCGCCGCTCAAAGGTCACCCAAAACCGGTGGCCGCTACGGGTGAGGAGCGCATTGCGCAGTTCTAGTTGGAAATGGGAACGGACGGCTGAGCTTAGAAGCCGTTTCCAAAGTATGCAGCTAGCGATGGCGTATTATGTATCGACATTGGTTACAATCGAGACAAATAAATAAGACAATCACTACAATAATACATTAACCACTACTTGTTAATTTTTATTCATAATAACCAACTTGAGCCGCGACACACGCAGGGATAAACATGCAAATTGTTCCATGGCTCTTTAGCGACTGGATACATATTTGGGTGGAGGAAACGTCGCTGAAGGTATTGTGGTGATATCATTATGTACACCATGCCACCCTGGCTGCCTAGCGTTCTTCCGCGCACGCCTTTTTTACTCCCTTGAAGGATTTTACAAAACTGACCCGGGTGTATATCCTCAATTGGGGTCGGTAAGATTGTATATGTTTCTGCTTCAAAAATCAGCTCTTTGTCACATAGTTGGTAAAGTACGTGGCCGTTGGCTTTGATTTCTATTACGATGCCTTGGCTATGCATCGGTGTACGAATAAACTGGCCTAAGGCGATTTTAGGTTGTTCCATTTTAGAATACTTGAATTTTGATTCTGGTTTGAGATAGAAGTTGAATTAAGAATAAAAAAAATAGTAATTTTTGCAGTTAGCGATTTTCTTACCTTCAAATGCTTATTCTGCTACTCGGTGCAAGCGAAAGATGTATAATGGCGGTGCCTGTGCTCCATCGGATCAAGCTGTATGGATATGACAAGGTGAGGATATTGAGAGCAAATGGACAAGGTGCATTAATGAGGGTGGTGGAAGTGCGTCACCGGATGTGATTTTATCGATTGTACCATAAAAGTGCCAAGTGCTTCTGGCAAGTGCTATTTTGATTGATATTCCGATTATAGAGATAAGTTTAATAGTTGAACTATAATAACACATAAATTTGACATAATTCCTTCAACCCCTTTATAATTACATTGATACAGTCTGTTCCCCAGTTACGCGGTTCTCGACTTACGAGGACTCGGAGATACGCGATTTTCTAAATTTGGTAGATTAAACGTCAAATCAATGTAATTTACTTCAAGAACTGTCCAATGCAGTATAAATTGTATTTCGAGTAGTATATTTAATCCACTAAAAAGCCAAAATAATCAGAATATTTGGCACGAATCGTATCAAATAAGTGATACAGTGAATAAAAGTACCAAATTAAATAAAAATTACCGAGTTATCAATTTTATTTTGGCCGAAAACAGCGACATTCGACTTACTTCCCAAGTAGCACAATTCTGTTAAGAAACCGTTAAAAGTATGCCTAAAAGTATTACTTTTAGCTTTCCATACAGCAGTAATTTCAGGGCTTAAAACACTGCGTAACGCTTTCCTGGCTTCGTTAAAAATTCAAATTTCGCCGGTATTTTTAACGAAAAATATCAAACTCAACGAACAAATCGACAGAGATGGCTGTATTGCTCTGTCTCATTCTATATGCATTTGCTAGATCTTCGTTAAGTTACAACAGAAGGTGTTAATATTTCATGGAATAAATGCATAAATTCACCACAAATACTTTTATTCGACATTTCATCGTTTTGTCACTGCCCAAGTAGCACAATTCTGTTAAGAAACCGTTAAAAGTATGCCTAAAAGTATTACTTTTAGCTTTCCATACAGCAGTAATTTCAGGGCTTAAAACACTGCGTAACGCTTTCCTGGCTTCGTTAAAAATTCAAATTTCGCCGGTATTTTTAACGAAAAATATCAAACTCAACGAACAAATCGACAGAGATGGCTGTATTGCTCTGTCTCATTCTATATGCATTTGCTAGATCTTCGTTAAGTTACAACAGAAGGTGTTAATATTTCATGGAATAAATGCATAAATTCACCACAAATACTTTTATTCGACATTTCATCGTTTTGTCACTGCATATTGTCACTGTATCACATAAGTTTCTTTCATTCCATGGGTTTCTTCCATTATATCAGCATGGAGGTCAGCTGCAGCCGTGTACGAAAAGCATGATGTCCAAACGCTATCCAAATCAAATATGCTGCGGAATATAAAACTTATGTAGCTCATGTGAAGATAATGGTAATATCGATACACTGACCTGTTATAAAATCATGATGACACACAAATTAAACAATAGCTGATAAAAGTTGTCGCAGACGCTTGGTTTTGTTGCCATCTACACACACGCTACACACACGAAGCTTGACGAACTTTTTGACATAAGAAATGGAGGCGCCATGTACGTGACCATGTACAGTATGTCTCAAAAATTATCGTCATCAAGAGCATATTATTTTGCCCAAGAAAATATACATTTTTATGAAAAAATTTCTCATTTGCAAATATTTCATACCCTTTATCAAACTCTTCACATGTATTATTTGAAAATATGAAATATTAATTTTTTATTTTTAAATTCTTTTTTTATTATCACCGCAGCTTCAAATAGAGGAATAAAAGAAAACACATAGTTTTCAAACAGTTAATAAAAAATAGTTTGGTGTAAAAATAAATACGCATTATTACATAAATAAGAATGAAAAATGATTTTCCGAATATTGAATAAATTGGAAATGGTGTACATAAAATTTGAAAAACACTGTGTGTTATAGTAACCCGAATCGAACAAAAACGAGTGTAACGGAATACGTCGTTATGATGTAACGCTGGCAAATGTCATATTCTCTTAAGAAACTCTATTTGATTTTTAAAGGCTTTAAAAAACTGTTAATAATCAAATAGAGTTTCTTAAGGCTACTTGGGTTAGGCCCGTGTCTGTGCTCCATCGGATGCGATTTTATCGGAAGGCCTGTCAAAATTTTATATGAGATTTGACAGATAACGTCGGACGTGCGATTTCGTCGTACGACGGAATCAAAAAATTTTGATTTCGTCGGACACCGCATCCGGTTTTATCTGTCAAACCAAATGTGTGGTGTTTTGCAGGAACAATCTCAACTTATTTTTTCATAATTGTTATATTATTAAAATCATCCAAATAATCGCAATATTATACGAAAAAGCCTTTGACAGCACGTGCGAAAAAATCGCATGCGAGGGAGCACAGACACGGGCCTTATTCCTCAGGAACGCACAAACTGCGTAACTCGGGAGCAGACTATACATAAAATCGGATGCGACATTCCAACAGAATAAAAAAATCAATTCTGACGTACGTTCCACGGTATCTGTCAAATCCCATGTAAAAATTTGACAGTCCGTTCCGATAAAAACAAGGTGTGTTTATTTAGAAGGTGAATTATTAGCGCGTTTGCCGGGCGCCATCATTGAGTATTGTTATGTCACATTGCATACAATTTTCTCCCCTCCAGCCCTTCCTGATTTTAATACCGGAGCCCCAAGCAAGGTGTATTTATTTAGAAGGTGAATTATTAGCGCGTTTGCCGGGCGCCATCATTGAGTATTGTTATGTCAAATTGCATACAATTTTCTCCCCTCCAGCCCTTCCTGATTTTAATACCGGAGCCCCAAGCAAGGTGTGTTTATTTAGAAGGTGAATTATTAGCGCGTTTGCCGGGCGCCATCGTTGAGTATTGTTATGCCAAATTGCATACAATTTTCTCCCCTCCAGCCCTTCCTGATTTTAATACCGGAGCCCCAAGCAAGGTGTGTTTATTTAGAAGTTAATTATTAGCGCGTTTGCCGGGCGCCATCATTGAGTATTGTTATGTCAAATTGCATACAATTTTCTCCCCTCCAGCCCTTCCCGATTTTAATACCGGAGCACCCAGTATTGTTATGTCAAGTCGTGAAATGCCAATTTGCTCCGAAGCACTTCACCTCCACTTCACACCTTGGATAAAATCGCATCCGATGGGGCACAGACACGGGTTTAAACTATGATTTAACGCATTTCGTGTGATTTATTAATAATTTGGCAGAAAACAAACCGCAATAAATAGAGGAAGGAAAAGGATATATCAAAACTGCCCGATTGGGTAAATTAACGACTGCTTATGTACCATTAGCTTCCTCCAAGGCACACCGCTGCTGATGTTGCACTGTCAATGATGTCGGTGGTAGCAGATGGTACGGTGCCATTAGAGCCGAATGAAGAGTACCCTGTGCAAGGGCCAGCGCTGAACGGTACAGGGGTAGTTCGGCTAGCCGGGGCAGCGGAATACTGCCAAGCTGCGGTGGCTTAAACAGTCCACCTGAAACAGCACCACTATGAGAATTCTTGGAAAACTCTCTAATCAAGACCTGGTCACAGAACCGGTGCGATTGGAATTTGGAATCGATTGGGTTTCGATTGAGATTCCATTGGGATTGGTGTTTGATGGCTATTCCAATAGCGATCTAATCTCGGTAGGATTTATTGGAATCCAGTAGAGAAAAGCGCTAATTTTTTTAATTGCTAATGTAAACAAACATTTTGGTAACATTTTTGTTAGAGTAAAACGTGAAAATTTGAAGAAATGGAGCTTTATGAGAGAGTAAAATCATTTGATGAAAAAAAATGTGGAAAAACGCAAAATCCGTTAGAATATAAGTATTTTAACATGTATTTATCGCAACATTAGTGCTTACTGGTATCTACACCTGCCCCTTCCCTCGTCGTTTTGCATACCAAAAGGAAATTCTGATTAAGATTCGGAACAGAACAGGGAAGGTGAAAGCTATGAAAGCAAGGAAAGGTACAAGGCATGTGGCTATCCGGCATCAACTTTTGTTTTGCTGTTTTTAAAATGCGTCAGTCGCTTGCCAGCTGCTAAACGGAGTCTTTTAAGATACCTTTTAGGCCGAGAGTTTGAGTCGTTTAGACACTGTTGAGGAATCGTTAAGTTGATTTGTAGTGCTTGGGATTGTTTTAACGGAATACCCAACACTATTCGAGGCTTCCAATGTATGAATAAAGATAAACATAACGGCGCTAGAAACTACAATGAAATTGTCGTTTTATTCCCTTATAATCATTTTAATTAAACAAATCCGTTGGTTGATTACATTACACGCCTTACACGCCTGCACTTTTAAATCGCTTGAAAGCTCAGCGGTCTTCACTCTCACAAGCATGTTTTCCTACGACCACTGCGCTCCTCAACCCGATGCGTCCACCTGCTGCAGGTCCTTTGCTCCGCCAGTCTGTAGCGATGAGACAACGGAGGACGTCGCGTATGGTACAGCCGTGGGAAACGCTGGCACTGTATTCGGCGAGCGGACCGTGTACACCGGTTTGACAACACGCGGTCCTTCCTCCAAGGCACACCGCTGCTGATGTTGATGCTGTTGCACTGTCAATGATGTCGGCGGTAGCAGATGGTACGGTGCCATTAGGGCCGACTGGAGCGTACCCTGTGCCAGGGCCAGCGATGACCGGTGCACGGGCAGTGCGGCGAGCCGGGGCATCGGCTGCAACTGCCCGTCCAGTGGAATGCTACCAAGCTGCGGCGGCTGAAACAGCCACTGGGCGATCAGCTGCGCCTGCTGGCGCTGTTCGCGCTTGTTGCGCGAGTCCTGCTGCTTCTTAAACTTGGTGCGCCGGTTCTGGAACCAGGTCTTGATCTGCGTCTCAGTCAGCCCGAGACACTGCGCAAGCTCGAACCGCTTGTTCACGTTCAGGTAGATATTGCGCTGGAACTCGTCCTCGAGCCGCTCGAGCTGCATCGCACTGTACGCCTGGCGCGGTTTCCGCTCCCGATTCTGTTTCCGGTAGCGCTTCACCAGCGTGGATGCTGCAAGAGAGAATGGATGGGAAAACAGGGCTCAGTTGCGTTGGTTCAGCATTTTGTTTGCGCTGTTCGAGGAATGCACGTGTCGCCACGAAAAATCGTTGAAATTGAATCACTCAGATAATTTTTGTTAGAATATTGTTGTGGAAAGACGTACCGTGCTCTGGATTCGCCGCAGCAGTTGCACTGCTGCTGGTCGACATCTAGGAATGGACAGTGCGCTCACGCACACTATGACGCATACACTAGCGTGGCGTGCTAAGTGTGTGCAGAGCGCACCTAAGCAACGAGTGTGTAACAGGCTACCGAATGAGCCGTAGAGCACGTAAAGGATTTCATGCACAAATCTAGACTACTTGAAAACATGTCGTTAGAAACCTCGAAAGCCCTATTCGAACGGGGGTATTTTAGTTGCAAAGTAAACCTTTTTATCCCCCCTTGGCAATATTCATCTCGACAATGACTAGAGACATCTCGATTGAAGAAATCGTATACATCCGTATATCTTCTTTTCGGGCTAATTAGGCTCAAGTTGTCAGACCCATAGAAGATTTGATTTGACCATGAACCATGAAACTACGTTCATATTGTCAGGTTTTCCAGCATTCTGATACTAAGTCAAGTTCTCCGGTAACTTTTGACTAGGGACGGTCAATATGTTCATGAAACAATGCTGCCATAAGAGGCGAAAGAACTCCGTTGGAGCCAAAGACTTTATAAACTATTCAAACAACAACAAAAATGATGCCATGAACTCTAAAAGGAAGATATTACAATTCTTAGAAGTTATACCAAAAAATATAATTTTCTTACTTTTTCACAGCCACAGTTATGAGCACATTCTGTTGCGGTACAGAAAGGTTGAACTCTCATATAATTCAACCAACATGAGTGCTGTGTTATTATTAAAGCATCAAATTATCTTCAATGGTAGAATCTTGATCGATATTACCCATCCAATTTAGGTTCATCGGATTGTATTTTAGCAGTGTGCTGCTGTTGTACTAAAGTGATACTTAAATATATGAGTATATATTTAAATTGTTGCATACATAAACAAAAAAGATACGTTCACCCCCCGGGGACGCTTTCTGTCGGAGTACAAATGGATGGAGAAGATCCACGCAAACGCAGCACCGCAGATTAAACAGTTCCTGCCGAGACGGTTGTTGGTTTAACAATTATCTGTTTACGCTTCATAATCATACGCCCATTGATCGGTTCGGGGCTGGTACCAGCCAAACAGGCAGGCTCAGGTCAGGAGACACAGCTAGAACGGTCCTGCGCGCGCGCGCGCGCCCTGGACACAGACCTTTAATCGAGATCCACCGTCCAGCCGTAAAATGACGAGGTTATGAAGTTAACAACCCGGTACACAGAAGGGCACTGGTGTGATTTTTACCACTTACGACATTCCAATACGGGCCCATGTCCCGCTGGATGGCTTTGTCGTGACAATACACCACGGACTCCGGACAAGGCCACGATGGGAACGCGTCGAACAGGAACCTGGACCAGGAGGACACGGTGTGTGCTGCAGACTGTGAGAAGCATCGGTACGGTGAGTGTCGATGACCATGGTACTTATGGTGTGCATGTGTGTGTGTGTGCGTTTGTGTTTGTGTGTGGAGTTCAAACAGCAGTGCGTACCAACCGGTGTAGAAAAGCAACCGTAATTAACACCTTATAAAATTCCACACTGTTCAATGAGCCGGGAAACAAACAACCAAACGGCAGTGAAATGGCTACGGGGAGTCCTGCTGCACCGGGCGACGGGAACCGACACCGACAGTGTACACAGATACACTTTACCTGGGGCTGATGCTTTCACCCACCAAAATCCATGGTTAGACATGTGCGACTTTCTGATGATGCGTCCGATGGACCGATGCGGAGTCTCGTTTGCACGAAGGCTACCACTGCCAGGCCGGTTTTTGGTGGGCTGGGGAAGAGAAAAGGGGAAGGAAGGGCAACAGGCAGCACGGTTAACAATGCTACAACATCATTAAACAGTTTCCAAAAATCCGTTGTTTGACATTAAGTTATCGTCGTCCCGTGCCCCTACAGTAACGCGCGGGAGACGCCCGCACGAACCTCCAGTCGATCGATGCTCTCTGCCAGGCCCCTGGGGCAACGAAGACACCACACTGTTTGTCCGCAAAAGAGGCTGTCGGCATTTTTGGGGCCTGCTCGTTGCGGCGACGTCTTATTCTGCTCATGCAACGTCGATTAGAACGTTTCGGCATAGGCCCTCGGAGAGGAGAGGGACGCTAACGAGCTGGACAAATAGTGCGCACATTGTGGCACATTGATGATTATTCGGTTTTTATCACATTGCGAGTGAGAGGGTAGGTTGCGGTTGTTTTTTTTTTGTGTGTACGTGTCATATTGGACACAGCGGCATTGTGCTACGGTCCCCTAATTGGTCTACGCAGTGTCCGTAGGCGATAGATTCGAGACATTTGGGAAAACGGTTAGCGGCGAGCTGCTATTGGCATAGGACGCGCGGGTCGTGTGTGTGTGAGGTGGAGCAAGGAGTGGAACGAATAGCTCATAATCGATTTTTGGTGGTGAGCAACAATCACCATTACTTGAGTCAATAGACACGGCAGCCAAGGGGCAGAAGGAGGGAGGAAGGAGGTGTTAGTAGATAATGAATGTGATAATAGAGGTGGCCAGATTACACGATCGCTTACTAAAAGAAGCTGTCACGCCTGGGTAAACAGTCGCTGGTGGGAGGAGTTTGGTTTTCAGCACCACAAACGGTCCGAACGAAACGAACGAAACCCATAGTAATCTTTTCGAACAGCAGCAGCCAACGGCAAGCCAAAGCCAGCTCAAAATGGCGACCTGACACGTGTTACTAAAATTTCGGTATAGTCGGCGGAAGAAACCATTATATGGTTTATGGCTGGTGGTTTAACCCGTGGGCAAACGAGTCGTGAGCAAGAAGTTTGGCTTGTTATCGCCATTGTTACAAGCTCGATCCCAAAACGTGCTCCAATCATTATCGTACAATTTGAGCAGAATTCGGTACGCCTCGTTAACAACATGGCCGGTCCTGTTGGGGAAGCTCTTGCGCTTGCGTATGTGCTTTTAATGCTGCTGCTTCTGCGACAAATTGGAACCAAGGTCCCTACCGTAGTCAATCGTCTGAGTGAGAACGCATGTTGCTGCTTGTTTGCCACGTTTGATTTGATTATCTGCATTGGTTGGCACTCTGATTGGCATTGGACTATTCTGGCCCCCCTATTAATCAATATTCCATACCAGGGGTCTCCAAACTTTTCAGCTCGCGGGCTGCATTGCTTCAAAATCACTATGTTAAGGGTCATTTGATTTAACTGATGAGGGAACGTTTAAATCTCGTTTTTATAACAAAATACTAAAGAGACTTGTACAGCTTCGTATTTCTGAAGCTTGAATGTTGTCTAATAAAAAATCAAAATAAAATAATATTTATTTTAAACTTTTACAAGATCATGGAGTTTAGCATGTTTTAAAAAATCCCAGCATTTTCTTAATACTAATTGTTAGTTTTGTGAATTTAGAGAAAATCGTTTTTTCTACACAAAACCATATTTTTCAATCGAAACGTTAGCCAACTATTACTTAGACAAAAAATACTTCAGTTCACCAATAATCAAGCCACCAATTTTCCCTAAATCCATACCTCTTTGGAACTCAACGTATCTTTCCACGTGCAGGACTCAGTTTGCCTAACAAATTTTGCACTGTTGCTGCACAACGGGCTTTTGAGAAAGTCGCATGCAAAACTTTATATAAAATAATGGGACACTAGATACAGTGTCACTGTTCTACTTGCCGCTTACGTCGCTTATTAGGATCCTGGCAGTAAACTCTGTCACAATGTGTTCCAGAGTTGGGGCCCTAGCAGCAATATCTCGTCACAAAAATGGAAATTCAACCACAATCCCTGTTTCCTGTTACTGTCTTGCTTCAGAAAGTTTTTGTGCAAATACCTTAGAAACGAATTATAGGTGTTCTTCAGACCCAGGTCATCTCAGCGGTTATCAAGGGATGTAGAGCTGGTGAATGTCTGTTCCACGGTAGGATGTTTCTAGATGTTTCTCGCTACCGTTCTCCGGTACTAAATCCAGTACTTCGATCACTTTTTACCGCGGACGGTCAATGTGTTTATAACAAAAATTGGTTGCATGAACTGCAATAAGATTCCAATTGACAATTCTTCCACATCCCCGACCACATCCCATTGGCATTCCACTGAGCTTAAAGCTACTCTGTATTCCAACTGTGTACCTATACAATTCATTTTGATTGAGAAAAACAAGACGCCTTACCCTGCAAATGAAGGTACGGATCGCTGCTGAAGTCCAGCTTGCTGGCGAGGCTTGGTTTGTGTGCGGGACGCTCCGGCAGAAACTGAGGTACGCCGGTCCCCAGTTCCGGGGGCCATTGGCCGTACCCGGCCAGGTCGGCACCGCCCTCACCGCCACCGCCGCCACCTGACAGCATCATCTTGCGCTGGAAGCGCTCCAGATTCACCTCCACCGTTCGGCCCTCCGGCCAGGCAATGTACACCGCGTTGACCAGCTTCCGGCCGGGCTGCATTGATTGGTGCCGCGGTGCTGCCGCTTGATTGTAGACGATTGAGCTGAGCGAGGGGTTGAGCGGTTTCGGTTCCTGCGACTCCTCTGCGTCGTCCTCCTCCTCCTCCTCCGGCAGCGGTGACCCGATCGGGGACAGGGTGGCCGCTAGCGACGCGGACGCACCGCACCAGTCCCGCTCGCTGGCGATCGAGACCGCACCGCCGGACGGAGGCGTCGAGCAGTGGCTGGCCGGTGTGCCCGTGGAAAGCGTGCGCTTGTCGCGCGAATGTCGCGGATGTTCCGCCGGCCCGAAGCCGAGCAACCGTTCGATGTAGAAGCTGGGCAGGGATTTCGGGTGGCCGGCCGGGGACATGTCGATGCAGTAGCCGTCGGGATATTGGCTGGCTGGTGGGCTGGCATCGGACACTGCCGCCGGCATCCAGGCACCCTGGCGACGGCATTTCTGTGGATGCCCTTCTTCATGGTCGGAGTCGGAGTTGGGTGAGTTGGTGAGGACGGCGTTGTTGCTACTCATTTCAATTATTGCACACACGCACAAACACAGCAGTTCTCGGACCTTGGGATCTTTGGACGATCACCTCACAGTTTCATCAGTTGAGAACTATTGCTTGCATAAAGGCATAACTTCACGTGCCGGTCTATTGCTAACATTTCACAACTGGACCCTGTACACATATGCAAACAAAAAATACCATCAACACACCCACAGAAAGCACACAAACAACCACTTTGCAACACTAGATCCTCCCGGCGATTACTAACAATCGGCAAACAATCACTTAAACGGCCCAAACACGCGCTTTGCATAAGTGAGCTCCAAAACAGCGCGCTAATGATGCGTCCAGCGCCCGCGGGCGGACATTATCGGATAATTACTGCTCTGCTCGGCCACCGTTCGTCACTGGACTGCCGGACCGTGAACGGCATGAGCACGGCTCGAGCTCATCTGCTCACCCCACGCGCCAGCGGTTTGTTTGCCGCGGTGGTGGTGGCGTGGAGCCGAAGACCCTTGAAATCTCCCCGCACACGGCAGGTGAGAAAATCGCATCCGCCCAAGAAGACGGTGTAAACGCGGTAACACGGGTGCGAACGGGACGGCGCAAACGATGCGACCCAAAGCGTGAAAGAGAGACGGCCACAATACGGAAGAAAGGAGCACACACACACACACACACACACACACACACACACACACACACACACACACACACACACACACACACACACACACACACACACACACACACACACACAACTCCACATCCCTCTGAAGAAGCGAACCCGCCGTAGCCAGTGATCTCTTTCGCCAGTTGACGGCTGTGCAGCCTCTCGCGGGCGCCAGAGAACACCAATCGCAGCACGATTCATTCATCATCCATACACCCTCCCCCAACTGCTTACAGTGTGTGTTTTTTGTTGGTATTTTTCACCCTTCCATCCTTTTCACACCCCCTCGCTCAAACCCCGAAAAAGATGGTCTGGTGCTATTGCGCGATGAAAAGGATAAAAACCCGCCGCGAACCTTTTTCGCCGTAGCGAGCAGGGCACGCGATATCGTTGGCTTTCCTTTTGCTGCTTGCTGTCTGTGCTATGGCGCATTTGATGAATCCTTGAGAGGGCGGGTGAGTTAGAGCACATGCTGCCGGTGCTTTTAACGCGTTTGGTGAGGTGAGGAGTTGCGGCCACACGCAAGTGCGCCTCCATTTGTTCCTTTGTTGTACGGTCGGGAAGAGCCGCAGGAAGACGAAGGCCCACTCTTGCCTAGGGATGGTTGTCCACGTCCAGATCTGCCCCAGTTTATCGATGGTTTCACCGGTTCGGAAATTCTCTGGACGCCGGTAAAGCATCGCCGATGAAGTCTCCTCGACCAAAACTATTACGCAAACAGCTTCACCCCAGGCATAAAGATCCTTTGGCTGCCATTACGCGCCATGAGTATTTAACAGTTGCGATAACAAAGTGCTTTTCCCGCCCACCAGCCAACCAAGTCCCCTCGCGTGAGTCCGTGGGAAAAGCGGCACCGTGAAAATCGGTCGACTCACGATTCATAAATTTTCCTTCCCTACTAAGGCCAAAGCTGCATAACTGGGTGGCAGGAGCCGGGGGGACGGAAAGCGGGCGGGCGGTCGTTTTTACTTTGCTTTTCGATACGCCCGCCGAGGTGAAAATGTATTTGATTTATCCAATTTAGGCAAGCACGCAAGCTACGAATCTCACGAACCACCAGGAAGAAAGGAGAAAAACACCGCGGTGAAAGAAAAATGGATTCTGTCACAAGGTGCAGATTGATTACGGTTACTTACCGGACAGAGAGAGAGAGAGAGGGGGAGAGATAGAGAGAGAGAGAATCCCCGGAAAAGGATAGGGCAAGGGAGACAGGGAGAACCATTTGTGGGAACGAACAAGCGATGCAGCCCTAATTGATGTTTACTAAGTGATCGTTTTCCATCCGCCACCCGCTTTGTTCCGAGTTGCTTCTTCCTCTCGTGTAGCTGTGCTGTAGTACATCGTAAATCAGGGTTCATCTTCAGGCTAATATTCTACCCACCCATGCCTCACGAACCGTACCGCCTGTGTCTATCCTGGATGTTGGCGGTGCTGGTTTTTATTGTGAAATAATCGCTTAATAGTCGGGGAGTGTGTGTGTCAGAGGTTCGTCGCCTATGACCCACTTAACCCAGCGAAGGCGCACCACGTGGCGAAACACTTTGTAGATGTCTAACTGTTGAATACGACAACCAGTAACAACCAGAGTTATTGGACAGTTTTATCGATTGTGGCACTAAATCTTTACCAATATATTAAGACTATAAATTCGTGCGTCTTGGAAAATGGAAGGTTCAGTGTGACAATTTCATGGTCAAAGCATTGAGAGACGTGCTAGCCAGCCTGGAGCATGATCTCCATTGACTGGCGCGGACAGTAACCGGAAGCATAAATGTTTCGGCTATACAGTGAGTGTGATAAAACCTCCAATGTTAGTGTTCCTTAGCTCTTTTTTACAGAATTCGGTATTAGAAGTAGCTCACAAGTAAACTAACGGCGTTCGTCGTCTATCAGCTTCATTTGACATTGGACTCAATACCCGATTATATAAATCATTCCCATTGCTTTTAATGCATGAGAAATAAATTGATGAGATACTTCCGACAGCGTCCCCGGAAGTCGTCGATGTTATTCTTCAGGATATTCCGGATTCTTTTCATGATCTTCATCGTTAAGGGCCACGCTGCAACGTTCTTCGTCTTGCAGAATAAAATAGCCTCTTTGAAAGAACAAACAATTTAGGAATTAAATGCATTTTTCCGAAACTATGATCATACAAATCAAAGCTTCTTTTCAACCTGTACCTTTCTTTTTAACCTTAACGACTCACATTGTCACGATGGTTTCAAAAACGTGTTTCTAAGCTAATTCTACTTATGCAGCCCGCGTACAATTCTATCCTTACAGGGGGTTTCATGGACTCCCATAATTTCGGAACGCTGGGTCTTTGTTGACAGTCCAACAGGAATTTCCAATGTGTCTATCCAAAAAGATTTCCTCTAGAGTCCACTTCCTGTTCACGCGCCTGGATCCAACAATTAAGAGGTAAGACTTCTCCTACTCAAACTCAAATTTTAATTCTACTCTACCAGGTGTATCTCACTGCTACACCTTACATCAGGAATGACTAATCTGAGGCCCAAGCGTCCACATGTGGCTCGTGAGTTTGTTCTATGCGGCTCACGCAATAATTTTGAAATATTTTATAATGACGGAATAAAAACTCAATTTTGTCTTATCAATACGGAAGTCTCCCTAAGGAAAACATTCTCTATGCTGAATTTTTGAATGACAGTTCACTGTTCACAGTTTTTTCACGGTCAAATGAGGTCATATATTAAGTTTGTTTGATGGGAAAATACCTGCTTGTGAAAGGATAAACAGTTTTGCGTTACTTTTTTATTTGGACTTTATCAGTGTCTTAAAGCATTATCTGCCACATTGAATGTTATTTATACGTACCAGATATGTAATATAAATTAGTTTTGCAATATATTAAAAAAAAAAACAATCGATTGCTTTCATGGTACAATCTTGACTGCGTCACGCTTTCGCCCTAGTTTGGTTTGGATTTTTTCCCACCACCACATGGGTACTGTTCCGCACACTTCCCTTTGCCAAGCCCGACTAACGCCGCACTCATGCACTTCAGCGCGAACGATGGGTTGTTGCGGGAAGGATGCTTGTACCGAGCCAGCCAGGATACGCCGAAGCTGCGAAAACCAATCAAAAACATGGCAAGCAGGTAACAGTGTCATGTCTCACCACCACCCAAATCCGCTACTTACCTCCAAACGCTTACCCAATACCCCGGGATGCTGGTGAGGGTGCGCGAAAACCGGTTCGCCCGGCACAGGCACGCCTGCAGACAGCGGTCCGGTTCCGGCCCGCCGCTCCCAATCGCATCGATCGAATCCAGCACGTACCGGGCCAGCTGGTTCAGTTCGCGGGTCCGCACCGACCCGTCCACGGCGAGCGAGCGCGCAAAGCGACGGCCCTCGTCCTCCTCCACCTCGACCTCGGGCGTGGTCGGCAGTATCATCATGCTGGAGTCGCTCTTCGTCATCGTGATGCACATGATGACCTGCAGTATGAACATGCCGAACGACAGGTAGGCGAGCGTGGTCAGCGCAATGTCGAACAGATCCTTCAGCCCGAGCAGGCTGCTGCTCTTGTCGAGCGTTTTCTCCTCGTACTCGACGATCGGCGCGTGGTGATGGTGATGGTAGCCGTAATCCCCCCGGGACGCTTCGTATCCGGCCCCGCCGTCCGCCTCGCCCTGCAGCAGTCCCCGCTGGTACTTGGAGTGTCGGAGCTGTAGATCTTGCGAACCGTACTGGTGCTGGTGGTGATTGTGCTGCTGCTGCTGCTGCTGACCGTAACGTTCGTAGTTTCCTACGCCGCCGGGCGCTACTCCGCCAACCTGATCCGGCTGCATGGCGTACCCGGTAATGATGCCCTCGTCAAAGTACTCCTCCTGGCTGAGGCGCGAGTTCGAGGCTGGCTGGGTCGCGGACTCCGACACCCGGTTGATGGTGGAGGCCGCCTGGTGCAGGTTGCGGCTAGCCGTATCGTTAGCCTTTCGCATCGAGAGGAAGTTTTCGTAGATGTCGTCCAGCGTGGATGTTCTGGGGGCGATAGCGAGACAATTAGCGCGATTGATTGGGCGGATCGTATGGCCAGGTGCCGTACTTGGTAAGCCACTCTTTGTAGCCGGACGAGCCGGGATCGTACAGCATACCGTCGGTCGGGTCTTGGCTCATTACCAGCGCGGAGCTGTTGGGCATCTGGGCCGCGCTCATGCGCTTGAACAGTTGCGATTGCGCCGGGACCACGTTGATGATGCGTTTGGCCAGGAAGCCCTTGCAGCGGTACAGATTGATCATGGTGCTGGACAGGGATCAAGGAGATCAAGGATTAAGAAGAACAGTGGTGTAGTGCAAACTTTACAAGCCATGTGACACGCTGTGCAATCAACACCTACCGATGGAATTCGAGCGTGGAAAGTGCACTGCTGTAGCTGGCATCACTACCGAGCTCCTTCAGCGGCGATTCGTCCGCCGGTTCGGTGCGACCTTCAGCCTCCTTACCCAGCGCACAGCTTTCCCGCGAATCACACCCACCACCGTCCAGCATTAGGTACGTGATGGGCATCAGCTGCTCGTTCAGGATACCGTCGGCCGATATCATCAAATCCGTTTCGGAGCCGATGTCATCGCCAGCAGCCAAAAAAACACCAAACCCTACCATCACTAACACTGTCAACGCACTGCCGAAGAACATCTTTAGTCCACTGGCGCTGGCTTACAACTGGATCTCGACTGCCATGCGGTCGTCACACAGGAAGTCTCCTAGGTTCTACGACTTGAATTATGTCGCCCACGAGTCGCTTTTCTCGCGTTTTGTGTGGATGCACATGTGCATCGATGCATTGGTTTGGAACCACAGCACGTCGTTTCAGCCATTTGCGGCTGGATGATTCTGGACACTTCTTTCTGGGCTTCTTCCCGCTTTAGGTTAACAACACAGTTCCGTTTGCCCCAAATTGAGCATGGCAAAAGTGTAAATAATTGCTC
Organism: Anopheles merus; assembly: GCF_017562075.2. Taxonomy (NCBI): domain Eukaryota; kingdom Metazoa; phylum Arthropoda; class Insecta; order Diptera; family Culicidae; genus Anopheles; species Anopheles merus. The sequence continues at coordinate 1,986,430 of NC_054081.1, read as the reverse complement.
CAAGTACAGCTCTTGCGTTGGGCTGTAATAAGAGGGCTCTGCATTGCATGCTTCAGCCGCTTTTCTCAATAATGGAAAATAGCATAAAGCACTAGCTTCAAACTGCATCGTGAATGTTTGTTACTCATCGAGTGCTGAATATACCCGTTCTGTTATGCAACAGCTCAAACGTGATGTCTAACGGCACAGTAAAACATTCTAAAGAGCACGCCCTCGTGAAATGGCCTGGTCCAAATTGTACTATTTTGCAATCATTGCTACTGGTTAGTAGTGGAATTATTAGTTATGACTATTATTCCCTTTAATTCAAAAATAATTAGCTCGAATTACTTTGCCTTCTATGTGCTCGACCAATTTGCACTCTCCGTATTATTTATTTATTTATTTGGTCAAGTTTTGGCATAATTATAACAACCGAGATCCGCACAACTGAGGTCTTGGTTATGACGTTGGTAAATTTAAAAAAATCAAAAGTCACGACTAAAAATAAGAATTACTGCTTACGTTTTTAAACCGATTAATCTCGGTAACGTTACGATAACGCACAACCGTGGTATGCATAATGATGCCGAAAGCAAAATCAAAGTATCAAATTTCAAAGTAAAATCAACTGAATTATCGGTATGTTATCATGCCCCTACGCATCACTTATCCATCGACTTCAAGGCGGCCTACGACACCATGGACCAGAACGAGCTATGGAACATTATGCAGCGGTACCACTTCCCTGGGAAGATGATCCCGCTGTTAGAGGCCATCATGGAAGGGAAGGGAGAGTGTTCAACTTGTTGTCGGAATCGTTCGAATCTCACAGGGGTCTGAGGCAAGGTGACGGACTCTCCTGTCTGCTCTTCAACATCACCCTGGAAGGTGTCATTCGAAGCGCGGGGTTAGACAACGACATCCGTGGCACGATCCTCAACGCGAAGCAGCAAAAATTGAATTGAGAATCAATGCGACGAAGACGATGTACCTGCTTGCAGGATACACAGACCATCTGGGAAGTAGTGTATTAGTTGACAGCGACAAGTTCGAGGTAGTAAAGGAGTTCTGCTATCTCCGGACGGTCGTTACTTCGGACTAGTGATGTGCTGTATGGAGCGCACCCACGACTCCGATCCGACTCCGACTATTGTTAGTTCGATTCCGACTCCGGCAAAATGGAACCACTAGATCCGCCCGGAGTCGGAGTCGTCCGGAGTCGACGACTCCGAACGACTCCGAACGACTCCGACTCCGAACGACTCCGACGCCGAACGACTCCGGACGACTCCGAACGACTCCGAACGACTCCGAACGACTCCAAACGACTCCGAACGACTCCAACTCCGGGCGACTCCGGGCGACTCCGGACGACTCCGAACGACTCCGACGACTCCGAACCACTCCGACTCCGGATGACTCCGGACGACTCCGGATGACTCCGAACGAATCCGGATGACTCCGAACGAATCCGGACGACTCCGGATATTGCAGCGCGGACCTACCTTCCGGAGTCAATTCCGAATTTATCGGAGTCGGATCGGAGTCGACTCCGGATTTTTGCCAACTTTACCCATCACTACTTCGGACAACGATATCAACAGCGAAATCCGGAGACGCATTGTGCAGGAGAATTACCGAGAAATTGCTGAGATCGAAAAGACTTCGAGCCCGCACGAAATGTGAGATATATCGCACATTGATTCGTCCGATGGTCCTCTATGGACACGAGTCTTTGACCATTCGAACGGAGGACCTGTCGGAGATCGGGTAATCTACATGGATAAGAGGCTGCAGCCAGGGGCCGAGCATCTTGGAGAATGATTTCAACAATCATTCCCCATGTCACATCGACTGCTGATTTCACTGGTTGTCAAAGTGTAAGCAACTTGTGGATTGCAGATTCTTGTACAATCGCTTAGTGAAAGGTGTTGGGTGAATCTGATTCAGATTCATACATCTGAACGAATAGTTAAAATGATTCAATGAATCTAAATCTCGTTTGCAAAGATTCATAAATCTCGAAAGATTCATGAATCTCAAAAGATTCATACATCTCGAAAGATTCACGAATCTGTAGGGTTTTATGAATCTAAAGGGATTAATAAATCTTCAAAGATTTATAGAGCTTGTGTTTCATATTATTCTTCTTCTTGGCGTCACAACCTACGTAGTAATGACAGCCTATGCAGGCTGTCGAGACACTTTGGCAAATACCACGTAGCCGGATAGTTTGTTATGCTATCGGAAAACGGTCCATGCGAGGCTTGTATCCTTGGTCATGTATCCTTGGATATTCCATTCGAGATTCGAATCATCGCTGAAGATTCATATGAGTCAATCTCAACGAAAGATTAATGTAATTGAACACTACTGCTGTGAAACAGTAATACTGATGAATTGTGAAGGGTCGTTTGCAGCATTTGATGTATCGTTTTTTGGTTTTTCGTAAGATTTTTGAATTACGGTTCCCCAAACACATGTTTAAGAACGATTAATTGTTTTAATGTTTAAATAAATTAACAAAACCAATGTCTACATTATTTGATCAGCCAAAAAGACTAGGACAGCTGATGAAAAACATTTCGCACCTTCCATGTAAGGTATCTTTTGCTGCTAATTTAATCAAATATGAGATCAATACAAAGTGTTTTCATTGCCTGACCCATATAACCAACAGACATTTGAGTAGAGGTAATTGTTTTTAATGTTTAATAGTAATAATGATCGTTTTCAGAAGATCGTTAGAATGATAAGCTATGATTAGACATAAAAAGTAATAAGAGGCATGTATGTAACGAATAAGCAATCGTAGCTTGCGTTAGTGATATGAGACAAAAGGAAATCATCAAACTGTGCAGGACACACACACGAAATTCGTTCGTAATTGAATTATCTTAAATAGAACCCAAACTACTTGCGCTTTGATTTGAAATTGTTAATAGATAATGTATTTTTATAATTGAAAACAATTAAAATATTAATATATAGTGATACAGCTCAACCTTTCCTGCCCGCCCACTCGACATGCTATCGTTCGTCTCTCTATAAACACACACGCGCGCACCAACATAAATCGTTCTCTTTCCTTCCGGAGCGTACCCACACACACATACACACAGTCACACACATCCATACACAGGCATGCACACATACATCACATTTGGGAGCAGAGAATGTTTCGTTTTTTTCCTTCGTTTTGCTAATCCGACGGTTACGCCTTCAACCAAAAGGGGCCGCCGGCCGAGTTACCCCGCTCGCCGTCACTCTTCCGCGTGCGGCAGGTTACGGTTCGGCACGAAGCCGCCGAGCTCCCGGTCGCCCTGGTCGTCCCCTCGGCTGATCGTGGCCATCACGTACACGATGCAGACGAACCCGAGCAGCCCGGTTCCGACCAGGAACCAGGTCTTGCGCCAAACGGGCCGGGCGGACGGTGCGTACAGCCGGCGGGACCAGCGCGAGAAGATTTCCTTCGGCGTGCGCCGCTTGTACTTGTTGTCGTCCCGGTCGGACCCACCGATCGGTGGCTCCCGGGCGAGCAGTGTCGTCCGGCGGCTGTTTGCTGTGTGCGAGAACGTTGTAAAGAAGGTGTAAAAGAGCTGTTGGATCAACTCCGGTTGGATTGTACCGTGTGTGTGAATGTCTGCTTACCGATATTAACGTACGGGTCGAGATTTAGCACCGAATGAGGCGTTTCGGGCCGTTCCTTGCTCGACGCTAGGTTGCCCCCGTTGCCACCGATAGCACGTCCGCCAGCCAGCCCGTCGCTGTAGCCTGTCATGGTGCCGGCACCGTTCTGGCCCGTCATCAGCTCGCCGGCGGAACTGGAGGAAACCTTCGTGTAGCCGGCGGTGTCGTGCTTCTCATCCAAAATCTAAAAAAAAGAGTGCAAAAATGGCCCAAGTGTAAATCGCTTATGATGATGGTCGGAAATGCAGCCGCCTTTGAAGAATCGAATCTTTACCAACGGTAAGCCTAGCTCGTTCCGGCCCCAGTTCACCTGCCCGAGCCGGACACGCAGCACGTCCGCGACCGGCGACACCAGATTGCTGGGCGGAAACATGGGCTCGCTGCAGATCGGGCAGGTATGGCCGCCGGGTGCCGTGTTCGCGGGCAACAGCTGCTGTCTCGCATTCAGACACTTCCAGTGAAAGACATCTGCAATGGCAAAAGAAGCGGTGAAAGGGGTTAGTCGGACAACACAGGAGAACCCAGTGCCACTACGTACGGTAACAGATGAGCCGCACACAGTCGTCGCTCTCACGGGGACTGCCGCAAAGGGTGCAGTTGGAGTCGAAATCGCTATCCTTCAGCCACTGGATGTATGACTGCACTGTGCACTGCGTGGGAGAAGTTGAACCAAGACGATAAAAGAGGGTTTAGCGCAACTGTGCCGGGTCGGTCCCTTCGCTCTCCCGGCACCGGACGCGCAATGTTTACCTTCGTGTGGTTCACCACCATACAGTTTTCGCAAACGTTCACCCGATGCTCGAAGCAGAACTGCGTCGTCACCTGCCGCTTGGGACACTTGCACAGACCCATCGCCCTCGCTGGTTTGTGTGTTCGCTGCCGGCCGGTCGTTTGTTTTCCCCTCGCAAATGCACTGCTTTCGCTCGATTTACGCGACGCTGCTATCGGCAGTGTATCGGCCACGTCTCGTTCAGTTTCTTCTACGGATTCGGTCGCGAGCACCCACCCGAGCACGATGACAGCCCGATTGCATCAAATCGAAGTGACAGCGTTTGACAGCAGGCAAAACCACAACAAAACTGACAGCTGCTATAGAGTGGCGGCTCGCACTGGAAATTGGAGTTGTTGAAGAATTTTTACTCAATAAAAGAAACAATTTTCGTTGTTTTTGCTATATGGATTTGTCCTCAAACAATTAAAAAGGAAACCGAAACATGGAAAAGGGAAACACATTGTATTGGCGGTTGGTTCTAGTTTGACATTTGGTCGGTGGAACCGCTTGTGGGCAGTTCACATAACGTTTATATCGCGTCTCTGTAGGGTTGATGCATTTTTATGGCATTTAAATTTTGAAAAAAGACAATAAACATACGAGCCCAACCCTGTCACTGGCAATCTAAAAAAATATCTAATTCCACATAACCGGGCTACCCGGGTACCCATCTACTTTGGAGGCGTTATCTAATGTTAGTGTAATGTATGGATAAAATTTATGTGTTCCTATCATAGTTACACATTTTAAAGAATGAAAGAACATGGATGAAATTTCACATATATAAATGCAATTTTCATATATCTCATGGTATTAACTCTACTAAAATGATAGTTTTATGTTAGATATTAGTATGTAGACTGCATTGTACCAATCAAATCGTTGGTCCAGTATTGCTCTCTGCCGAGTCCTCTGTAACGGATATCATTCAAGCTAAAACAATGCATTTTTTTTAATTTACTGGTAAATGACGAGCTATACGAGATGTACGGCGACCTCACTGTCGTACAGCGTATAAAGCTCGCCAGGCTCCGGTGGGCTGGCCATGTTAGACGCATGGAAACGGACGACCCAGCCCGTAAAGTCTTTTTAGGCCGTCCACAAGGACAGAGGAGGCGTGGTAGGCCCAAATTGAGGTGGCAAGATGGCGTGGAGGCGTCCGCCATTAAGGCCGGGATAACGGACTGGCAGACGAAGGCGCGAGACCGTGAGCGGTTTCGGACACTCCTGAGGCAGGCCAAGACCGCAAAGCGGTTGTAGTGCTGGATAAGTAAGTAAGTAACTGGTAAATAATTTTTGGAGATGCACGACTACAAAACGAAACTCATCAAATTGTTACTGAGGTGTGGGATAGCGAATCGATGCCTTGTGATTGGAATCTCGGAATCATCTACCCCATATACAGGAAGGTTGGACTGTAACAACTACAGGGGTTCTACGGTATTGAATACCGCCTGTGAAATATTCTTCAGGATCGTCTTATCCCGGACGTCGAAGAGATAGTCTGAAACTATCAAACAGGATTTCGAACCGGAAAATCAACCACTGATCAGATCTTCACCATGCGGTAGATCTTGTAGAAGATGGCTGAATACAGAAACGACACATACTATCTCTTCATTAACTTCACAGCCGCATATGATAGCATAGCCAGGGTAAAACTATACGACGCTATGTGCTCATTTGGAATCCCGGCCAAACTGATAAGTTAGAATGACTATGACGAACGTCACTTGCCAGGAGAAAACTCTCAGGGCCTTTTCTACCACCGATGGTCTGCGCCAGGGGGACGGGCTTGCCTGGCGCTAGAGAGGGCCATCCGGGACTCCTATTCAACTTGGCGCCGGGACTCCTATTCAACTTGGCACTAGAGAAGGCCATCCGGGACTCGAGGGTAGAGACTTCGGGAACCATCTTCTATAAGACAACCCAGATCTTGGCATACGCTGATGATATAGACATCATTGGTCTGCGGCTCTCCTATGTAGCAGAAACCTACCAAGGGATTGAGTAGGTGGCAGAGAACCTCGGATTGCAGATAAACGGGACAAAGACCAAACTGATGGTGGCGACATCAGCGGCCCTACCAATAAAAATCCAAACCTACGTAGGCGTGACGTACAGATAGGTGAACGTACTTTTGAAGTTGTCCCAGAATTCATCTATCTTGGGACAATAGCATGGTAGTTGAGTTGCGCGCAAGGATGGTGGCTGCCAATCGGTCATTTTATAGTCTGAGAAATCAGTTCACATCAAAGAACCCGTCGCAACGGACGAAGCAGGGACTATATATCACCTATATAATACGAGTACTCACCAATGCCTCTGAGATATGGACAATGTCCAAATCTAACGAAATTCTCTTAGCCGCTTTTGAGAGGAAGATGCTCAAAAGTATCCTTGGACCCGTATGTTTGGAAGGACAATAGAGGTACCGTTATAACGATATACGAGATGTACGGTAACCTCACTGTCGTGCAGCGTATCAAGCTCGCCAGGCTCCGGTGGGATGGCCATGTGGTGTGCATGGTAACAGACGAATTATAGTTTTTTTTTATTCAGAAAGATTATAGTTTAAAAATAACAATCAAGAGCGATTTCATAGAGTTGTTCTGATCGACTTGTCGTCGAGTTGATTTTTTAGTGAAATGAAAAGGATGTGCACAAAACGCATAAATATTTCCTTTTTTTTTGCGAAACGATTTCATGTTTCGAATCGTTTTCCGACTTTTTATTAACATACTATATTCGTTTAATCTTACACAACAGCATATGTCACAATAAAGTTTAGGTCCAGGAAGCACACACACACACACACACACATACGGGTAGCCACTCTCTGGGTCCGTAAGTTTTGGAATGAACGTTATTATATATGGCTCAATTCCGCATTCTTGCGATCACATGAAACACGCGAGTTGTTTCGTTCGTTGGCGTGTTAAACTGCATACACTTAAACCCTCCCCCTTTCCCTATCGAAAACGTTCGCTATAAAAATCTAATATTCCTCTAAAACACAACACATTACTTTAAAATAAAAACGTTAACGAATGCTATTTGCTCTACCAGCTTTTCTGCTTCGCTTGGTTGGTGGAATCGGTAGGTTTTATGGCATCAACAAAACCACTGCCATTACTGCTTAGTTGCTTAAGGAATTTTCTCGATCATGGAGGGGGGTTAGAAAAACAGATCCCCGCTCGGCAGAATGTCGTCCTTATACTGACTGTAAAGAATGCTGGAGTACCACAGTATTTGGCTGGCGAAATCGAACCCGCCAAACACGTGCCCGATGAAGGGTGAATCACGCGTTCTGTAAGAAAAGAATAATGTTTGCCATTAATTTGCATTACAGTACTGCATACGCCCCTTCCCGCTGACGTACCTCTTCTTGAAACCATGGTCCACCAGCGTGATGGCCCATCGGAGGCTGGAGCAGTCACGCTTCGGTTCGCACCCGATGTAGGCGGTCATCTGGGCGAGATCGATCTTCAGCACCTCCTCGAAGCCCTTGTCCTTCTTTTCCATCTTTTTCAGCACGACCAGCCCGCGCCCGATCAGCTGCAGCTGGTAGTTGCGCAGCGACTTGGTCTTGCGCTCGGCAAACTTCAGCTCCATCGTGGGCGTCAGAACCGGCGCCTTCTGGATCGTCCGGTACACATCGTTCAGCGTGGTCGTGGGCTTCAGCGTCAGGTAGTTGTTTTTGCGATCCGACTCGTCCCAGTACGTCCAGCTGGAAAAAGGGAATGGAACGGGAATTTGGTGAGCAAATTATGTACGATCACTTATTGCTTGTCGGAGCCGATTCTGGAACTAATTCTGGAGGCGATTCCGTAGCCCACTCCTTAGCTGATTCCAACAACAAATTCCGAAGCCGATTCCAATTCCAGAGCCGGTTCCGGAACCAATTCCAGAAAACTTCAGAGCTAGCCGGTATCAATTCCGACAAAAACGTCATTTTTCCCATCACTACAACGAACCACACGAACAGCGAAACTTACCGAACCACTATCTCCAGAACCTTCTCGCTGTAGTGAATCGGCCGGATCAGCGCATCGTTCGCGATGACCTCGTACAGTGTCAGCTTGTACCAGGGATGTTTGGTTTTGGCGGCCAGCTCCTTGCAGATGTCTGCCGCCGTTTTGGTCGGCGTTACGTCCACGTTTACTTGTGCTTTGTCCTAGCGGTAGAGAAAAACGAAGCGTTTAACAGACGATGCAATCGAGGTGGACACCGATCCGTGCTCTCAGCCGCACACTCACCTCCCGGCCGACGCTATTCCTTCCGACCACGCGCAACGACTCGTCGTCCTCCGGCGGGCTGTCGCAGTCGATCGTGATCCACACCTTCAGGTCGCCGGAATGCTTGACCGCGTCGGACAGGTTCTCGGCCGCCGCGTGGTACTTCTTCAGCACCGACAGCATCAGCTGCTCCTTGTACAGCTCGTCGGCGTCCACCGGGAACAGGCTGCTGTACAGCCGGATCAGATCCGCCACCACGTCCGCGTCCTGCTGGTGGTAGCCGCCCCGGCCCTCCTGCACCGTGTTCTGGCTCGCGTTCGCCAGCAGCACCGAGCCCCAGATCATCGCCAGGTTCGGCACGCCCATCCGGTTGTGCGCCTCCAGCGACGCGATGAACGCCAGATGCCCGAGCAGCTTCTTGAGCGTGCAGTACTCGAGCCGCGGCAACCGTTCGAGCAGCTGCCGGTACGACTCAATCTTCAGCTGCTGCCCATCGGCCGACCCGCTCAGCGACCCGATCGCCACGAACGAGGCGGCATAGCTGCCGAAGAACGACCCCGGCAGCTCGCGCACGAACTTCTTCAGCGCGCCCGCCACATCGTACTCGTTGTAGTCGTTGCGCGTCAGCTGCACGCCGAACGCGTCCTCGTTGAACAGCTGCAGGATGCGCACCACCGCCGACTGCGAGCCCGACTTCCGGTAGATGCCCTCCGACATCGAGCCGTGCGCGTAGATAAAGTTGATGCACTTGTCGATCAGCACCGGCACGTCGCCCCGCGTCAGCTGCTGGCTGTGCAGCGTCGGCCCGTTCTTGTGCGCCACCTGCCGGATCACCTTCAGCCAGATGTGCGTTTCGCGCGGCGACCCCATCACGAAGTACAGCGTCGTGTACGGCGGACAGTCGATGAACAGGCTGGGCCCGCCCTCCACGTACAGGTTGCCGATCGTGGCCGGCTCGTTCTCCACCACCCCGATGCAGCGCGCCTTGCGCAGGTCCAGCTCCTCCAGCCGGTGCTCGTTGAAGCTGTACAGGTAGAGCCGCCGCTTCGCCAGCAGCAGCCAGGCGCCGGCCCACCCAGCCGACACGGACTTCTTCACGTAGCACCAGCCGGCGCGCAAAAACTCCCGCAGCAGCTCGCCCTCCCCGCCGAACACGTCCGTCACCGACTGCAGTATCTTCGCCATCCACAGGTTCCGATCCGAGCGCTTGTGCGTGCCGAACATGTACGATTGGCGCGTCAGCTTCACGTTACCGCTCGTGCCGCTCGTGATCAGCAGGTCCGGATGCGTCGACATGGAGGCCGCGGCCAGGGCGGACGAGCCGGCACCGCCACCGGCCGACCCGGCCGAGCCGGCCCCCTTCGGCACGCCGAGCACCACCTCGAAGCAGTGCAGATCGAGCCGGCCCTCGCCCGCGAACTTGTGCTGCAGGATGCTCTGCACCGAGAGGATGTGCCGCAGGTGGATCGCCTCCTTCGGCAGGGTTTGCTGTGGGTCCAGGTACGTCTGGAAGATGCGCTCGCGCAGCACCACCGACCGGGGCGCCAGCTCGTTCAGCACGTCCGCGATCTTGCCCGAGGGAAACTTGAGCACGTGGCCCTTGTGCGAGATCAGCCGCTCGGTTAGCTTCGGCTTCGGCACCATCTCGAGCGTGGTTAGGACGGTGGAGCCGGTGGCAGAGGAGGAGGACGCCGAGTCGCCCTTGCTGAAGCTTGGCTTGCGCTTGAGCGCGTTCAGCAGCTTCGTGGCGACGCTCGGTGACTTGGTTGCGGTGGTGGTGGTGGTGGTGGTAGTGCTGGGTGCTGCGGCCAGTCCACGCTCGAACAGTGGGTCCGTGCCGCCGATCGCTTCAAAGTAGGTGGGAAGATAGGACGCTCGCGCATCGTCGATCAGTGCGTCTCCCTCCTCGGCCGGCACAACCGTACCGGCGGCAGACGACGAACCCGCCAGGAAGGGAGTTTTGGTCACTTTCTGCACCGCGTCCCGCCCGGAACTGCCGCCTTGCGGGTGATGCTCGTTCACCGGGTCCACGGTCGCCCGCTTCTTGAAGTGGTTCGTGTTAATCGCTATCTCCCCCTTCCCGGCCGGTCCCTCCCTCTCCACGTACCAGCTCGTTTGTGGTCCGCGGGAGTAGCTCAAGTCGACCTGCTCGTCCCCATTACTGACCGGCGGTTCGTCCTCGGTTCGGGCCAGGTGCGGCTCGATCAGCCGCTCCTCCAGCTCCACCAGATTGTCCACGCTGCCGGTCGGTAGGTTCAGGTTTTGATGTATGATCTGGCTGACGGTTTGTTCGGCCGGCCGGGCCGGACGGTTGGACTTTCGGCGCGCCGGTTTGGCTGGCACTGCCCGGTCTGGCGGTGGTGCTCCCGCCTCCCCCGACGATGCCGTGCCCGAGATGAACAGCGAGTCCGACCGCTGCGGCGGGCGCGGGCACCGTTCCGGGGCGCCGTCCCGCGACGCACGCTTCGGCATCCGGCTGTACGATTCCTCGCCGAGCAGGTTCTCGATCAGGGCCAGGTTGCCGCCCGATGGTGCCCCTTCCGAGCCGTCCTGCTCGATGATCGCTTCCAGCGCCGCCCCCACACTCACCACCGCCGTCGTACCACCCGCGAGCGGATCGAACTCGTCGATAATGTCCGCTATCGACACCTCGTCGTAGTCGTGGCGGTGCTGCACGTCCAGCTCGCCGATCGGTACCGGCTGCAGTAGATCGTGCGGGGTTCGTCGCTTGGTGAGCTGTTCCGCCAGCGGCACGGCGGTCGGCGGCTCGCTGTTCTCGTAGAACGGCTCCGGCGTGCTGATCTGCGACACACTCAACGCTTCCTCCTCTTCCTCCTCGTCCACCAGTGCCTCGTACTCCTCGCCGTCAGCGTTGCGCCCATCGGCGGCAGGCGACGACGAGCAGGCGGCCGTCACGTCGTAAAAGTTCCACGAGTCGGAGCGCAAGTTTTGCTGCTGATGCTGCGCCTGCTCCTCGCCCGCGGACAGCCGGCGGGAAAAGATGCGTCGCAGGGCGCCACCGCCGGTGCGTGCCGAGGTGGGGGACGACTTGGCCGACGCCGACGGTTTGTTGGCCGGCGCTTTGCCGCGCACGCGCACACCGCCCGACCGGGACTCGGCTTGGTTCAGCTCGTGCACCGTGTTGTCCTCCTCCGAGCCGGCCCCGCCATCCACTTCCTCGTGCTGCAGCGAGCCGCCACCACCACCGCCGCCGCCCGACAGGCTGCTGCTCGAGCTGGATATCGCGGGGCGCGGAATGATGTTCAGCTTGCCGTAAATGCCATCGCTCGTCCCTCCGCCGCTCCTGTCCACCGCCGCTGCCGGCGGTCCGACGTAGAAGATCGATTCGTACAGGTTCGATTCGCTCTTGTTCTTGCTGGTGCGCGCCAGCGGGCCCGGCGCGGGCGAATGATCGTTCGCGCACGGTGCTCGATCCCGCTTCGGCACCACGTGGCTGTACAGGCTCTGGCTTGCTGGCACGTTGCGCTGGAACCGACCGGTGGGCCGGCCGGGCTCACCTCCCTCCGACGAGGCGAGACTGCTGCTGCTCACGTGCACACTGCTGCCGCCGCGGGACGACGGTGCGGTGGACGTGGCCGGCGAACCGGGCGACCGGAACAGATTGGTCGGTTTGTTGCTCTTCTTCGGCGTGTCGTAAGTCGCCTGCTGCGCTTCCGCGTTGTTCAGCGCCAGCGGACTGTCGAACCGTATCTTGCGCATCACGTCCGGCGAGGTGAGTGAGTGTGGCCGCGGCGCCGTCCCCTTGGCGCTCGTTTCGCCCTTGCTTGCCCGGGGCGAATCGTCCTTGCCGTCTGCGGCGCGCTGCTCCGGCTTGCCGCCGCCTCCCACCGATGCCTGGCTGGCGCCCTTGCCCAGCAGCTTGCCGGCCGCGCTCTGGCGCGCCTCCTGGCTCCAGCCCTCCAGCCGGTGGGCCACCTTCTTCGTCTTGTGCGCGACCCGCTCGCCGATCGACTCGGTCAGCATGCGGGACGCGGTGCCGATCGTTTTGAACAGATCGCCCGGCGACAGCGTCTTGTACTTGCCGCCCTCCCCGCCCACCGTGGGGCCAGGGTCCTCCTCGTCCTGCTTATTGGCAGCCGCCGCCGGTTCCCGCAGCTCGTTGTGTATCTTCAGCTCGCTAAAGCTGTCCCGAACGTTCGTCGTCTCACTCGCAGCAGAAGGAGCAGCAACAGTCGCACGACTGCTTCCCGCCCCGCCCTGCGCCGGACTCGGTGGGGCTGGCCGCACGATCACCACATTCTGGTAACGTTCATCCTGCCGGTGGTGGTGGTCGTCGTCGTCGTCTGTGCTCGTCGTCACGGCGGCAGCGCCGCTCGGGCTCGGCTCTTCCTCCACCAGCACTATCTTGGTGCGCTGCCGAGGGGCCGGCACCGGGGTGTGATTCGTGGCTGGCGGTTGTGGCGACGCAGGAATCGGCTCTAGCGCAACGTTTACGTACTGCGTCGCTGCTTGCTGCGCATTCGATTCGACGTGCTGGCGCGGTCGCGGCTGCGGTACCGGCGTTTGCTGGGGTTTATCTCCGCTCAAGTTATTCATCGCTAATGCCAGCCAGCGCACGATGATCTGCAACAGCAGGGAATGAGAAACAAAGGCAATGAGTAAGAACGCTACACACTTCCATTAGCGGCGCATGGGCCGGGGCACGATAAGCCGTAACGCTGTGGATGGGATGAGTCAGAGGAAATGAATGTGTAAAAAGGGCATAAAATGGAGCTGTGCATGTGTGTGTTTGTGTATGTATCTACGTGCTAGTGGAATATGATGCCTGCTGAGTCGATGCAAGGTTCTCGGCTTTCAAACAAACAGAGCAGAAAACTCTTCCAATGCGTAACGGTTTACTGTGGCAACTTCTTATCATGTATCAAGATTGGTGTGTGTGTGTGTGTGTGTGTGTATGTGTGTACAAGCTGCACTAACCTCTTTCGCTGGGAATGATACAGCAATCAAATCAGGGAAAGTAAGCAAAAGACAAAATAAGCATAAAACTAGTGATAGGCATAGGCAAAATAAGCATAAAACTAGTGAACTAGTGATAGGAAAAATGAAGTTTTCGTCGAAATCGATTCCGGTTAGCTCCGAAGTTTTCTGGAGTCGATTCCGGGTAGTAGGTCCGCAATCAGTTTCCAGAATCAATTCCAGAATCGGCTCCGGGATTGGTTCCGGAATTGGAAATGGCTCCCGAATTGGAAATAGCTCCGGAAACGGATTGAGTTCGAGATCGGAGTCGGTTTCGTCACAGCCAGAAGAATAGATCGCTTCTGAACTTATTATTTCAATTCAAGAACTTATTCTCATTCCTGAGCTAATTTCAATCCAAGAGTCAATTCTGATACCGGATATCAGAGCAAATTTCGATTCCCAGGTCGATTTCAATTCTGGAGCCGATTCTGATTCCGGCAATCAGCTCCGAAGTCGACCAGCATCGGAATCGGCTCCGGAATTGATTCCGAACACAGAATAGGTCCGATTCCAAGCTCCCACCAGTAGTCTGGTTCGGTTCATGTAATACAAAACGTTTACGACGCTCTGTGATAACTTGATTCATTTTTGTTTTCTTCTTATATTGAGCACAACTAAATTCTGAAAGGATAACGTTGGTTTGGAGCGATTGCCATGTACTCATTTCAAATGGATGTTCATGGAAAAAGCATTTTCTTTTCGATTACTTATACACTTCAGCCTAAAGGGTAACAGGATAATTTGTTGGAAATGAATCACACGAAATGCCCATCACGCCATTCCAATTATCGCCCGCGTGTGTGGAATCCACCAGCAGTTTCGTTGAAGCTCCAAAATCAGCATTATTAAGTTATCGATGGAACGCATGTGCCCCCGGGGCGGGGTAATATATCGACCCCTGGGGCCCGGTGCTGTTGCTGCTGCTTGGGCGGTTCGTTGGTCTTCGCTTATCTCGTGATAACGTCGAGGAATATATATCAGACAAGCCGGGAGGGTAAAAAAAATGTACCATCAAGCAAATGGTGAGTGATGTGTTCGTTTTTATCGTTTTTTGTTGTTCCCCTAATGTTTGTACTGACACTTTACGCCGCTTTTCTACAGGTGTGTTGTGTGTGTGTGTTGTCGACTCCGATCAGACTACGATAATTTCCGGCACCGACTGCGGAAGGTAGATCCGCCAAGCATAATCCGGAGTCGTTCGGAATCGTCCGGAGTCGTTCAGAGTTGCCCGGAGTCTTCCGGAGTCCTCCGGAGTCGTTTGGAGTCATTCGGAGTCGTTCGGAATCGGATGAGGTCGAAGTCCTTCGGAGTCTACCGGAATCGGCTTTCGAAACAACCGACATACGAAGTACACGGACAAAGTTAAAGACTCAAAAACACAACGAAATGAAATGCCTGATCACTAGGACATTACACTCCGGACTTCGGACGACTACGGACGACTCCAGACGACTCCGAACAACTCCAGGCGACTCAGGACCACCCCGACTCTGGGCGGAACTAGCGGTTCGGATTTTGACGGGGTCGGAATCGGACTAACAATAGCCGGAAGCGGATCGGAATCATCAATACTTCGGACTGTTTCGGACTGTAGGCGGTACTCGGCGCATCGAAATAGACAATTTCCACCGAAATCTTCTCCTGCTTACTTACCGGCGCAATAGTTGCATCCAGAGGTGCGCTTCCAAGAAGCAAGATGACGATGTTCGCTTAACCCAGCAAGGCCAGACCCCGTGCGCATAGTTTCCGCAGTCGCAGCAAGTTGCGTTGCCGCAGAAACCGGTTGGACCGCGCCTGCTGATAGCTTTACACGCCTTGCAAGGGCTGTCCAGTGCGGACAGAGTACACCCCACACATACACACACGCACTAGCCGTCTGTTAGCAGTACAGGGAATATGCTCTTTTCACTTCAACTGAGACACGATTTACGACACTTTCAAACGCACAAAGACGCCAAAGTTGCTGGTGATGAGAACAATAACTGTTGGTTATAAAATTTGCGTTTTGAAGGCAGCGGATGTGTTGATTGGTGGTGAGCAGGTGAGCGTGTCCGGAACCCGGATACAGCCCGCCAACACTGATTGAAGCAGGGGTGTTGTTTATGTTTTTCTTTAAGCGCTTAAAGTGTGTTGGTTTTCGTAATTTGCGCACGTTTGTTTAGCATAAAAAAAGCACCGTAAGAAAAATGAACTGCCCTATACACATGATTTATTTATTTCGCACTAACACCCAACCACAAAAATAAAACGACGACAGAAAGCCCAACCAACCAACCAACACCGATCTCGAGAGTGACGAGTAAGGCTTATGAGTCATGTATGTTTCTACATTAAAAAAAAAAAACACACACAGAGACACCATCCCGCTCGCCCGCCTACTGCACGTTCAATTGAACGCCCCTCCGCGATTGACACAATTGCTCACTCACACATGCCGTCCCTAGTTTGCATACCAATGCACTTCATCCAGTGTGGCCCCAAACACAACACAAACAAGCGCGCACTGCGAGGAAGTAGATGATTTATAGCTCCTTTCTTTGGGGCGAATACTGGCTGCGCCAAACCCGCGAGAGCACATGAATCACATGCACCCTTCTCTTAGCGCGTTCTGTTGACACAGGCCCGCGCGCACACATAAACACAAACACAGCGAAATTTGTTTGAATTTGAAATCACCGAAATAATAATAGGTAGGTAATCATAACAGAACCCTACCCACCAACACCAACTTCCACAGCACACGCAGGTGACAGCGTGCTGTCATGTAATCTTGCGCACTTGCGCCCGCTGTGGCGCACCTTACTGGATATTTACGCACGGCGAAAGCGGCCCGGCCAGACGCGCACGATTGGCACACGAAATTTAAAAAAAAACACATACACACACACACACGCCTCGGATTGGCGTGAAAGCTTCAATAATGCATCCGCGGCTGCGCACACAGCCACTGGTTGCTCCAGCAAAGAAAGAATGCGATTCCAAGGGAATGGTTCGAATTTCACTGAATAGCGTACGAGTGGAAGTGGGAGTGTGTGAGTGTGTGTGTGTGTGCAGAGGAGGAGATAATGCAGAGTGTCAAAGAGGGTAGCACGAGCGAGCGGGTAAGTACAGGCGCCGCCATGCTCCCTTGCCAACATGTTGAATGTGGGATGGAAAAATTAACCTTCGTGTCAGCCCTCCGCTTACTCGAGTAAATGTTGCGCTTTTATATAATTTTTAAAAGCTGTTGATTGAGTTAGAATGTGATGTAATGGATGTAAGTTTTTGTCATCTTTATCCATACTATCAATGGGTAAAGTTGGCAAAAACCCGAAGTCGACTCGGATCCGACCTCGATAATTTCGGAACTTACTCACAAAGGTAGGTCCGCCCAGCATTATATGGAGTCGTTCGGAATCGTCCGTTGTTGTCCGGAGTCGGAGTCGTCCACTGTTGTCTGGAGTCATCCTTTGTTGTCCGGAGTCGTCCGTTGTTGTTCGGAGTCGTTCGGAGTCAGATTCGTCCCGAGTCGGCCTTTGAAACAAAGGCCTGTCTATGAAGTGCACGCAAAAAAATGAAATAAAATAAACACACAATGAAATGAAAATGAAATCAAATGCCTCATAACAAGCATATTGCACCGGACGGCTCCTGTTGACTTCGACCGACTCCGATTGATTCTGGACGACTCCGCAATTCGCTGGTTCAAGGCGACTCCGGACGGCTCCGACTCAGAACGGGTCCAGGGGAATTCAGACGGCTCTGGGTGACTCCAGACGACTCCAAATGATTATTAGACGACTCCGAATGATTCTGCAAGACTTGTGAAGACTCCGGACGACTTCGAACAACTCTGAACGACTTGCGCAGTCTCCGGACGACTTCGGGCGACTCCAGACGATTCCGACTCCGAACGACTCCGGAGGATTTCGGATGACTCTGAACGACACAGAACGTCTTCCGAAGACTTCGAACAACTCCGGGCGAATCGGGGTGGAACTAACGGGGTGGTTCGGATTTTTCCCGAGTCGGAATCGGACTAGAAATAGTCGGAGTCAGATCAGAGTCGTGGGTTCGCTCCGAGTACATCACTTTTCGTTACATTTTGTACGGGAAGTTATACTTTTTCATATTATTTCATTGATAACTGTAGTGACCGGAGGAGGAAATTTTCGGATCTCATTAATACGCCACGCACTCACGGTATATGTGTTCCAGCTGATGGTTATAACTCAACTGACGATTTATTTTCTTCAATTCTATTCCTTGTCCTTCTCTCGCTGTTGATACAACTATCCATTTATCTCTTTTTTTCTCTTTCTCTCTCTCACTCTCTTCCTCCCTTACCTTATAATCCCTACAATAACTTTTTTTGTTTTGAAAACTTTTAATTCAAATTTGGTGCAAACTTCAGTGGAATTTATTTAAGTGCAGAAAAGGGAATTTTAAAGTTAATATATTTTTTTTAGTTTTCAATGTATCAAATCGTTTGTATTACCCAGCGTTCAACTTCATAGCATGCTAACTAAGAAAGCATCCAAGTATTGAGTTCTAACTGAACCATTTCTCAATAAAAAGTCACTTCAGTTTGAAATTGAAAAGCATACCCGCGCGTATCCGGGCCGTACCGTTGAAGGTTAATAAAATCCCATCCGAATAAACACACCTGCAGCGAAACTGCTGCAAAATTCGGCCGACAGCTGTCACGGCCGCTTGCGGGCCTACGTGTAAACGCAGCCTCAGCGCACTTTGACAGCTGGTGGAAAAACATATACACATCCCATGTATATGTAGCCAGCAGTCGATACGGGTCGGACGGTACGGGCAACAAATTGCTGCGGCAGGAGAATCGCACTGACCCCCGCCCTGGTCCGCCGCACCCCTGGTAAGTGCCGGTAAATGGGTTACAGTGGGTGGGGTGGGGTTGCGGTAACCCCCGGATGCCCCTAACTGACACTTTCGTCATCTCCGCCAGCAGTGAAGAGTGAACCTGGCCAGCTGGTGCGACGAACAGCGAGCCTCCCCTGCTACCCCGTCACACGATGACCACCTAGTGTGTCGGGCGATTGCTTCTATGCGTGTGCTAGGCGTTACGTTGAAACGAGTGAGTGCGAGCGAGAGAGCGCGAAACAGTGGTAGTAAAGTGTGTAGTTTGGTTTACGGGCGAGAGGGTGGGGGAAGCTGCAACACACGGATGGGCGAGTTCCGAGTTGATACTCCCGGTTTCCTTTGCAGCTGTTGAAGCACCTTTACGGCGGTAAGATAAGCTCCGCCCGACCCTTTGCGTAACGAGCCGCGTAAACAAACATTTCCAATTGCTGCCCTAGGGCAGAGGGTTTGTGCTTTGCTAGTTTTCTCCCGTAAACGCCCCAAACATTTCTAGACAGGCCGCGCTCAGTGTGGTGTATTTTTTCGTTTGGGAGAACTGGCCATGCTTTGTACAACAAAAAAGTGCATTTTACAATTTTAGATCCAACAGAGAGAGAGAGAAAAACCCTAACGCGTTTGTTTCATTTTATCATTTTAGGCACAGCAACGCACACTACGCCTGCCAATCGGGGCCCATCAGGCGTGCAATCGTCACACATTCCAAAACGGCCTAATTTGCCTACCCCGTTCGCTGCTTTGTTACGGCCATCATTCAATCCCTTGAACGCAAAGGATAAACCTCAGCCGCCACCATCAGAATGCGGTTCAACAAGCAGGAGCTGATCACACTGGCCACGCAGCCGAGCAACAAGTTTGAAAAGGAAGGGCCGCTGCACGTGACGGAAAAGCAGGAAGGTTTCTTCCGCAAAACAGAAGGCAAGTGATTTCCTACGCTTGCTGCGGGGCTGTAATTTAGAAATTCATTCCGTCCGAGGGAATTGTCGCCTGTGTTAATCCCCGTACACACCACACACATCCACGGTTAGAGGTTCCGTCGTGCTAATCTGGGGGGTTTTGTCTCTGTGCATTCACAACGGCGCCTGTTGCTGTGTGTGTGTTTTTTTTTGTTCGTTTCCATATTTCATTTCTTGTTGTTTTGTCCTTTTCAAATCAATCTTACCTTACCGAATGTTCACAACCCCTCACACACCCTTCGTGCGTGTTGCTTGGAGCTCCAATCTGGCCCATCTTCGTTTTCGTTGCTGTTGTTCGTTCTATAGCTACCGTTTCTTTGAAAATAGTTTCATTTATCAATTTATCCTCCTTTTTCCCCCTCTGTTTTTATTTCAATCCATTCTTCCGATTCATCTCATTTCCGTAAACGCATCGCGAAACCGGCCCTTCAACCACTGTCGACGGATGGCTTCAATGTTGGTGCGCTCGCTGGAAATCGCTCCCTTAACTCGTGGGGATTTCGTTTTGAAAATTAATTTGACACTTTTTATTTATAAACGTAAAATGTTTAACTGTTTCGCCATCAAACCCACGTCACGTGAACGGGAATTTGAATGTGTGTGTGCGCGCGCGCGCGCGTGTGTGGGTGGTTTGTGTTTTGGCAACTAGATGAGTCGCACACGGTCGCGAACGATCGGCTGGGGCGCGGCAAGCGCCAAAAGCCATTCAGTTGCATCGGTAGCGCATCGAGTCAAGGTTCGTTTTGTTTGTTTTGTTTTTTTTTTCTTTTCTGTTCTGTTCTGAAATGAAGCCAATCACACCAGCACACCCATTAATGTTTCATCGCCCCTATCCTCCTCTATCCCCGTTACTAAAAACAAACCTCCCTTGTCCCGAACCCCCGTTCAGCTGTTGGGCCTCCCCCGCCAATCCCTTGCCCTGACTGACACTTATGTAGGTTGGTTGTTCTTAGTGTGTGGCAAACTAACACCAAAAAAAAGAAGAAAAATTGTGGAAACACCTTTTTTCTCTGTATTTTGCAAATCGGTTGCTTCGCTTGGTATTTTTATTGTTAACAAACCCAAACAAATTCACACAGTAGTTAATTTGGAGCAAGAAAGATAGAGAGAGAGAGAGAGCGATAAATTATGAAAGGGAAAACTGTCTTCAAATAACATTTGGAGAATATTTCTTCGGCCAAACGATTAACCACGGTTTGCAAATGGCGTTTTAATTCGTTCCCTATTTTGTACTAACGCTAACCGTTACCCGCCTTGGTGTCACCGTTTGTCAACTCGGACGGCCACGGACAGTAAGCCTCGAGCGATGGTGCAGGCTGCGGGGCAATCTGCTGTTTTACTTCAAAAACACCGACCCGTTCTCGGAGCCGCAGGGCTGCATCGTGCTGGAAAAGTACAAATGCATCACGCCGCCCAACCACGAGCAGCAGGAGTACGACGGTTACGTCTTCTATTTGGGTAAGGCTTTCTGCTATTTGCGAAACGAAGGTGCGCAATTGCAATTGTATCTGGTTGGTTTTTTTTCGTAGAGTTTAACGATGGGCTGCGGCAACGCTTTGCCGCCAACACGCAACAGGAGCGACTGGAATGGATGCAGGCGATCGGGCTGGCCGAGTACGACATCAAGCGGGCCCAGCTGAAGTATCTGCGCGAGCAGATCGACCGGAACCGGGGCACCATTCATGACGTCGACATCGATATGCTGCGGCTGCAGACGGGGAAAGAGATCGGTAAGCAATTGGTCCGTCACGATCGACAAGGTTAGATTTTTGTTCGTTCTGGTTTTTGTTTTTCATGTGATGTTTTACTAACAAGTGCATCAAATCGAGTTTTATGAGCAAACTGTTATGTTTATATTAACTGCATGTGTAAGTCATATGAAAATGTTATTTTTTATTTATAAAATGCAATGGATTAGTGATGGGAAACATGAAGTTTTCGCCGGAATCGATTCCAGATAGCTTCGAAGTTTTCTGGAATCGATTCTGGATAGTAGGTCCTGCTTCAGTTTCTGGAATCGACTCCGGAATCGAAATTGGTTCCGGAATAAGTTCCGGAATTAGTTCGGGAATCGGTTTCGGAATTGGTTCCGGTATCCGCTCCGGAATCGACTCCGGAATCAAAATCGGCTCTGGAATCGGAATTGGCCCCGTAATCAGAATCGGCCACGAAATCGGTACCAGTTTCGGCATCTCCATAAGAATAGGCCTTTGGGTCCAATGATGCTACGTATTGATAGCCGCTAAGAATCCAAATTAACATGTTAACGATCCTTTCTCATGGAGATTCCCGGACTGATTTCGCTTCTGAAACATATTATTTAAATTGAAGAACTGATTCTCATTCCGGAGCTAATTCCGATTCTGGAGCAACTTGTGATTCCGAGGTCGATTCCAATTTCGGAGCTGATTTCGATTCCAAAATCGATTCCGGATTCGGAGTCGACTCCGGAATCGGCTTCGCAATCGGTTCCGGAATTGGCTTCGGAATCGGCTCCGGAATCAGAATCAGGTTTGGAATTGAAATCAGATCCGGAATTGAAATCGGTTCCGGAATTGGTTCTGGCATTGGCTCCGGAATCGGACCCGGAATCAATATCTGCTTCGGAATCGGCTCCGTAATTGAAATTGGCCCCATAATCAGAATCGGCTTTGATATCGGAGTCAGTTTCGGCATCTCCATAAGAATAGGCTTTTGGGTCCAATGATTTGGAGCCTCAAAGAATCCAAACTAAACTTGTAAACGATCCATTCTCATGGAGATTGACGGGTTGAATGAAAAAAGCGTACTCGAAATAGAAGAGGGCACATTACAATCATTCTGTGGTGGATTTGTAACCATAGCAGCTCGTGCACCCATCCCTACTAACCACCGAACCTGTCGCCCGTTACAGATTTGAACGAAATCCCCATCTGCGAGTCGGTCATCTCGTGCGACAACCTGCTGTGCGACGGCAACGGCAAGCCGCCGAACCCGTCGGTCGTGGTGCAGGTCACGTCCAACAACCGGTCGTCCGGCTGGATCAAGTACGGTCGGACGGAGGTGATCGAGCGCAGCTCCAACCCCCAGTTCATCTGCACCATCGCGTTCCGCACGTGCGACGGGCTGAACAGCGAGTCGCTGATACGCTTCACGGCGTACGACGTGCGCGAGAAGGTGACGCAGACGGCCGTTCCGATCGGGTGGGCCGAGATATCGCTCGGCGTGATAGCGGACACGACCCGGTTGCGGATACCGCTGCGCACCCAGGCATGTGGCGAGAATGCGGGCTTTCTGACGATCGCGACCTGCACGCCGGACATGGAGCGGCGCAACAATCCCCGGTCGCCGCTAAAGTCGGGCCTGTTGGCTGGCATCGAGGCGCAGGAGCTTCTTCAGCAGCAGCAGCAGCAGCAGCAGTACCACCTCCAGCATGAACAATACCAGCAACAGCAACAGCTGGGCCATCGACGGTCCCAATCGCTGCCGCCAAAGCTGGGCATCAAGCTGTTCATTCCGCCACCGTCAAAGATTGGGCTGGTCTTTACGAACCCTAGCGTAAGTGGACGCTCTCATTCTGCTCCCCTTGCCATTAACATACTAATTTGGCGCTTTTTTGTTTTCCACAGATCCACACCTACCGGCTGCATTCCGGGCTCGGCGGCGACATCAGCGTGCTGGAGGTAATGCTCGAAAGCTACCTGTGCTACATCATCCCGCAGCAGCTGCTGTCCGTGTGGATCGCGCGCGAGAAGGAGCTGCTGCAGGAGATCTCGGGCATGGGCGAGCTCGGGGGCGAATGGCGCCAGCGGCAGATGGAGCTGCTCGACAAGCATCTGAAGCTGCTGAAGGACTACTCGCAGGCGAAGCAGTACCTGCACCAGCAGCAGCAGCGCGGCCGCTCGTTCAAGCCGAGCTGCCGCAAAGGGGACGAGACGCTCGAGTTTGCGCCGGTCAACCTGCACCTGCAGCGCATGTGGGCCCACAACGACACGCTCAAGCGGGCCGGCATCCTGGACGTCGTGACGGTCGGTGCGTTCACGCGCCACTCGGGCAAGACGAAGACGGGCGGGCTGATCAAGCTGCTGCACCAGATCAAGGACTCGCCGTCGAAGAGCGAGGGCCAGCACAAGGTGGCGGCCGCGAACGACGCGGTGCAGGCGATCAAGCAGCTGCGCAAGGAGATCGTGGAGATCATGTCGCAGCTGCTCTACCTGGCCAAGTCGAAAAACCCGAAGGGCATGCTGCCGCTGTGCAACGAGATGATGACGAAGACGCGCGCGCTGCTGAACATCTGGGAGCCGAGCCTGGTGGAGGAAGCGTTTGCGTTCATCGAGCGGCACCGCATCATCGACGATGCGACGGCGGGCGGCGGTGGTGCTGATCCAGGAGACACCGGTGGTCGGGATGGTAGCGGTGGTGGTGGTGGTGGTGGTGGCGGTGGTTCGCTGACAGCCAACAGCCTGACGGTGGCGGCCATGTCGCCGTTCAAGAAAATTACGCAACAGCTCGGAGCGCTCGATCTGAAATCGCCCGAGCTGGAAGACTTCTCCACCCCGATGGGGCCGGCGCCCGACCTGTGGCCG
This sequence comes from Anopheles merus, assembly GCF_017562075.2. Lineage (NCBI taxonomy): Eukaryota > Metazoa > Arthropoda > Insecta > Diptera > Culicidae > Anopheles > Anopheles merus. Next base: position 1,962,381 of record NC_054081.1, on the reverse strand, counting down.
CAGGTACGCACCTCCAAATCGGGCACGCTCGCCGTGCCGCGGGCCAAGCCGCCGGTGGTGCCGTCCCCGCCGTCGCTCGACCTGAGCGACACCATCGCGACCATCCAGAGCAGCTTCAGCCAGCTGCAGCAGGACGGAGCGGATGGGGAGCAGTCCGGCCACGGCAGCCAGGCGGCGGCGCCCTACACGCTACCGAGCCCGTGCTATCTGCCCACCGAGCAACCGTCCACCTCGAAGGCGAACAAACCGACCGGCGGCGGGGGCGGTGCAGTCACGTTCAGCGAAACGCATTTCGACATCAACGGCGAGGTGACGCTCAGCCACGTGCCACCGACCGTGCCCGCGATGCAGCCGGCAGGCGGCAGCGAGCCGCCCCCGCAGCTCGCCAGCCTGCCCAACATGGGCTCCTCCACGCTGACGGCGAACCAGCTGCTCGAGAACAAGAACGAGCTGCTCTCGAACGTGTACGACGAGCAGGGCTACCTGATCGAGAACACGGCCATCGTGCTCGGCCACAACGGGGCGTTTCTCGACACGAAGGTGATGAGCTCGAGCCCGTCGGCCAACTACTACCGGCCGACGGAGGAACCGGAACCGCTCGACCTGACGCAGCTCAACATCGAGGCGAGCGTGATGTGTCTCGTGTCGAAGGTGAAGTTCCTGTGCGGCCGGTGCGGCAGCCCGGCGGTGCGTTTGCGCGCTCCCAAGGGCTCCACGCTCGGCACGCTGCAGCGCCCGACCAGCATCGAGACGCTGCAGACGTACGTGGTCACCAGCCAGCCGCTGTCGCTGCCGCAGGCCGCCGGAGCAGCGGAGAGTGCAAGTAAGCCGGCGGCGGGCAGGGAAGCGGACCCAGCACAGGAGGAGCAGACGCCACCGACGCCCGCAACCATTAGCGATGTGGCGCTGTGCGGCATCGAGATGAAAGCGACCGCACCACCGTCCCTCAGCACGAGCAAGGAGCTCAATCTGGCGCTCACGCAAGCGGTCGGCGAGGTGGCGCGCAAGGTGAAGAAGGGCAACAAGTTCACGGACGGGCTGGACCTGTCGGCGACCACCGACTGGGCACTGGAGCTGCGGCCCTCGATGAAGAAGCTGCGGCAGGCGATGGACGGGCTGCTGAAGACGGCCCGCCTCATGCACTCGGTCCAGCGGCTGCAGCAGGACATGCGCAAAACGAGCGCCACGCTCGCGATCATGTACCGGCGGGACGTGTGCTTCTCCCAGGCGCTCACCTCCCTGGTCGCCGGGCTGATGGCGAAGCTGTGGGGCCAGAACGTGACGGAGAACTTCATCAGCGTGCTGGTGCACCTCGGCCCGCTCGCCTACTTCGAGGGGCTGCTGTCGCTGTACGGCAACGAGACGGACATGTGGGGCGACATGAGCGTGGCGGTGGAGGACCTCGCCACCGTCGGGTTTACGCTCGTGCGCAGCAACCTGCACCGGGACACGAAGGGCGCGATACCGGTGCCGCGGGTGGCCGGCTCCCGGCAGGCGCTGCGCGTCCTGCTGCCCGTCCCCGAGTCGGTCTTCTGCCATCTGCCGACGAAGGAGGCGGTCAGCTTCCGCGTCACGCCCGTCTTCTTCAACATCGGCATCAACGAGAAGGCGACGGTGGCGGAGACGCTCGGCTTTACGCGCGAGCAGCACCGCTCGAACTGGGACAACTACGACCGGCTGAAGCAGTACCACAGCCGCTACCGGAAGGTGCCGTTCAACTTCGTCAACCCGCACTGCTCGGCCAGCCAGGACACGCCGACGAAGGTGGGCGCGTACACCACGCCGCAGAAGGAGCTGCTCGTGCCGGAGCACACGGTGGTGAAGTTTCTGGCCGACCTGGAGGGCGAGCTGCGCGCGAACGGCTCGAAAAACTACGCCATCCTGCAGCTGGCGGAGGAGGTGACGCGGGCGGTGCAGGGGCTGCGCTTTACGTCGTGCAAGAGTGCGAAGGACCGCACGTCGATGGCGGTCACGCTCGAGCAGTGCCGCGTGCTGCAGCAGGAGTTCCATCTGTCCGCCGGCAATGCCCAGAACGTGCTCAACACGATGCGCAGGTAGGCAGGGGGTCCCAACCAGTGCTGCAAAATGTCACTATCAATGTCATAAAGCAATCTGACTGAAACAAATGCCATGTCAGCGTCAAGTACTCCATATTGATAATCAGGAGTGATACTCAAAATGATTGGTGTGACCAATGCATGCTTCGTTACATTTTTGCGACCAACGCTTAGTCAGACCAACTTTGTCATGACTTTTTTTTTACTGGGATCAGTTCTGCAAAATGTCACTGACAAAGTCATGACAACTTTCGGCTGAAACAAAATCCTGTCAGCGTCACGAGCTCTACTGTGATGATCAGAGATGAGACTCAAACAGTTGTTGCGACCATCACCTGCTTGGTGACATTTTGTACAACCAACTCATGGTGAGTCACTTGGTCGTGACATTTGCTGTCGGTGGTCATCACGACATTCTTGGAATGTCACATGCGTGACCAAGTGAATGACCAAGAGTTTGATGCTAAAAAAATTGTCACCAAGCATGTGATTGATCCACCAACTGTTTGAGTCTCACCTCTGATCATCTCAGTTGTGTACGTGAGCTGATTTGAGCTTCGTTTTAGTCATGAGTGTTTGGTGACTGAAGCATTTGGCAGCATTGTTCAAAAACAGAAAAAGTCATGATAATGCTTGTGACGACATTAGCTCAGCTTGTCAGTCAGAGTATCGGGTTTTACTCAAGCACTCACACGTCGCATTCGGCATCTCATGACGCACTTTCATTGAGTATCAGCAATCAAACTACCACGGATACGTTCATTGTTTTCGCTGGTGAAAATCTCGTGATGCTCATGACATTTTGCAGCCCAACTGACGTACTAGCTGTGAGGTCCTTTTAATTGATTGTTTTCTTTCTTCTTTTCTAGTGAAGGCACCCGGTCCGACAATACGATGAAAAACGTGGGCACGCGCAAGTACGCGTTTAACATGCCGCAGGTGCTGTCGCTGCCGGCCGTCTATCGCCCGCCCGCCGGCACGTACGGCAAGGCGCAAACTTAGTGCCTGCCGGGCGCGCCACCGGCCAACGGCGCGCCATCGTTTTAAAATCCCATTACACAAATGCTAGCTTCTAAACACGTCTAACGTCTACGTAATAGTTAAGCTTGTTGTTTCGTTTGATCTTCTGTTTTGTTTAATTTAAACATTTTTTTTAGTTATTTACATTTGTTGTAGATTCTATATTGTTTCGTTTTTCACCTTCCCACGCCAACCTTACTTCGTTGGGCCGGTCGGTTAATCGTACTTTACACGCGTTAGACGTATAGTAGGCAAAAGTGAGATATCTGTTAATAAGGGGTTTTTTTGTTTTAAATCTTATCACAGTCTACTGAGGCCACGCAACAGCTAAGAAAGCTCATTAGGTTGAAAAGCGCACATTAACATTATTTGTGGCGATGCAGTCTACCCTTGGTTTTACCCTTTCCCATCAACGGGTTCAACGCTGTTAGAACTTGTCTGTGTTGCAAGTGTTGTTGCAGCAAATTGTTCGCCTAACTCGTCCTAATACTCACCTGTAACGAATTTAATATTCTACCCCATCATTATTTAATCCGCGTGCACTAGTTAAAGCCCGCCTGGGCTTAGCGTTCCTTTCCTTCGTGCTCGTTCCGTTTACGCTCGTTCAAGAGCCTCTTACCTTGCTTCCGAACAAATGTATTTCATAATATTAACGTAATATTAAAGTGAATCGAAGCTTTAACGATATCGTTTTCCAGTTACAAGTTGTAGGGTAGCACCGAGCAGGAGGGATAGGGAAAAGAAATCTTACTAATCGAATGATATAACTTACACCACTTTTTTTAAATTGAATCTTTTATCCATAACTGATAACACATAACAAAAATACCACAGTTCCCCCCCACATATTAGCCTATTCAACATTCATACACACACTCGAAGGTTTCTTCTGGTTCTTACCGCAGTAGGAGTGTGTAATATAGGGGGGGATAGGCATTAAGCATGGAGAGGGAATAAAAGATGAGTAAAATTTGGATATAGCATTTTTCATCGCAAATAACGCGTTACATTAGTGAGGGGGAGAAGTACTTAGCGAATTCATCATGAAACTCTAACCACACATCCACATCATCTAGCATAGATAAATTCGTTCCAAATAGAATTCAACTAATCAAAAGAAAACTACATAGTCATGCATAGTCCAACATATCTTGGAACATTTGTCGAAAAGCAGGCCAAACGACGGGGTGAAAAAAAAGATAACGAATAAACTGTCAAACACGGAGGCAGATACTTAAACGCGTGTGGTTACATGGATAATGCAGGGTAAAGAAGCAATTGGACTTAAAACGGAACTGTCATTTACAAAAGAAATACATCAACACTGTGTATCGTACGTTTTGCATCGCATCGCAACATGTGAACTCTGTGAACATTGGTGTTCCAAAAATCAGTGCCAATCTAATTTTGCCTAATCTAATCTAAAATTCTTACTTCCTACGGAAACACATGTTTAAAATTCCGCACGCGTGCGACATTTTTAGTCTGAAGGATTGCCCGTTCTCTGCCCAACGGGTGCAGAGGCAACACGAATCGACAGGGTGTAGGGTTCCCGATAGGTCAGCGTACGCATAATAAACCCTCGTACATACACACACAAACCATTATCGTCTTCAGCATATTGTTAGGGTAGGACCAACATATTCCGACAAGCGCGTTAATCAAATCGTGTAAACCTGCGCAAGCGTAACATTGAGTGAAATTTGAAATCGAAAAACCAAAAGCTCTGCGGAACCCGCCTTGGTGTCGGACCGATGCGAGTTAGAAAACCTGTTGCTAAGCCCGGCTGGAACTCGACGAGAGCGATCGAGAGCTGCTGGTAATAAAAGTGAAAAATACTAACCATAGTAGGAAGCGTTGTGTTTAATATTTTGATTTTTGATCGTAGCTTCTTGGTTCTTGGGACATCTACGGTTTAGAACAGACGTGTCGGCGTGGCCAGGACCTCTTTTCTGTGATAGTTGGCTCATACTTCGAACTTTGAATGCGGCATACGAACCTCTCCACTCCTCCTTGTCTTTCGAGAACCATCGGTGTTTTCTGCAATCGTCTGAGATTAAGGAGGCAGGATTTAGCTGAAAAAAAATGCGTCTCCTTATCTGATTTGTTGATCCGCCTTAATACGCAAGATGTTCCTGAGTCTTAATTTGATAATGATATGATATTCATGATTGAAAGTGACAAGAAGAAGAAGAAGATCAGCATATAACAAACACAGTCTAGTAGCTGCTGATTAATATCGATTGTTTGTAGGCTCCAATAGTTTTAGCTGCCTATCCGGTAGATATTCCCGTCTCATATCTTCTCGTATGGCATGGTAGATGATCTTGTTGAGTTCGTCTCGAAAATCTCAGAATTGAGGTGGCATATAATCGATAAGCATCTGTCCAAATACACGGAAAGGGATGAAGAAAATGGAGTTTTTGTTTGGAACACTTTGGAGCAGACCAACAAACTGTGTAGTAGGTGGACCTACAACTGGAAGAGCGATAGGCCCCACATTGCAGGACAGAAACACATAGCCGAAAACCACAAAAAAAGAACAAACAAAATTTCTTTAATATAGCAACATTGATAATGTTTATTTGTAAAAATAACACACTTTTCCCCACCGGCGCTACGGATTCGAGTACGGTATAACAAAATCAAACGTTTTCTCTTTAGCAAAGAAAGTAAACCTACATCTACCAACAGCAGTAACGCGAACGTTGCGCTTCCATTTCCCTCCCCACGAATATATTTCGACTAAATTCTGAAGCAAACGTTCGCGGCCACACGGTCCGATCGCGCTTACCCGCCGGTGGCGCCGTACGCTTGCGAAGGTGGCCCGCTACGATTATTGCAAACATTAGAACAAACTCCCTCTACTATCTAGCCCTTACTACTGTTTCGCCTTTCGTCTAAACCTGGTACTAAAAATAGGTTAACTAGAACATCATATTGCCACGTAAATTGTAATTGTATTTCGGCTTTCGACCCGCCTAGTTCAGCTCTCGGATTGCACCGTTCGCCTCGTCGTTGATGCGCTTGCGTGACTTTGCCAGTGCCCTTCTGAGCCGCGTTTCAATTGGTTTTGTTTGTGCTTACAATGCTTAAAATGCGATTAAATCCTTTTAAAGTGCATGCCGGCGTGCAGACATGCATTGAGGTTGCGGGGTGTGACAGAACAAGGCGTGGTTGAGTTGGAGTTGAGATGAATGGTTGTAGTTGGTAGTCAGCGTGTAGTGTATTTACATACAGATATTGGAGGATACAGAGACAGAGAGGGAGATAGGATGGACCGATAGGAACGGGGGGAGGAGCAGTACATTGTTCTAACAAAATAGGAGCGCTTTTGTTTACCAACAGATTGATGGAAAGCATGTCAACCGCGTCTAGGGAGTCAGTAAACGCCCGTCTACTACACTAGGCGTGGTCAAAATGGCTTCAATCAGTTACGTTTAAGGAACAGGATAAGCAACAAAACAAATGAAGGAAAACAGGAAGGATCGGGGGAGTGTTGGAAAATACTATCTTTCATATACAATAGCTCTACTACAGCTATCCGATAAATTCGTGATACTAGGTTGTTGTTTAATTACAAGATAACGCTGTGATACTGGCGCGCAGCGCTGTTTTGTTAAATTGCTGCCGCCGCCGCCATTGTTTTGTTTTTTTGTTTTACCATCCACCGTGTAAAATTAACGAATGACAGCGCTAACACTAACTACAAGTTCTACAAGCGGTCTCCGCTGGTCCACTTAGCCGCACTCTGGACTGGTTAGTACACACGCACACCATTTGTGCCCCCAAACACGTGCTACGCTGTTGTCGCTCTACGTCCTCTACGTACACGCTCTAAAAGAACAACCAAACCAAACAAGTGTGTGGTGTTGTTTGGGAGGGGGGAAACAGCATAGTGTCCAAACACGTTCGGAGACAACCTTAGTAATTAATGTTGACTGTGGTAGTAGCTCCTAGTAACCGATTGTTATACGCTGTTATACGCTTACTTAAAATAGAACAAAACAAAAGTTGTGGTTATGTGTCAAGCCCCCTTTCACTATCCTTGGCTAATACTCGCTTGCTTCTACCTTTCCGTCGTGTCTCTTTCTCGATCCCCCCCCCCCCCATCATTCCCCTTTCCCATTGCATTACTTTGCTGAGCTTGGCTCAGCGTCACCGGCTCTACGTTCTAACTGGTTTGGGAATGAGAAAATAATACCCATTCGCTTCGTCGCCACAGCGAAGTCTACTTAAAAAAAAACATAAACAAAAACACCTCCCGCAACCCGATATTGCTTTGCCTGCCTGACCCCCTCCCCCTCCATCCCGCCACCATCACCCCCCCCTTCCTTCATGCATCCTCCTAGATATCGCGAATCGGCCTGAGACTGTCGGCGTCGTGGCGGCGCTGCGCACTGCCATCGATCCGGATGGTGATGATCATTCTACCGCGTCAGTAATGGCGATGCTCGCGCCGTCCATTGCCGCTGCCGAGGATGTTCGGCTCGCGGAAATCGTTCCGGTGGCTGCTCTTGTGGTGATGGTGATGGTGCCGCTTCTTCTCGCCCTTCACGCACACGTCCGACACGACCATCTCGGAGCCGTCGCGCAGCGCCATACTGTCTCGACCGTAGTCGCGGCTCCGGGCCGACGACAGGTTCTCCCGGGATCTGTCAAACAAACAAAACAAACCAATACAACATGTTGCGGTTAGTGTCCACGGAATGGGGCGTCGGATGTGGCTGTGGCTTCGTACCTGTCCAGATCGCGCGGCCGACTGACGTCGAGGTTTTCCCGCGACCGGGACCGATTCACCGGTGCGTCCATCGTTTCCTTGCGCTTCAGCCCGGAGTGGTTGTTGTGGCTTTTGGAGGCGGACTCGTGCAGATTCTCCCACGCCTGCCGGTAGTAGCGATTCAGGCCGTTGCGCGACTCGGAGCTCGAGCTGGAGAAGGACGCAACCGTGTTGCAGTCCGGCGAGGCCCGGTGCCGATAGTGCTGGTTGGAGGTGCGATTCCTGCCCGGATTAAACGGAAAAGACGTAAGGAAAGCCGGGAGAGAGAGAGAAAAGGAGAGCGAGCCGGAAAGAGCGGGCAGAATGGAAGAGAAAGAGAAAGAGAAGACGTAAGTGACAGTTCGGCAATCGCGCAGGCATAAAACAGTGAACTCGGAAGTGTTTCGCTATGAAATTGGTGCGTGTATAAGTGAGTGTAAGAAGGTGTTGAAACTAACAGATCTGACAGCTGAAGGCTTTAGAGAGCTGTTGGGGGAGTTGGATTTTGCTTTAGCGATCGGTTCTGTGGGTACGCCAGTGTACGTTGCGAACGCTTTTCTAACCATCCTTTTTTTTGCAAGCATAGACATAATCTTAGTAAGAGGGACATTTGAACTGTTTGACAGACGTGATGAGGAGATACTAACAGCGGAGTACTGTCTACCAGATTCGCTACAACTTTACGCTTGCCAGATTTAGCAGCTTCGGCGGTATAAAAGAGATGGGGAAAGGGCTACAAAAAACGAACCCAAACCTACTAGATACTAAGTACTCTTGAATTAAGAGCTAATACTGAGTAGTGTTGGACGCAGTTCCTTCTTTTTTTAACGTGTGTGTATATGTGTGATCCCAAAAATGTTCCTTTCACCCAAGGCAGTCGGATGCACGCAACTAGAGAGTAAAAAAGTATTTTTTTTATTAACACAGTTAACTTTGACCAGTACCAATTCACACTAGCGTTTGTTATTCTATGCTACTACCGCAACAACAAAAAGCCTGTTACGTACAAATACAGCTCCAGAAAAGAAGCTGGGAGCGCAGTTTCTAAATTTCATTTTGAGGTTAGTGCTTGTTTCGTTTTGCATGTTACTCTGTATGTCCCTACGCTTTAAATGTCTAAGCCAAGCTCTAGGCAATGCCATGCACACTACTCTACTGAAACTATTAGTAGCAGGATACCAAAATTAGAGCAACAACGATAAAACGAAGAATAGCATACGTGTACTAACAAAAGACGGCAACTCTTTATGAGAGATTATTAGTAGTACAGCCGTTACGGCACAAAGACATACACGGACACAGAGAAAACAGAGGACAGAAAGAGTACAAATACACACACACACATACACACATACACATGTGAACAAAACTGTCTGCATGGTATACTCAAGCGTAAGGGACGGGGCAAGGCACGAACGTAGCGAAGCTGCTAATGTGTGGCCGTGCGGTAGCCATTTTTGACCTGTTTGGTTGCGGGAAAGTGAAATACTGGCCGTGGTGTGTATGGCGATAGTGATTTTGGTGGTGATGGTGGAAGGGTAGGAAGGTTGGGAGAAGGGATAGATCACATCTATTGTACTAAAAAAAAAAGAGACGCAAACAAGGATGGAAGAAAATCGCTGGCAAACGCGTTGGCTTTTCGCTGGACGCACGAAGTTGCTCCAATTGGATTGGAAAGATTAATCACAGAACGCGCGCGCGCGCATGTGTATGTGTTGTAACAGGTTAGAAAAGAAACGGTGTAACTAATAGCTAAGCGATAAATAGCCAAAAACACAGAAAATGACAAAATTATGAGCTCTTACATTTACGGGACTCTATGACCTGTCGCTTGGTTGGTTTTTTTGTATTGGTTGGTGGGGGTTGGATGTTGGTGAATAAGTAGTAGTTGTAGTAGTAGTAGTAGTAGTACGTTAGTTTGGGGTTTTGGGTTGGCGCGTTACCGCAAGGTGTTTCTGGATGATTCAGTTTGGTTTCCTGTGCGACCAACTGGGCACTGCTTTCGGCCACCAGAAGTTTTGTGTGTTTGCGTGTTTGCGTGGCGCTATCCAGACCATTTTTGCCTTTTGTTTCGGGCATTTTGTGTGTGTGTGTTTTTTTTTGGCTAGTTGTTGTTTCTATTTTGCTAGTGGTTATGGCACTTCTTGCAGTGATGGATTTTGTAGTAGTTGTTTGTTGTTGTTGTTTGGTTTTTAGTAGCAGGTGATTGTTACTTGTGGTAGCATTATAGTACTGGGGTTGCAGGAGCAGGTAGTAGCAATAATAGTAGTAGTAGCATAAATAGCAGTAGTAGTAGTAATAAAATAGCAGTAGTAGTAGTTGCAGTAACAGTACAAGTAGTTATGAGAATAGCTAGAAATAGTACACGAAGTACGAGCCTGGTCGGTCATTTTCAGTCAGAGGGCCGCCATTGCATGCGGTGAGGTTTTTGAGTCTGCAACACACATACACACACACACGTAGACGAACGGCTCGGCGGGGACTGTCCAGTGATCCACCGTCTCCATCCCGCGGCTGATGGCAGGGAGGAACCACTACTATTACTACCAACCCCAAACACGTGTCTGCACTACCACTACCGCACCCATCCCAACCCCACAGCCAAAAATCGTAGCCCGTCGTCGTTGAAAATCGCACCACTTCCGGTCAGCTGTCCATCGGTCCATCGGTCGGCTGAACCTCAATGTGTATGTGTACCGGCTTCCTCGGCTCTAAAGTCTCGCTCCAACAAATGTCTCCGAATCATGGTCGATCCTCCTTGTCGAGGCCCAACGGTGTATGCAGGTTTACGCACGTGTTGTTCTTAGTTTTTCATTTACTGTTGTCCTTGTGCTTGTGTGGTGACAGTACACTATTTTGATTGTGTCGGTTGGGTAGACGTTTGGCATCCTGCGACATGCGACATGGTGCCGTTTGACAGCAAGAGAGGGCAAACCCTGGCTAGATGTGTAACCCAACCACTAGGGCGGCTTAGAACTATCGTCACTGCTTTGCTCCCGGTGGCAGCGATAACTAATAAATGGGGAATGTGGGGGGAAAGAGAGGGGGGGGGAGGATACGCACCAAAAAACACAACCACAACCACACCATCACCGGCACATTCTCCTTCCCTCCCGTCGCGGCTCCAGGATCGTCCACTCCACCAGCCGAACTTCAGCCTCGCGTTCTCGTAGCCAAGAAGCGCAACAAAACCTAACCATTCGGAGCTTTACCTTTCAAATTCTATCATTTGTTTATGTTATCTCTAGAATATCTAGATTATGTTACTGTATATTCTGTCAAGTTTGCATTGCTTAAGCTTAATCACGTACAAATACTTATCGTTGCGAGCGATCTCTTCCAGATGAGTTCGGTCGATTACATCTACTATCCTCCAAACAGTAAACAAAAAAATAAAGCAAGCTCCAACACAAATGTCACACGACCAACGACCAAAAGAAGTCGGCTGTCCAACATTGCGGTTACTCATTGATAGCCGACGACGGTTTCAGCCTATCTCCAAACCGATAGACACTCAGAGATATGCTAACACTCAGAGAGTGACAGTTGCTCAGTTAGTTTCCGGATCATCTGGCAACGATTCTGTCACCGTGACATTTAGTGCATTGCGATTGATCTTTCAAACACACACACACATACCCAAATCATGATTTGGCATTAGTTTTTGTGTGTGTGTTTTTGGGGGATATTAGAGCGATATCATTAGTACTACACCTACGCTACTGTATTGCTGTTTTAGTCTCGCAGCACACTGCTGCCTGAATCTGAATTCTACTGCTTATCCCTGATGCATGTTAAGTCTTTAACGTTTTACAAAACCTTTCCTTTAACCCACGCAATAAATATTATACTACTACGCTGCTACTTAGAGATAAACAAAGCGGAAACCGGGGGGAGGCGGAAACGCGTTGCAAGCCGTGTTGCCTGCGGTCGGAAAGCATGCGTTTCCGTTTAGGAGTAGGAGAATGTGTTCTTCTTGTGCACTCTAGCTGTCGTGTATATTGTGTTCATTCTAGAACCACAAAAATCGTTGAATTCGTTCATTTGCACGATGGGCATTGTAAAATGTTTAGTTTTGTTTGTTTGTTTGTTTTTTTTTTGTTGGGAATATGGAAGATGGAAAACCATGGAAAAAGAAAAGAAAAACATAATCATTGGGATGCGATAAAAGGCTCCAGCGAGCTACTGGCTAAGCGTGGCGAAGCTAGTCACAGGCAGTGTGTGTATAAATAGTTGATATTTTTTTTTGTTGCTTTTCTCTGCTCAAGTTACAGTCACTGTTGGTGACAGCTTCTCGGTTGAAAGCGTTACACGTATAGGTGGAGTTATTTCACATGTGTTGCGTATATAGTATACAACAAAAATGGATAAACACAAACGCCCAAGAAAAAGTAGCTGTGCTCATGCAGGTGTGTGAAAACGCGTCTAGCGTTCGTCGGGGCAATACACGGTCCGGTGCCAGTGGTAAGCGACAATCAGGTGAAAATGGTCCGATTTTAGTGGAGTGTTTGTCTAATACGTAAAAAAACTAACACCTAAAGTAGTGCCTAAAAAAGTGTTACACGACTTAGCAGTACACCGCAAGCTACAGAGCAAAAATCCCAACAGCGTATGGATAGTCAGCAACCATAACCTGTTCCGCAACTAAAATCTACATCTAAATCGTCTAAAAACAAGCAAGAAGGTTAAATAGCTTAATGAACTAGGCTAAACTAATAAGCAAACGATACGTTAAGTACCATCACCGGAGTTGGATTTGGGATGTGTTAGAGGACAAAGCAAGCGCACTGGGTAACTAAAGCCACTACTGGGAGGTAACTAACTAATTTTAATTTTAGTGGTGTAATGGATGCTTTATAAATGCCCCCTTATAAATAGAGGGAAATAGTGTAGAGGTAGTAACAGTCGTCCTGGAGTGTATGAAATCTGTAGTTTTTTTGGTAGCAATTGTTTATGATCATTTCAAAAACGGTTGTCCTGTCAGACCTAACAAATAAACAAGTAGCTGAGCGAATTTATAGCGTTTCTAGTACCCTCTAGGTACTCTGAATGCGATCGTAGTGCTTCGTAACGATGCTCGCAGTAGCCCGAATGTAGCTCAAATTGGACAGATGGTGTAAGGTGAAGTGTAGCGTTGCTTTCTGAATACTTGCTTTACCTGTGCTATGTGTGTGTGTGAGTGTTTGTTTGTGAGATCTACAAGTCTGCAACGGATAGGTAGAATGTCAATACGTTCCCTTTGTTCTGCAAGCATGCGAGTCGATCCGGTCTATTTTGATTCTGAGTTGAGCGTCATGTAAGCTTGAGTGTGTGAGAGCAGTGTGCGAGCTAGTACGTCCCTACCTATTGTTAGCGTGTGGCTTGACGGAAGTGAAGTTGTGAACACGGACAAGAGCAAATCTAAGCGCAAACAGAAGAGCTATATGCAAGCGTTGTGTGGTGAGTATGTGTATGTGTGTGTCTGGCTTGCTCTGCTGCTGGCGTGTGTTACTGTGTGTATGAGTGTGTTTTGCAGTCACGGTTAATCACCTTCGTACGACGATCACGATGGTCGTGATGACGGCGGCCAGGAAGACGAACCCACCGAACGCACCGAGCGCGACGATCGCGCCCAGGTTCAGCTTCGCGTTCTTCGACTCCTTCCGGTCGCCGGCAGCGGAACCGCCCGCACCGCCCAGCCCTCCTGCGCCACTGCTGCCACCTGCACCGCCAAAGCTGGTGATGAGCCCGTCGGTGCCGCCATTGCTGCCGCTGCTGCCGTCCGCCGGCACCAGATCGTCCACGTTGTTCACCGCGAACGGTACGTTCACCTTGGGCGACTGGTCCTGCCGGATGTTGACGCTGCCGGGGATCTCGTTGTCCTGCGGGTGGTGCGACAGCAGTATGTCCTGCTCGTGGGCTGGATGGCGGCCGCGTGTCGTCGTCGTCGTGCTCGGACGACGCCCGGTCGTGCCAGTTACCTGTGGTCGGTGCGTCTGCACCTGTGGCGTTACGCTTACCACTGCCGGCGGGCTGCTCGGCTCGTAGACGGCGGGCTTCGGTGAGGCAGGTTTCGAGGCGGAAGAGGAAGAGGAGGAGGAGGACGATCCTGGCTCCTTGGACAGTATCACGACGGACGGTTGCTGCGGCCGGTACGGGCGTCCCGCTTCCTCGCCCATCGATCCGGGGCGCACTTCTGAGGGTGGAGGGGGTGGAGGGGGTGGAAGAGAGTAATCTTCGTTAGTGCCGATGAAGAAGCCCTCGAGGCTGTCAAAGTTATCGTCAAAGGTCGGTTCGTTTGCGTGATGGTCGTGAGCGTCGTCGTCGTCGTTGTCGTCATCGTAGTCAGTGCCTGCGACCGGCCGGTAGCCGCCGTGCAGGGTCGGCTTGTTGCGGTAGTAGTAGTCGTCGTCGGCGTCCTCGTCGTTTTCGTCCCGGTTCGTGTGCTTCCGGTTGGGGCCGCCGTGTGGCAGATAGTCGTCATCCGTACCGTCATCGATCTCGATGCTGAAAAGCGGCGACTCGGTGGTGCTGGTCGTGCGGCTCGGCTGTGCCGTCGTCGGGCCGGCCATGTTGACCACGATCGAGGCGGTGGTCGACTCGGCCGCCGGGACGGTGCTGCTCGCGGGTGGAGCCTGGGTCGGATAGCGCACCGTGCTGCCCGGTCGCCGTCCTCCGGTAGGCTGCCGCGCGCGCGAAGGAATGCCACCGATCGAGGCGGGTGTGGTGGGTGACACGATCAGCACCGGGGGTGCACGGGAAGAGGCCGGTGTGGTGGACGCGGCACTCGGTCGGACCGTCACTGGGCCGGCGCTCTGGTCGGGGACGCACTTGGGCAGTGGATGGCTCCACTGGCCCGACGCAGTACAGACGATCTCGGGTTCGCCGTCTGGGACGAAGCCACGGTTGCAGTGGACCTCGGCGCGCGTACCGTACACCGTCTGGTTGGTGGACACGATCACACCGTTCGGGAAGAGGGTCGGCAGTGGGTCGCACTCGATCAGCTCGCAGCGTGGTGGCGGTCCATTCCAGCGCTCGTCGATGTCGCAGATCAGTACGGCGCGACCAACCATCTCGTAGCCCTCGGCGCACCGGTACATGACTGTGCTGAGGTAGCCGACCGTGCCGTTGACGAGGTCGTAGTATCCGTGCGGTATAGAGGCGGGCAGTCCACACTCAATGTCTGGAAGGGAAGGAGAGAGAACAAGGGATTAGAGCGGCGATTCTTCAAGAAGACAGCTGCGAGCACGAGCTACGTACATTTGCATACAGGCGGGAACTCGTTGTAGAAGCCAGTCTCCAGACAGGTGCGCTGCTTCGGACCAACCAGCAGATGACCCTCGTCGCAGCTGTACTCGACCACCGCACCGACATCGAACCCTTTCGGCGCAATCATCGTCGAGTTCGGCGGCTGTTCAGGGCGTCCACAAGCCTTCGGCTCTGGAAATCAAACATACATCGCGATTGAAGAGCTGGCCACATCCCTGCCGGTAGCTGCCACCACTCTATACTCACGATGTTGGCAGATGAAGTTGAGCTGCGTGTTGCAGTTGGTGTCGCTCCAGAGCCATCCCTTGGAGCCGTCGTACCGCGCGCAGTCCTCGTCGCCGCCGGGCAGATTCCAGAACGATACCGACACCTCCTCGCCGCCGATCCACTTCCAGGTGTTGCGGTCCTGGGCGTCCCGCACCGCACCCATCCAGTACTGGGACGAGGTGTCGCTGCGGTGCCGTCTCCACAGCTCCCAGCTGATGAAGCCCTGCAGGGCTGGGTTGCTCTCGTTGATCAGGGTGCCGCCGCGCGCCCGACAGAAGGCGAGCGCGTCCCGCAGCGTGGCCGGCTGGCGGCTGTAGAAGATGTAACACTTGCCGTTGTACGATGCGGACGCACCGGGCGGCTGGTCGCGGAAGGCGGGGCACCGCTCGATCGGTAGCGCCTGGTCGGTGTACACGAACGCCTCGCAGATGGACAGCTGGCTCGGTGCGTTCGTCTCGAGGTGGACGGACACGAATGCGCCCGGCATCGGCGGGTTGCAGGGCAGAAACAGGGGCTGGCCTTCCTCGAGCGAACCGGTGAACCGGTTGCAGATCGGGTTCGTGCCCAGATCGGGCCGGTTGTTGCCGACGCGCACGACGATGGTGGCGGGCTTGCCCTTACCTAGGGACAGAGGACAGACCCGTTTGGTGACCAGTGGCAATCGATCTGGAGGTAGAAGAGGATACTTACCGCAGCAAGACTTGCCAAAGTCCAGTCGCACCAGCTGCACCATGTACGGTTCCAGCAGGTTGACGTACCACCATGGGACGCGCTCCGGCTTCGTCAGTGAGCAGGTGTCCGGCGAGAAGAAGGCGGACGTCGAGCCGTCGATAGCTTTCTGTGGAATGCCCGACGCCTCGGTCGAGATCTGCATCGGCGCCTTACCCGCCGCTACGTTTAGCACTGTTGGGTGGAAGGAGCGTGTGAGCGCATGGTTTAGTACATCAGTACATCAGTACATCAAGATCTCCGATTTTGCGAAGTATCGTTTTCAAACTGCCTTCAAGATACAGTGCTATTGAGACTTGGGTCTTTGTAAGACTGTTAGTAGGAATTTCGGAGTGTTGTCTGTGGAGATTGAATGATGAATTGTGATAATTATTGCAATTCTTTCGCAAAAATAACACCTCCTATATACAAGAGATATCAAAGTATAGGTCCTTAGAACCAGATATTACTCCGAAATTGTAAAAATAAAACATTGAATATCCGCACATATCAAAATGCTTGGGATCCTTCCAGTGTTCCTCTGACTTTTGATTGAAAATGATGGCTTTAGCTACAAAGTAATAGGTCAGATTGGGATATACAATGAAGTCCCTGTAAGGTGAATCTTGGACAGCGTAGAGATGAAATGCTGATCAAATAAATCAATGTGATAGAGCATCCATAAGTTCCAAGGGTCCGTCAAATAGATGTGGACTGTCATACAAAAATTAGTCTGTGAGAATCAAGACAGCCGAATCACACTCCACAGCCAAGGGAATATTAACCTTAGGGAGCCATGTTTCTTGGAAGACACCAAAAATGTGTAGAACATAACGGTACTGTTGACAATGTTCATCTTGAAGGAACAATTAATCTTCAAGAGATTACAACTGTACGCACGCATCAGGCACATTGAATATCTCCTGGAGTTCCCGCACAACAGTGGTAGGGTCATCTGTACAACCCCAGACCCGAAAGGGGTATGTTTCCTACAAAGCAAACCTAATATTTCCACTGCCTCAAAAAGCCGCGGCCCGTGGAAATGTTTATCTCTTAAGTCGTCCCAATTCATTTTCAATCGATTTCAACGCCACTGCCGGTACCGTTTGCTTTAAAAGGTTGCTATTGTTTCCCCCTTTTTAAAAGACAGCAAGTAGGTCACGCGCAAACCACGGACTCGTCTTGGAACGCCCGAAACCCTGTGCTGGAATTCAATTCCGATGCGTCTCAATTAGGGCCGGCGCGAATCGGGGCGATAGCGAGTAGGACCGATTACGGGTATGGTTTTTTTCTCCTTTTGTTGGAGGGGAAAGAAGGGAAGAAATAAAAAGCTTCACCACTTTGGAGGTCAATTGACCTGTTTCGCCCCGCTGTAACCTGCAGCAGGTTGCGTTCATAGCAGCGCCTAGCTGGATATGGCATGCGAGCCGAAGCCACCGATCCGACCGTTTTGATAGGGATGATAAATGAGTTGATAATGATAGTAAATGATAAACAGTGATCCGCTTTGACGTGGCATGCGGTCCACAGGTCTGTCAGGTTCAGCCTGAAGAATCAGTTCGCTGCTGAAGAGGATTAGCTGGAGGAGTTGAGCCTTTGCCGTACCGCGTTCAATAGCGCTGTCCGTGAGCGTCACGATCGCGAGGACCACCACCGAATTCCACCGAACCCTATCGGAGGAGGTTGAATTCCTGTATCTCGGCATTTTTCGAACAGTTCTGGACCAGCGAACGTTCTCCACCTGTGCACTGGTTCCTGCGCGCGCAGCCCCATTTTTATCAGGCTCAGCACCGAGCTCCGAAAAATGAAGCAATTTTGATGAACCAGCAGTGCGTGCCGGTGTATCCCCCACTGCCACTATTATCCATTAATTATGCTCACCAGCCCCCCGGGAAGCCCCACCGATAATTGCCGAAGTCGGCCACTCGAGTCGGGGATCGGGGCGTACGGGACCTGCCCAAAAATGGGGAGAAATGGCATCATTTGGCAGGCAACGGGCAGCCGGTGTGTGTGTGTGCGCTCGCGCCAGGTGTGCGCCACGGCATTGGCAGCAAACTTGCTGCCGTGCATCTCGCTGCTCTCCCGCGTGGCTCACGTTTAACGGTGCTATTTGGGCAGGCGCTTTGTTGTCGGTCCGAATCGACCAGCAACGACCTGCGCGCGCGGGGGAGAAGGGAAATCATAACCATCGTTTCGGCCGCAAGGTGTTAAGTGGGGAGTGGTGTACTGTACCGGGGCCGGCCCCCGAAAACTGCCCGCCCGAGTGCGGCAGAAACAAATCAGTAATCATTCATCCGCGGCGTGCGGCTCCGCTTGCTGCGCCTCCGGGATTGAATCTAGCGCGCGCAAACTAGATGCCGTTAATTTCCCGTGCGCCTCCGTGGCCCCGGCCGGGTGCGCGTTGCTTTGGGCGGACGTTTGTTGTTACAGTTGCGCGGGGGCAGTCGTAATCAAATGAAAATGGGGGGGAGCGAGGAAACGAAAATCAATTATCAAGCCCCGAGAGCACTTGCTGTTGCTGTTGGCTGATCTAATAGGGGCATAATTCCGCCCCATGCGGAAGGATGGGATTTTCCTGGCTTTTCCTTGGCGAGGCTGTGGCGGCGTTGGGGGGGGGGGGGGAGGGGGGCTCTCAAGAACTGGGGTGTGAAATTGGTGTTATACAAGCAATTGGTCGGTGGGTGATGCTGCGGCACAAACGCTGTGGCGGAGCCACATTGCTGGAGAAGTTAGCGAGTGTGACATTTCAATCGCACTGCTCCGTAATTCCTCCATTTTCACGGAGCACCGGCACCGGTCCCACTAAAACCATTAAGGGGCACTGAGGGCTGGGCAAATCTAAAACGTGTCCGGATCAGCGGCAATCTGCTTAGCTGGAGCGCGCCCGCCCCGATGCCGTCATCGTGACACCGTTCGGTCGCTCGTGCGCTTGTATGCGAGCAAAGAATGTGGCATGGTGAAAGCGAAAGAAAGCGCGACAAATTTAGCACACACGCAGACGCTGCCGACTCCTCATCGAAAGACATCATCGCCGTGGTCGTCGTCGTCGTCGTCGTCATCAGTCAGTGAGTCAGGCCCCGGGCCGTTTGCTGCCACTATTGACACTGGCTAGCAGATAGCAGACACACACACACACACACGGAGACACGGCTCGCTTAATGACGCTTGCGTGTAAAGTGGAGAAATTCTTGGAGACATCGTCAACTTTCCAACCTGCCAAGTCGTCTTGCGGTTTAAGCGACGAACCCCCTTTTTTTTAGTAACGTTTCTCTCTGTTTCGATTGTGTACGTATGTGTGTGTGTGGGTAGTCATTCGAAAACGGAAAGAAAACACACACACACATTCACACACACACATACATACACTCTCAAAGTTCGCTAGGGCGCTGGCACCGCCGACAGTAAGGGAGCGAGCGAGCGAGCAAGAAGTAGCGCGAACAAAAAAAGAAAGTGTGGCCTTCTTTTGTTCTGTTTCTGTTAGTCGCGCGCGCATTTGCCCTGTGTACCAGTACCGTCGACCGTTGCCCCCCCCCCTCCATTTGCTTTGGGAGGCTCGCGGCTTTTGCTGCCCACCCGCGCCAACGAAGGCGAAAGTAGCGAAAGAAAATTGTCTTCACAATGAATGGTTTGCGTCTTGCAGCGTTGTGCTTTGGCAAAAGGAAATGGGAATTAGTTGTAAAATAGTTTTTCATTGTTGTTGCTGCTGCTGCTGCTGCTCTGTTTTCACGCTGTTTGTTTGCAACAAAGATGGGACGGCAAACAGCAGCCAACCAATTTGTTGTTGTCGCGTGCAATGCGCCCAAGACGCAAAAGAAAGTGCGAGGGTGACTTACCGCAGAATGGAATACCCTCCGGGATCCACTGGCTGTCGATGCAGGCGCGCCGGGACGGTCCGAGCAGCTCGAAGCCCCGCTCGCAGTAGTACGTGGCCACCGTGTTGTTGGCCAGCGAGTCGTCGGAGAAGATGACGCTCCCGTGGGCCGGTACGCCCGGGAAGGGGCAGCCCTTGGACGCTGCGACCGGTCCGGTTCCGGCCACCAGGCTGGCCGATGTGAAGTTTTCCTCTGGAATGGTAAGGAAGGGCGAGCGTTTATGTTAGCGGTGCTGCTGGAATTATATCTTAAAATTAACACAAAGCGGGACGTTGAATCTTGCACAAAGAGAATTGGCCCCCTTTGCTCGGGGCGAGAACACAGAAGGCAAAACTCCAGCATTGCACCAGCGTGGCAGGTTTAAAGAGAGTAGCAACGCGGACGCGTAGCGTATCGATAAAAATAATACACTAATTAGACCCTCTCGCAGCAGGTTGAAACGTACGAGCTGTTCATCTTTTTTTCTTCTGTTTGTTTGCACCGTTACCCACAATTTACCGTTCCACCCCGGCGTACAGTTGTTTGCTCTACCATCGTTCTTCCCCTGTCGCTTGATTATTGCATTGTCCGTTACATCTATTACTACCACCGAAAAAAAAAAATTCAGCTAATAAATCGGGGAAAAAAAATTCAGACTTGTGAAATGTTTCACGCCAAGCAGGCATGCCACTGCACCAAAGCAAAGCCCAAACAACGCATCGAGCGCATCCGAGGAAGATGTCTACACTGGAACTGCATCGCACCGCCGAGCAATCAAATCAACCATTCCACGCTCCTTAGTAGGGAGTGTGTGTGTGTGTGTGTGTGTGTGTGTGTGTGACCTACATACCGCAAGACGATGCTGTCGTTCTTCCAAACGCCAGCCGCGCTCGAGATCGAGGCGGTGTGTTATTTTTTTTTTTAATATTATTGTTATTATTTTTTATTTCCCTCCCCTTTTGGACCGCATCCAACCAGATCAGGTGGAAATCCGGCTTACGGGGCCCAATCAAACGCGTGGGGCGGCTGGGAAGGAGGACATCTCGCTGACCACACGCACGGACAGAAGTTTGTGATCTTGTTTGTGAAAGCGGAGTGCGAGCCACCCATTCCCGGTCGAAACCTGTTCTGTTTGGCGCGATGAGGAGGATGATGATGATGATGATGGGGTGATGATCGGGCAGCACTCAAACGTTGGAATCTCGGCTGGAACTTGTCTGAATGGTTGCGTTTCGCTTCGAATTAGGGAATGCTTTTTTTTTGTGTGTGTGTGTGTGTGAAGCAGATGTTGATTAAAGGCCTCCCTCTGCTTCGCCACAACAAACAGCAGGCTTTGGTTCCGATTGGAAGGCTTTGATTGGGCTTGATTTGATGAGCGGTCTTGGGCTGGCTTTTGACAGTTATAGTGTGGAAGGAAGTGCCGAAATCATGCCCAACTGTATCATCAATCAAGACGAGCTGGGTGTCATAACAACTGGAGCCTGGAGTGGCCCCATGCTTGTGCTTCAAACCGCGGGCAAACACAGCACAACCCAACAATTGACACTTCATGCGTGGGCACAAGAGCCAACACAAACAGGGGTCCTCCCACAGCCAACGAAGAGAAGAAGAAGAAAAAAACCTCCCCGAACAGGAAGTGTGTCGTCTGGAGCACACAATTCCCCGTGCGCATTGAGGCACTATTTGTACGGCCAAAGTACAGTGCACACAAAGGGCTTGGCCACTTTCGGACGTGTGCGAAGGCAACTGTCCCGGGCCGTTGAGATGAGACGTCGGGGCCTTTCCCAAAAAATGGCCGATGGGTGCAATTCACTTTCGCTTTCCATTGAGGACACCGGAGGACTGTCCGTTTTGTTTGCGTTTCGGCTTGTCATTCTGCGGGTGAAAGTGAGTTGGCCAAACAGTTTTGTTTTTTTTTTTAACGTCAACGGTTCCACCCTATATTGGCTGTTTTTTTTTGTTGGGTTGGCTCGTTGGTTTATTTGTTCATTTCATTTCCTGCCCAATAAAGCAACCTGGGAGAGAGGGACCGATAATGGGAGGTTTGGAGGGCTTTGGCTTTGGGGCACTGCGGACGAGTTGGGAATGTTAGGAAAAAATGGCAATAAAAAATGATTATTGCCCCCTCTGCATTAAATCTTAATGCTGGCTGCTTTAATGGACCTGCTTTGATGCTCACTCGCACACACACACACACACAGAGAAAACAAATCAATTACACCAAGCCTGCGCCGCCACCACGCTTAGCATGGGAAACGGACGCACGCTGCTCACATGCGGAAAACGGTGGCGCAGCAGACTGTGCGCCCTAACACGATTAGCGGACGAACTGCTGGAATGCTCAGCCTGCCCCAATCACCCCGCCAAGCGCGTGTCATCACTCTCACGGGTTGCGCAAAGGCAACAGAAAAAGGGAGCAACAACTAACCAACTAACGAGTAGGTGTGCCCCCACAATCCCCGCTAAAACACGCCGATTTTCTTGCGCTTTTCGACTTTCCAACTTGCGCGGAACCACAACAATGGTTCCAGCTGCAAGGAAAGCAAAAGAAAGCAAACGAGATGAAGAGTCGAAAAAAAATGACAATGATACAGTACGCGGGTGGGGTGCAGGGAATTTTGGGCGGCAAAAGACCCCAACCCACTGGGTGCGCCAGTGAGTATGGGAAACTCCGGTGCCTCCGGCCGGGCCAACCGATGCCAACTGGCTGTGAAAGTGATATTGGCACTTTAGTGTCGTAATGGTGCGCTCTTCCATTCCCTTCCGTCGGTATCCCTTCCCTCCCACACCCATCCAAAACCTCCCGAAGGTGGTTCCCATTGTTTCCAACAGACACACACACACACACGTAGAGATTCAAAAGGAAAAGTGAATAAAGTGGAAAGCGGAGGGAAAACTCAGCAGCAGCGACGGCAGAAGATGGAGCCAAGCGATCAATTACAGGGTTGAAACCCTCACCCCCTCGGCAAAGGTAAAGCGGGAAAGGTAAAAAGTCACACGCCGGAAAGTGAGAGTGGGTTCGCCGCCGAGAACGACACAGTAAGAGGAGAAGCACGCAGTGGGTTTGAAAAAAGTTCAAGCCGTAGCAACAAAATCTCAGCAGCGGCGAGTGAAGCAAAAGAACGGGAAGTGAGGGACAGAGAAGAGAGAGAGAGAGAGAGAAACACAATAGAAGAAGGTAAGGGGGCACTTTGCGCAGCCGAAGGAGGGATGAAGCAACCACAACAACGGCAGCAACAACGACAAAATCCACCCAAAGAGCAATCAAAACAGCGAGGGGCAAAGAAAGCAGCGAGCAAAAACAGCATTCCAGCTTCTCCGGTGGAAATGGTTGGGTGGCAGCGGGGACCGGCAGGCGAGTTGAACTTGAATCGTAACCCCTTTGCGGTCGGCGGGCCGGTCTCGGTGCGCGACGCGGGTTCACCAGCGCGACGACGCGCACTTACACGTACCGCCGCTGCTGCGACGAGCTGCGGAGAATGTGAAAGTATCTTTGAATGGTTTTACATGATCTACCAGGAACTCTCTGTTTCTCTCTGTCTCTTTTATTTCTCTCCCTCTCTCTCTCTCTCACACTTCGCACGAAAGACAGTGGAACGTGAAAGCAGGGAAAGCTACAATATTTGCATTCAATCCTGGGAACGTAGGGAAAGCAAGCGAAAAAAGCGCCTCCTCCCCATCCCAAAGACGACTGCGTGTGTGTGCCAGGAGCATCCAGTTCGCTGCGTGTTTGCATGTGTGCAATTGTAACTGGATAGCTGGGGTGCAAAACAAAGCGGAGGGTCCGGTTTGGATTTTTTGCATGTTGTTCTACTCCCATTAAAGAGCATGTGTGGTGTCATGTTTTTGGAAGGTGACTACAAAGTAGTGAGAAATTTGCTGCGAAGCTGACTGCTAGATGAAGGGTACGCTTGGATAGATGTGCTTTTGATATGTGTGAGTTACCTGAGCCAGTGCGGGGAAACTTAATCGCAAAGATATGGTGCACTGCGTGGGAAAGCGTGTAACGGTCGAAGAGTGTCAATGCTTTAATTTCCAGGCAGCCTGGACGGTACCTGCTAGGTATGAACTCAAATGTTTCAATTGGAAAACGGTGTTTTTGACATCTTTAAAGCCTCAGATCAATGAAATTGCGCAACTGATGATTTTACCATCAACCTCAAGAGAGTAGCAATCACAGCGACGCTTAAACTACATCAAGTCATCTTTGCTTTCTTATACAATATCCAATAGGTTTTGTACATCCAGATATAATGTTATCATCAATGCAAGATGAACATTGAATGAACGTTGAAGCCTCTTATTATATGATATATCGATAATGCTGAAGTTCCGAATATCTCTACATCAACGTTCTCTACGTTTAATTGACAAGATCATGCATAGATGGCCTAGGCACACACTGGAGATTGAAATCGTGAACACGTATATCATAATGTAGGACATTAACCTATAAACTTCAAACTATATCAAAATTGGAAACTCTCGATATAGTGCGAGACATCTCCAAACCCAAGCATGCAGAATATTAACATTGGAAACTCTAGTTCCAGACGTCCCTGTTCTCAAGTATTCAGGTTTTATTCCTGATATTTCAACATTAAGGAGTGCAACATTGGGAGTTCCTGATTGAGCTCCAAACATCTTTGCTGAGCATCCAATACAACATCCAATATTATTGGAAGAAATTTGAGCATCAATATGTATGAATTGTCCTCAGTTCTTAAGCATCCAAATATATAAGTAAGATAAGATACTTCCAGGACCTCTGTTGGCTCTACAACTTCAGAGGTATAAGATCTATGCATGTTTCTGAATGAGCTAGTGCTGTTACCTTGATGAATCCAAGAATTTATCAAAAATTGGTGTAATATTTTTGTCTGATATCTGTAGTTGTCGAAAGTAGCTTCAGAAGCTATTGCTGCCCTGTTGGACAAAAGATCTGCGAGCAGTTGAAATGTACCAACAAATGTGTTTCATCCTTACACATCTCCCATCTTACATCAACCATTGCAGTTAGTTGCAATCAGGTATAGTTTGCAATCAACCTGTCACGAACTGTCGCACAAAAAAAACCCGCCCCTAATTCCAGCGTTTTCCTCATCCACTGTGTTGATGTCAATATATCGTCAAACCTTCCATCGCCGGTGCGGCAACGCACTGATTCAGCTGCAACTGTTGCGTGAAAAGTAAAGCGCGCCGTGCTATTTGCATGCTCCCCCTCTGGAAAACCTCGCTGCCGCATTCGCGTCAATCTTTCCAGCTCCGAACACTGCAAACCGTCAACCGTTCAAGAAGCACCCCAGCGCTCGCCAACAGTAATGACAATAACAAAACAAAAAGTAAAGAAAGCACGGCGCAACAGCAAATCATTTGTCGACACAGAAACGAATGGGCACACCAGCCGTATCCCCTTCGTTCGCGCAATGTACCGTAAGCCTCGCCAAGGTGCAACCACAGCGTGGCGGTGCAGGTTGTGGGTAGTAAATGTTGCGAAACCTCGCAAGACGCCACGCTTTACGGTACGGGCGAGCCTTAATAGTCCTGTGGTTTACTGATTCATAGCGTGTACGACTACGGCCGTGGGGGGCTTGGGGCTCTGTTTTTCGTCGGTTATTTCTCATTTCTATCTCCTTTCTTTTTCTCAAACATGGAAAGAGCACGGTGGGAGAGTGAGAAGATAAATTAACAGTAGGCAATGAACTATTAATTAGCGAACCGTCTGTAATCCCTCCGTTTCAAGGCATTTTTGCTCGCAAGCGAAACAACAGCGAGTCGCCATTCCTTCGGGGCTTCCCCGGCGCCTCGTTGATTGCCAGAAGGAACCAAAAAAAAGCTGACCAAAAACTCTGTGTGTGTGTGTGAAATGAACACAATTTTATTACACCCCGGAACACGAAAACAAAAAAAAAAAAAACAAGCAACACATTCTCTTTTCCGCATTCAGCAGAGTATGCAGAGTTGGCCGCGCGTTCTTCCGTTTATCTCGTTGGTCATGGAAATTAAAGCAGAACCCAGGATGAACTGACAGTAAACCACCTGTTTAACGTGCCCTTTTTCCCCGCACTAGCAAGGTGTGTTTATGTGAATGTGTGTGTGTGTGTGCGCGCAAAAGAGTGTATATTAGCGTCGCCTGCGGTAGGATTACAGTTATTTCCAATTTGAAGCCGTTTTTTGTATGTCTGCTCTCTCTCTTCCTCTCTCTCTCTTTCTGTCCTTTTCTATCTCCCAAAACTATCCAGCTGAGCGCAACAGCATCTGGCAGGGGTCCGTAGGGGGGGGGAGGGTGGTGTCTTACGGGAAAATGCGCAAAGTGAAATTGCCTGCCGAACCGTATCGTACAAACGGGGCCGACAGAAATTAGTGGAAGAAACCCGGACAGGCAGTGGCAAACGGCCACTATCAAACATTCGGCGCTCCAAATCGCATAATACATTATTATAAAGGCAGCGGATTTGAAACGACGGTTGTTGGACTGGATTTGCGGAACTACCGGGGTGTGTTTCTGCTAAATGCAATGCAGTTTTCTTTCACCCGGTGGGCTTTCCATGGCTTTCCAATTGGAGCATGGGCAGAATATTACATCATGAATTGATTTCGAGTCATCGGGTTGCCCAGTAAGCTTGCAGCTTACTTTACTTAGGAAATGCATGAAATTGCCATAACAAATGACCAGCGAGCTGCGATACATTTACATCAAGACATCAGGAGTTATGTCCATCGCCTACCCAATTGGCACTACCAGAAAGGCACATAATTTTATTTAAACAAATTACACATATTAACGAACGGGAACTCACTTTGCTTTAATAAGGTGAGTGCCACAAGCAAAAATAAGATTTCAGTTCACTGAAAGCAAATAAAACAGCAAAACAAAATGCATTAAAATTTGCCATTAAATTACGTTCATTGTGTGCGAGCACGTGATGAAGATAACCGATTAGCAGCAACAGTAAAGATCTGTCGGACACGACACCGTTATCAAGCGCCGTTAACGAGCTGCGGTTATCATACGTAACGCTTCGCTTAAGCCGAAACGCTTCCAACCCAATACGCCAAAAGCGTACGACTGTTGCAGAATCATCACAGGTACCCTAAGCGACAGTGTGGCGACTCCATTCTAAGCGACATCATGTGCGATGGATAAGTAGATAAAACTGTTCCAAAAAATCGCTCGCAAGAAGCATTTGGGAAAGTCGGTTACAGATAATCTGCCGGCAACCGGAAAAGAAAACAAACCAAACGGATGCATTATGTATTGCTTGTTAATAAAAGGAATAAATTCATATAACATGGGTGGTTAATGAATTTATAACGGCTGCCGCGGAAGGTAGTTGGGTTTGGGCAGATGCATTAGTTACACCTGTTGGCTGCCGGTTGGTTTGTTCAGCGATTCGTTTCGCCTGATAGCAGAGACCGTTTGGTCCGGGGTTTGACCTCCTCTGCTAAAGTGAACTAATTTCGTTTTTTAGCAAGCACGATTAGCGCTGCATTCGGTTATGCGCCCCCCCTCTTTTTCTCGTCTGCTTACAGAGCCATAATTCAACCCCGTTATAGAAAGTGTGCGCCAGCGACTGGATGATGTCAAGATGATGCGCGAGCAACATTGAACAGAACGGTTCTAGTTCAACGCGCAACTAAGATGCCACGACACAGTCTGGAGCAATATATTTATATAGGTCAAGGCCTTGGAGTAGAAAACAGGGAGAAGTACCATTCCGAATGGCTGCGCTAGTTTCTAGTGCGCATTCTCGCATGCACTATTCCCCACACCGCTCCTGCACTGAATGACTGAATGACCGGTGCGAATGGATCGAGCGCAAAACCAGTACAACCTGTTACTGGAACCATGCTACCTCAATTATAGCGGTACCCGTGGTACACCGCGGCGAAGTGTGGAACACACGGTACAGGAACTACACCTAGCCAGTTTTTTCCTCCAATTCCACTGCCAGGAGCTTACGGGACTTGCATCGATTCCCTTTTTGCCCGAGCGCTTTGCCCGTGTTCGTCTCCTGCTGCGTGTTGCATCTATAGCGCTTGCTGCCGAGCTCCAGATACCTAGATATCTTGAACTGCTTCGCCTTACGGTACGGGGTTTCTGCGGAGAGACCCATCTGGAGCACGTCTGCTGCAAACTTTTACTCCTGGCGGTCACACTTACCTTCATCGGCGTATGTGCAGGAAAGCAAGATGCAACTGAGCAGTAGTAGCGCCATCTGCCCGAGGCACCTTCGCTGCTGGCAACGAAGCATTTTTGTGTCGTCTGGCTGTTGGGACGGGGTCCTCGTCGGGGAAAGGGTTTTTTTTTGTAGGATCTCTGGGATCCTTTGAGGTTACCGACAGCAACAGTACGGCTTCGGTTGCAGGATCTTTAGACTCTACGACAAAAACAGATCGCCCCTGATGTCTTCACCTAGGGTGCGTTGCTTGCTAAGAATTGGTTGGTTGAAGTTGAAGTCAGTTGGTTGTAGAGATATTGAGCCGTTAGCCGTCGGACACCCGCTGGCCCTGTGCAAAAGCAGTCCCGTCTGTTCGTTGGGTTAGGCTCGCTGTTGGGAACTCCACTGGGACTGTACGTGGTTAAACTTTCACACCTGTAGCATAACACACTCCACCCTTGACACTTGACCAACTAGCAGCGAATTCCGCTGCTCAATCACACACAAAGACACTGTTATGCACTTCTGCACTCTTCGCTTCTTCCGGTAACCCACATGCACTGGCTGGTAACACCACCAAGTCGCAGCTCAGCTTTTCAAATTTGCATACAACAAATTCTGACACTGACACTAATAACACTGTGTGCGTGTGTGTGTGGGACTGTGAGTGTACGTGTGAGGATCACACTCACGCTCACAAGAGGACGCTCGTGATCCTGGTCCCCACTATCACTTTCCAAAGGCTCGAGTTCACACCACTAACCACAACGGGATACTTCAGGAAAAGAAAGTTACTTGACCGGTGACATCCAAGCAATGTCCTTGGAATGTCTGGAACGACACACTTCGCACTTCGGGGTGTTCCGGGACCCAATTTAATTATTTTTTAAATCCCCTGCTCGCACTAAAAACAAGTCTTAGTTCGCGCGATCCCTGCGTGATACTACTGCGTGGTACTGTCCGCTTGCGCAGTACCGAACGAGCTGTGCGAATGCGTCCTGCTGGAGTCGCTGTAGCAAACCTACTGAAAGCTGGTAGCTGCCGCTGTGCCCGACGTACCTGTTCCGTGGTTTGTAGGTTAGGCGTTTTTTCTTCTTTCAGCCGCTCTTTCTGTCTCTCTTTCTTCGCTTTCCCCCAAACATGTTCGTACTTCCGATTCCCGAAGCAGCGCGCTATGGCGGCATTCCCGAGCAGAGGTGATCCGTTAGCTCAAGCCAACTGAACGTATCGAATCGGTACGCATACGAATCGGCTGACAGTGAGAGAATATCGCCGCCTCCGCCACTGCGTCGCTCCCTTTTCGCCGCCACAGCACGGAACGCGCGCGCGCTCTCTCTCTCTCTCTATTCCGGTTTCTTGAGCTTTTCTTCACCTTGGCTGAGCACAGGTGGGCTTGCGATCTGCGCTCCCCACCGCCGAGCAGCAAACTTTCTTTTATGATGAAGCAGTAGTAAGCGAAAAGGGAAAGACAGTACGCCGTCGAACGAAAGACACGGCAGGCGGAGTGGTGCGGAAAGCAAGAGGCGAGAAGCGACACGGAGACAAACCACGAGCCGAAGAAAGAGGAAACGGAGCAACGAACATGCAAAGTGTGAGAAGCGAACCGGGTGAGTATAGCCATCCTCACCGGACGTGCGCAGGTGAGTCGCTCGGGGTGAGTCGCTGGCTTGGGCCCGATGCTGATGCGTATCGGGTTCACGCTCCCGAGCCGCACCGCGCAGGGAAAATCGAAAGAAGGAACACAAAAACAACACGCGGGAGAGGAGAAAACGGTAGTTGAATGAGCAATATCACACCCGGGCTAGGGCCGGCCCGGGATCCGATGCAATACTAGATTTTAACTCCATGCTCCGGTCTGCTCTGCCAAGGTTCAGCTGCAACTCCTCTTGTGGCTTTCATCTGGATCAATCTGTTTCGTGTTGCTTTTTTTCTGTTTTCGCACGTACCTTGGCCGGGCGTTCGGGCGTACTACTTTCTCCGCTCCGCAGTTGGCAGTGTGTAAAGTTGCACCGGAGGTTACAGCGCTCGAAGAAGAAACTCGAGCACACTTGGCGTGTGTTTTTAATTTCACTGCCAAAGTGGGACCCCCGGCGTATGCGGGAGCCGCTGTTCTTGGGCTTGGCGAACTTTCCAGGATGTCAAGATGCTGTAATGGGTGGCGTGTATACATGCATCGCTAATTAATTACACTTTGCTTAATAGCATTCTGCCTGTGGTCCGGTACTGTACTTGTGCTCCAGCAAGTTTCCACAAGCACGGTGGGAAGCAATGGGATCTCCAGCTGTCTAGGATGGACCACAATGCGTGGCCAGCTGACAATGTGTGCGCGGGAAAATATAACTCCGTCATGTTGCGCGATCAAGAACATCTGTTCGGGTGGGGAATTGCGACCAGCAGCGCCTAATGCTGATGAGGAGTTAAAGAGCTTTTGATTGGGGATCGATTAGCTAGAGGTGGGAAGCGGGGCTTGGGGGATGGAGTGGAGATTTCTCAATGTAGTGAAAATGTAACGAATATTTAAAGGAGTGTTACGACTTGGGTCCAAAGGAATTATTCCAATAGTTGGAGATCTTCAGAGATGTAGATTACAAACGAGTGCTAGAGCTACTCTAATAGGCACATTGGAGTTTAGAAGTCTCAAGTAATTAGAGCATCCGAACACGTATGCTTCATGAGCAGATGTTCATTTCGCGACATATATCGAACAGAGCTCCAACGATATGTGATAGGTATTCTTAATCCCTGCAATTGAGATTTAACAAATCCTTGCTTTGGATAAGAGTAATTGATCATTTAAATGCATAGAATTAGCATGAATTAGTTGTCTCCGGCATACGCACTTAATGTGGACTGAAAAGAAGAAGAAATCATGTATTTCTAATTTCCGCGTTAGTCATTCATTTTGTGGTTTCCACAGGCCTAATTCTATCGACATAAGAAGAAGAAGACGAATAACTGAATCTGCGTACAAAAGATACCGCGTAACTCGGGATGGTCTATCTGTGGGATGCTTGAAGTACAAGTAAGATCATCCAGTAGAGCTCAGAAGTCTTGCGGCAGGCACTACAGAACTCGACATCTTTCCTCAATTATCATAAATCTGTTTTCCCAAGCTGAGACTGCGATGCAGTTTTGGAGCATTTGAAGATGTATGTATCTTATTGAATATGTATTCATCTCATGTTCAAGATCACTCCGTAACACTCCAATGTTCTGTGGTCAAACACTTCAGAGCAGGAAAACTTGTCTTTGCAAAGGGTTTAGTTGATCTCAAAATTGCTGCTTTGAAGCTCTCCTATCTCCTATCTGGAACAGTTGATGTATTTGGCTACATCTGTTACGATGTCTTGTTACTGCTTATGCCATCCTGTTCTCTCCTTCATAAATCATTCATTGATCAGAATTCCAGAGTATGAAATCGTAGTGAATCTAAAGTTTGTTCCTTTAAAATCGGAAAATTTCTAAGCGTACCTATATGGTACCAGTGTAAAATGTAGGTTCAAAATTTCCAACATGCCCGTCTCGCTTTGATATTGCTCACGCAAAGCACCCTGTTGAAGCGTATCAGCTTCTAGCTACAGACCCTTTTTGACAGCTATTAGCCCAGAGTCCCACCGTAGCCCTGTAACCACAAACGCAATCTTACATCCCGTACACCCGCCGGCCCGCCAACCTTGTGCAACAGTCCCGTCACACAAAACCCGGCGTCAGACATACCGCACATTCTTGCTTTGCGAGCGCGCTTTCTCTCTTCCCTGCGCTGCCGTGCGATAGGTCAGCGCGCGGTGAAAGAGAATGAATCATGGTGAAGGCCTATCCAGCAGCAGCAGCAGCATTGCTTTACCTCACATCCGGCACCGGAGTGGAAGGATTTCCCAAACCCAACGTGTAAGAGACTCACTCGTGCCGGAGGTGAAGCAACAAACCGAGAAAAGAGAAGAAAAAAATGGCACGCGTCACAATGTTTAGTCTGAAGTCACCGGCTTGGGAGTTTTCGGTCCAAGTGGAACAGGACCCGGACGGAGTCCAACGCACAGCATCCAGTCATCCCAGGGGTGGTAGGTTTTTGGTAGTGCGTGGAAGAAAAAATAAATAAAGGGTGAGTAACCGGATAATGTCGAAGCGATGAGCTCATCTGGCGACACCTGAAGCAAGAAGACTTTCTTTCGAAGAAAGTTTCCGCTTTACAAAAGCGGAAGCGTTTTCATATTCCTCAGGCTCAGCCACACACACATGCGTGTCCCTCAAAGGTCACGGTTTGTTTGAGCAAAGCCCACACCCTCCTCCCTCTCTATCCCATTTTTTACGCCTCCTGCCCATCGCAGTCAATCGAATGCGCGCGCTGCATTCTTCGCGAGCCAATTTCCGACTTCCAAACAGTTTCATTTGTTGTTGCGTTTTAAGGCAAATAGGCAGTTGATTTCCTTTTTCTTTCCTTTTTTTCTCTTCAATATCCAGCAAACACCCCGCAAGAAGATGTCAGTAGACACACACACACATACACACGAATACGCACACACATGCGACGCACTGGTGACACACTTTAACCGGAGAGTGGAGAAAGTTTTTTTGTCTTCCCTCGTCTTCCTTCATGGACGCGTGTCACGCGCGGCACAGCACGCGTGTGTGTGTGTGTGTGTGTGTCCGGCGGAGCGTCACAGCCCGCGGGGAAGGTAGTGGAAAGGGGAGGGGACCTGACCGCGCGTGCCCACCATTGTGGCAACGCTTAGTTGCGCTTCGACAAAAGGCGAGAATTAGTCACCGCGCGATCCTGCTTGGAGTCTTCACCAACTGGACCGGGAAGTCGTTGGTAGAGCGAGCAGTGGCAGGCTGCAAACGGGTTGCTTCATCTCAGTGTTTTTGCTCTCCTCTTCCCGGCTCTTGGTTTTTTCGTTAATGCAATTAAAATGTATCTCCAATCCAAGAAGCGGGCGAAACATGGGTGGAAAGGGAATGGAATTTTTCGGGTTTTGTGATTTTAGTATATCCCGCGTACGGTGCAGATTATTCGGCCCTCGAGTGGGGGAGCGGATCAAACTGTGTGCTGTTTCTCATTGCTCATCGCTAACGACCACTGCGGACGGCTGGTGCCCGTTCGCGCGCGCACTCTCGTACTGAAGATTGTTTGTATTCACACGCGCTACATGTGGCTGCGCAAGGCTTACGTGCACTTGGGGTATGCGCTGCGATCGTAATGAGATTGTATACACACGGATACACACATACCAGAGCGAATTGAGGGCGAGATAAGTGGGTTCGTCGGTTGGTTTTGCATGGCGTGCCAGCCAGACTGACGGAGACTGGGCGACCCCGACCAAGGACAATAGCTCACCGCAATAGAGGGGAGGTTCGTCGCTTGATAAACCTGCTGATATTCACGCGACATCCCCGGATCCTGTTGGTGAACAGTGACAGCAGCTCCGGACGGATGACGGGATGTTTCGCTCATTTGTATCCCTCGAACAAACATCGACCCCAATCCGATGGTCCACCACAGCAAAGCATACGCCCGGTTGGCGGCTATCAGTTCCAACGCGGTGGTACGGCTGGTCGTTAAAATTTCCCTAGCCCGATAGCCGGAAACCTCCGTTACTGTGGTTGTTTTTTCGGTGGAATCCTTCCGTGGTGCTTCTTGCGCGTGTTTGTGTGTGCGTATGTGTGTGTTTGTGTAGATATATCGGCACAAAACGGTACACTACGTACGAAAAATATGCTCGGTGTAATTAGGCTCGCCCGGGGCGCTGATAGTACCGTTCCGAATCGTTACGGTAACGCTTCGCTAGATTCGCTGCTGTGATAATAATGACGCGGACTGCGGGATGGTGCTTGAGCCCACCCATATCCCCCTTTCTACCGATGTTACGGTGGAGTTGTTGTTTTTTGAGCATTTTTTGTTG
This sequence comes from Anopheles merus, assembly GCF_017562075.2. Lineage (NCBI taxonomy): Eukaryota > Metazoa > Arthropoda > Insecta > Diptera > Culicidae > Anopheles > Anopheles merus. The sequence goes on along the minus strand of NC_054081.1, from coordinate 1,928,412 downwards.
CTTTGCTTTACTTTGCTTGCTTTCTTTTCCTATCGCACACACACACACACACTCTGTTGCGTCGCCGGGACTGCGAACGGGTCGGCCGCGGTGCTGATGGAAATAATTATGAAATGATTGTTTGGTTGATGGTTAATGAAATTTTTGTTACCGGTAATGCAATCGAACGCCCGGTGCTCTCGTTTTTATCTACTTATTACAGCGCGCGAGCGATCCCCGAAGTTCTCACCGGGATATGCATCTGGCCGGCGGTGTTGGTGCGAGCGTGTTTGATTCGATACTTGGTGTGAGGCGTGGGGTGTGTTTAAGTGCTCGCTACATCTCGCCAAAAGGGCACGGGGAGGGTTTTAAGTGTTCCCTTCGATTTCCAAAAAGGCGTAGACAAACAACAATCAATATCGGGTTGTTTTTTTTTTTTGGAACAGAAATTGTTTATTTGTGAGGAAATGAAGGTTGGAAGCTATCAGAGCGGATTCCAACATGGAAAGTCGTGTACTTACCACAGCTTCACCTTCAAAGTGATAATAATAGATGGCAGCGGTGAACTCTTCGAAATGAGATTTCGATAGTGCATTTGTATGCGCGTGTGTTTCAAGCATATTTGATCTATTTCTTCTTTTTTTCTAATTTAGTTTGATACATCAAGAAAAATCGTATCATCAACATCAAGCAAGCAAGTTTGGACATCTACGCATATAGCATTACTCGGAAACCTACGCTTGAAGTCTGGCAAGTTACTAGCATTCTTAATTTCTGCGGGTAATATGTTGTACCATTGAATTTCCTTTGCAGAACTAAGAATTTCTGGCGCTATGGGAAAGGTAGTTGGGAACCCTGGGCACATCTGCTCTGCCGATAAATTTCAGAAACTCGAACTATGCGTTCTCCCATATACCTCCCAAAATTGTAATTATAAAGGTCATGCTCTAGTACACAATCCTCAACAGACTCTACAGACCTCCATTGACGGATATGCAGCATAACAACAGACGGCGTACGTCGACCTCATCCAACAACTAACGTCGTTTGTGGTATGTCAGATGAAAGCCAAGGATACTCTTGCATGTCTCCAATTCAACTTAGTCATCCTAGTCTCACGCGTGAAGACTTCCAGAACTACCTTCTGCTACAGTCAATCCGGATTCTGGCATGGCTTCTGTGTAACTGAAGCCAACTTAGGGACTGAAAAACAGGACTGAGAATGTCTGAAAGCATAGTAGAACGAGACAGTACCTAAGTGGATTTCTCAGTACCAAGGATCTTCAAGGTTCTAGTTCAAAATGGAAGTCAAGGTATTCTATAGCCCAAGAAAGTATTTCGTGTAAAGGATTGTTTCGAGACGGATCTGGGAATAAAGCGGGAATCTGGGAAGAAAGTATATTCTAAAGATGGTTCTAAGGTATTCATTGTTGTCATCAACTCTTAAAGCAATAATTGAGCTGTCATACGTCCAAAATCTAAATCCAATCTATTGATGCATCCAACTTCTGGATTTCTGGCACTGGATAACATCAAAACGCTCTTCAACTTTTAGGTAACCATTGAAGATGTTGACTTGAATTTGCTGGAACTTGTTTGTGCATCCTGATTCTTCCAACTAAAAACAGAGATAGAGCGGGAAAAACGAGACCCAAATCGTTCCGATACGGCTTGACACTAAACACGCTGGTCCCGTTCCACAGTTACGTGCTGCGACTGGCTAATAGGTTGGCGCGACCAGCGACCACAACTTCAGCCCCGTTTGCACGTGACGCCGTTGACCCAAACGATGTCACCGAAAGCGGGAGTGTTCTAGCGCTCGTTAGCGCGGACGTGTGCATATTAATCAGCTCGCTCGCCCGCACTCTCCCCGTCCCCTCGGACTCAAACGGATACCATATTTGCACAAAAGGGGCGAAGAAAGTTTACCCATATTTTTTAGCTTATTGCTTCTTTGCTGCTTCCTTTTCTTTTTTTTTTTGGATTTTAATGCCATTTGAACGGCCATCCTCAAGCACCTGCCCGGGCGCAGTTAGGGCTAGCGGTATGCGCAGCCTCGATCCAGCAAACGGCAAACAAACAAACAAACAAACCGAAAAACTGCCCCGTCCGAAATATGGGAATGTGCCAATTTCTCCCTCCCTTTTTTCGCTCCTAGCAGCAGCAGCAGCAGCATCGGTGATGTGGTACGAACCTGGCCTGAAAGCACACACACACACCCAATCTGGCCAACGCAGCCCACACTCCGCAGCCGCAACCGCTGCATACCGATGAGTTTGGTTGGAAATAGTTTGCATTTTATCATGCGCAAAACAGAATAGATTGATTTTTGACTCCTCTGTCTTCTTCTTCACCTCCTTCCGCTCCCAGCTCTTCTTGGGGGAGTTTAAGCGAAGCTTTGCGTACAGTTCGCTTTCGCGATACAATCCTCGATAAGCGCAACAGTAAATGCTCTTCGCGCGAAGGAAAGTGTTAAAAAGTCCCTCTAAGCCATTTTTGAGGCTATCCAACATCGCACGTGAACCTTTGCTCCCGGTCTCCTGTCCCGTCAAGCCTGACACGCGGGAGATCACGCCCGCCTGCCCAACGTTACGCAGCCACACACAGACACACACACAGGCTGATCTAATAATCTCGTGCGCTAGCCAAACATACACAGGTGCCGTTTCATTATAATTGACAGCCACATCCGACTCACTAACCTACAAAGGCACGCAGCCAGAAATAAAATATAACACAGCAGAACTAAAAGGAAGGCCGCTCTCGGCCACCAACGATCCCCCGCTCCCCCCTCCCTCCTCCCCCGCCCAATCCAGGTGGAACCAGTGCGCGGAAATGTTTGCGCAGCGCCGTACGGTTTGCGCTTCATGTTGATTGGTTCGCAGCAGCAGCAGCGCAAACGAAAAAGATACACCGCGCGAGCAATAATGATTTTTACCATCCATTACTACCACTGCACTATGTGTGTATGTGTGTTTCTATTACCGTCCATGCATCTTTCAGCTTCCACCCTCCCCTTTTCTCGCCCTCTCCCTGTGCTGCCCAGTACAGCTGCCCTCTATCTCTCCTCGTCGTCGTACGGGCGTTGTGCCCGCTTCAATTGTTGTGTTCCCTTTTTTGTACGTGGTGCGCTTTTGTGTTTACAATAATTTCTCGAAGTGTGCTGGCATGAACGCTCGGGCACTCTGCTTTGTGCGCCACGCTATTAAGTGTACTTTGGCGCCTAATGCACTGCAGCGCCTCTCGCCGAGGCGCTATCTAATTAAGCGCGCTTGGGCTAGGATTGGAATTTGAGCGAACCCTCCTCGTTTGGCCATTTTTTTTTTTGTTTTGATTCGCCACGAATGGGTTTTCAAAAAGCGACTCGTACGTGAGTTATTCTTTCGCGCGCCTGCCGTGCGTGATAGCGTTCTCGTGGGCCATTTGGAGTTGTGGATTTTGGGTGTGAAAAAAAAAGGGTCAGTGGTGCTGATGGGCGCTGCTGAGAGGACATTGTGCAAACAAAACTTCAAACTGTAGTGGATAGGCCTGGGAAGGAGGGAGAAGTAGGCAGAAATTTCGATTCAATTTATGGGAGAAAACAAAATACGAGCAATGGGTAAGAAGCTCACAAACACTACAGTGCACCAAACCAAGAAGACAACATGTGCAACAAAGTGGATAGAATGTCTGGGAACAACTGGGGTTACTTTTCATCGTACACAAAACATTTTGTTTGAGAGTGATGGGCAATAAAGTCTCCACATTCGAGTAAAAAACAACATGAAAAAGTCAATTGTTCCATGATCTTTGTTGAGAACAATATATAATTATTCTTACTATTGGAAAAGTTGAAAAAAAAAACGATTCTTTGAATGCTTGATAGAAAGAAAATATAAAAGAAATTAGAAAAAAAAACACGGTAAGGCTAAAGGGCAGGCTACTAAAGCTTCATAAAAACATAAAACAACCACAAATGAATGGAAAATTGGAAAACATAATACAAAATTATCTAACCGGAAGCAAAACATGAAAGGTGAGAAAATATTGCAAGAAGTATGTTAAAACCTTGCTAAAAGTACAAATCAAGAGTAGAAGAAAAGAGAAGCTAGTCCTCATCACACTGCAGAAGGTGTGGTTTCTTCGTAAAGCATTTCTGTATTTTTGTCTAAATTTTCACATTGCGCTGAGCTGGTAAAGTATGATTAGAGGTGCTGTGGTGCTCTACAAGAATATTATGGAATGAGGCCAGTAGATGATGCAAAACAGCAAAAAAGAAGTATTTCAAAAAAAAAAAACATTTTCAGGTAACGAACAAGAGCAGAAACGAGCAATTGAGAATGGAAAAGTGTAACTGACACAAGTTTTATGTAGGGAAATAAACAAAACGTGAATGAAAAACAAAGCAAAACAGAAGCAAAGCATGCCAAAAACTGGCGCAGAAAACAGAAACACATTGAACGATAAAGCAAAATAGTGACAAAAACAAAAACAGACCACCAACAATCATACCAAATGATTGCATTAATGAGCAAAAAAAAAAAAAAAAGGGTGAAAAAATGCACATCATAAAACATTTGCAACATAGTAGCGGGAATGCCACGAGCAGGTAGCTTGCACGCATAGAAAGAAGCAGGAAAGAAGAAGAAGAAGAAAACTCCCGATTATTAACCCTACCGTTCGTTTGCATCCGCATTGGTTGCCCCGAAGGGAAGCGCGGCAGACTTCCTTGCCAGCCGTCCCTGTGCGCAGGAGCGAAAAGAGCAACAAAACACAAAACCCCAACAAACCGTATATTACACCGCACTCCACTCCTGTATCAGCGTAAAAAAACATGCTGTTGCTTTGCTGGGCCACTGTAGCCCTTGTGAGTGTGCCCTGCCCTTCTGCCCATATCATACACCTAGAGCCGATGCATTCACTTGCGCACCCAGCAGCAAGGGTGCAGGTGCATCTACCGCCCGATATTCGAACGCAAGCGTGTATAATATTTGAATTTTTACACCACTGCACTCGAGCTGCCGGATGTGCCGAACAGCAAAGTGAGTCGTAATTAGACGGTGTAAACCTGCCCCCTAGTCCGGGTGGGCAGTTGCCCAACAGCTCCTTGGCTGAGTGACTTTTGCAGCAAGCCTCTTGTGCGTAAGGCTCTGCCCAGCCGTTACTCGCCAGGTTGTAGCGCGGTGCGGTAACATAGGTGTAGGAAGCAACCTGCTTCGCTGCCTTATCCTGCTGATAGCCGATACCCCGAGCAGGAGTAAGTGGTTGTACTTTCGGTTAACATGAAGGTGGAGAAACAAAAAGCACCTGAAAGAAACATACAAAAACATACACAGCTGCACCGTTGCTGCATCCATTCCAGAACGATTTGCATCCTACCCCCCGCTCCTTGTGCATTCCACTGTGTTGTATGTCTGTTTCACCCCAAACGGGTTGTGGGACGGGGGATGGGTGTACCTCTGTTAATTTAATGTAACGCGTACAAGCTAATAGGCTGCGAGCGACCGCCGTTGGGGAGCCCATTTTTGTGTGTTTCGGCCATGTGTTGGCGCGGGGGCAGGGAGGAGGGTGCAAACTGTGGCGCAAAAACAGCTCGCTGCAGAGTAGGGGAGCAGATACCCCCCTCCCCCCCCGTGTGCTCCAAAATTATGTTACGGTATGTGTGTGCGCCGCTGACGTAGTTTGTGCTCCTTTGCGGTTGTTGCACTCGCGTTCGCCGGCCGAAGAAAATTCATCGAAAACCCATCGAACCGAAGCACGGCCACCGGTTAATGGCTGTGTGGGGCGGAGAGTGGGGACGGTGGTGGTTGCGGGAAAGCGGGAAAATAACAACAATCCGCTCTCGGGGGGGGGGGGGGGGGGGGGGGGGGGGGGGGAAACGGAACCAACACGCGGTACGCACCGCTTTTCGGTTTGTGGATGTGAGATTGTGCATGTGCGAGTAGATTTGCATAAAGAGGGGATGGGGTAAGGGGAAGGACCATTTTTGGGCATGCATATTGCATCATCAGCAGTTGATCTGTTCCGTGGCGTGGTTGTTGTTTTGTTTTTTTTTTCTCTCTTTTTTTTGCAACTCTCGCAACGCAAAACGCCGAACATTTCGAACGATTTCCCGGCAACAGTTATGGAAAACATTTCTACCGAAATTAGAGGTTTCGTGATGGGCGATGGGTAGGATTGTTAGCCATTAAACGACGTGGAAACAAAAAAAAAGGAAAACGACTTTATAAGCGAGTGTGCGCATGTGAGAGAGATGGCTGAAGACGGAACATTCGGAAGTGAAGATGCACACCGATGCACGTGAGGCTCCAAGTTAGTGATTTGAATCATCGCAGAAGAGTGGTGATTTGAATCTTTGAATCACTCTTTAAAGACACACACTTTGTATATATAATCCAAAGCATACATCATTTTCTAGTATTTTGTGGCTCAACTCACTCGCTCTCTGTTACGACCAATGACTCACTATTTTGCAATTGAACTCTTTCACTCTTTTCGACAAATAGCGATTCATTCTCTACGACTCACTGCTCACTCGGTCACTCCGAGCCGACTAGTGTTGGGCTTCATGAATCATTCGTTGAGATTCATTCATATGAACCTTAAGCGATGAGTGATTCGAATCACGATTCTCCAAACATTCATGAAACTCCAAGGAATCATAAATATATGAAGACTTACGAATCTTCAAAGATTCACGAATCTATAATAGATGAAAGATTCATTAATCTATAAACTTTTCATAAATCAAGATTCATGAATCTTTAGAGAACTTAACAACATGCACGTCTTACTCACAGCCACGCATGGACTGTCTTCTCATAGCAAGGACAGACTATCCGGTTGCGCGGTACTTGCCAAGAAGTCTCTCAAGCCCTTTATTGACTGGCTTGGCTACGTAGGTTGTTGCGCCAAGAGGAAGAATAAGAATAAGCTATGGCTTCATTAAAATTTAGAGATTTTCCCTAGAATCCCTAGAGGTTCGTGAATCTTTTGAGATTTACAATTATTTTGAGATTCACGAATCTTTTGAGATTCACGAATCTTTTGAGATTTACGAATCTTTTGAGACTTGTGAATCTACCAGATTTATGAATCTTTCCAACCGAGATTAAGATTCATTGAATCATGCCAAAGATTCATCCAGATTCATCAATCTGAATCAGATTTACTCAACACTAGTACCGACTAGTGAACCACTCTTTTTTGTATCTAAATCTCTCTCTGAGATGACTTCGGACTTACTCTAGTCGAATTGAACTCTTTTATTCTCTGTAATTCTCCATTTAGGAATAGATGAAATCATAAAAAAGTGAATAGTGATAAGAATCATATCAAAACTCCTCGCGGTGCGGTGAATCTCTATGTCTCATCGTTCACCCTGAATGGCAATATTAATGTCTTGCACGCGCAAATCTCGCTGGCATGCTATTTATTTTCACCAACCGTGTCCGGATCGGCAGAAAGGGTAATGTTCGTTTCTCTTTGGATTCCACGTTCTGGGCACGTACGGATTCCTTGCGGTTTGACTATGCGTTGTTTTGAAGCGGACAGTGAACGGCTGGAATTCCGGAAGTTGACATCCAAATTAACGCAGCCAGCGCACCCGGGTGATACATTTGAATGCAGTGCCTTGTCCGCTTTGCAGCGGCACGTACGCGACTGGCACAAATTTCGTGAAAGGGATCCCTCATCAGGCTGCACCCTGAATACGAAATCGACGGCAACAGCAGCAGCAAACGGTATCTTCCTCCCTCGTTGTCTGGTCACGCTGGCGGGTGTGGTTGTGTGTTTGGTTTTATTTAGGTTACAGCCAAGGTAGGTGAAAGTGCATGCGTACGATGATCGCGTATTTTGCACATCGCTCACCGTGGACTTGAAACTCCCGATCGCACCGCTGGTCGGCACCTTGAGCTGGGCGGGGTTGATAAGAACCGTGCTGAGGATACTGGAGTGGAACTAATTTTCCATGCCAAAACAAACACACAGCAGCGATGCCGGTAATAACGATCAGCTGCGTTTCCTCCCCACGCGCCATCGTGTGGACAGGCAAACTCTGCCGTGCGCAAAAGGCAGCTGCGGCGCGTGGCCGTTATATGCCGACAGGTTGCCCGGGAACGTTACTGTGGCGGAGGAGGAAGGAGGAGGAAGGCTAAAGCCGAACGCCGAAATCATGTCAGTGCCGCTGACTGTGATAAGTGCCCGCTCTTAACCGCACTTTTGTTACGCAGTTTTGCATCCGCAGTTTAGCGAAGTGGAAGAGGATGGAAGGAAAGGCAAAACCTAAAAGGGAAATAGGGTTAGTCGCTGCTGCGTTGTTGTACGCGAAATGATACCGTACGGTACACGCCCGGAGTCGTAACCTATTAACCTAACACGGCGTACAAGGGCTAGCGTATCGGTGACCATCAATCTGGCCTGTACGCCTGATAACAGCAATTTTGCGCTTCGCTTTTTCCCGTGATTGGTTCTTGTTGAGTTGAGGCAGCTGGGGAAGGTTTTTTTATATTATTGGGAATACATTTAAATTGTTTCATTTAACCCAGATAAAGCCGTTCGTGGCGGGTGGGTTTTACAGTGATTAATGTTGTTGAGGAAAAGATAAAAAACGGCTACCCTATTGGAGAAGAAGTTTAGTTTATTCATTTTTCGATTAGAGCGCAAACCAATTTCCATCTTTAAATAGTGGTGCGTGCGAGTTCACGAGACGATGTGATGAGATTTTCTCGGAATCGAGCCTATATAATAATAAAGATCCTTCTGAATGTCTTGAACAATATCAGAGCAGAATGTATGAAACTTATAATAATGTCCAAAGTCTTGAGATGAAAAGCAGTACAGTAGACAAGAGATCAACAAAAAATTGAAATTTATTATACAAAATGTGATGGAAAATAGATTCCAGTATTAGGAGTCATTCAATTGAGTCACTCTAATCACTTTTTAGAAATTGGAGATGTAGCTATGACAAGACCAAATTCCTGCTTGCCGAAGGCTCAGCTCATGATAGACCTCAATTAGTGGTCGGCGACAACTGCGGGATGAGAGCAGAGTTCTGTTACCTAATTTGCATATTTCTGGGCAATCGTTCCTAATGTGCTCTACGCCAAGTTACGAGATTCAAATGACTTTGACAACACACGAAATATGAGACATACTGACAAAATATAAGGACCACCAGGACATGGACACAATCTTTGCCTGCCTTAGGAGTGTCCGAAACCGCTCACGATCTCACGCCTTCGTCTGCTAACACCTTATCCCGAACTTAATGGCGGACGCCTCCACATCGTCTTGCCACCTGAATTTGGGCCTACCACGCCTCTTCTGTCCTTGTGGACGGCCTAAAAAGATATTACGGGCTGGGTGGTCTGTTATCATGCGTAGAACATGGCCAGACCACCGAAGCCTGGCGAGCTTGATACGCTGCACGACAGTGAGGTCACCGTACATCTCGTATATATCGTCGTTATAACGGCTCCTCTTTTGTCTTTCCATCTTCATCTGCTTCAGCATCTTCCTCTCAAACGAGACTAAGAGGGTTTCGTTGGATTTGGATAGTGTCCATGTCTCAGAGGCGTATAAGAGTACCGGTACTATATAGGTGCTATATAGTCCCAGCTTCGTCCGTTATGACAGGTTCTTTGAGGTGAACTAATTTCTCAGAAATCAGTAGTAGGACCTGTTGGCAGCCTGCGTCCTTGCGTGCAACTCAACTACAATGCTATTGTCGTTGCTGACCTTTGACCCAATATAGGGGAATTCTGGAACGACTTCAAAAGTGCGTTCACCTATCTGTACGTCACGCCTATGTAGGGTCTGATTATTTATTGGTAGGTCCGCTGATGTTGCCACCATCAGTTTGGTCTTTGTCTCGTTTATGTGCAATCCGAGGTTCTCTGCCACCTGCTCGATCCCTTGGTAGGCTTCTGCTACGTAGAAGAGCCACAGACCAATGATTTCTACATCATCAGCGTATGGCAGGATCTGGGTTGACATAAGATGCTTCCCGAAGTCTCCACCCTCGACTCACGGATGGCCCACTCTAGCGCCCAGTTGAATAGGAGACAGGCAAGTCCATCTCCTGACGCAGAACTTTTGGTAGTAGCAAAAGGCCCTGAGAGTTTTCCATCCACCTTCCCCTGGCAAGTGACGTTGGTCATAGTCATTCTTACTAGCCTTATCGGTTTGGCCGGGATTCCCAAAGAGCTCATAGCGTCGTATAGTTTTACTCTGGCTATGCAATCATATGCAGCTTTGAAGGCAATGAAGAGATGGTATTAGTCAATTAAAAGATGGTGCTATTAGCAATAGTTGATGCTATTTTTACAAAACAGTTAACTGAACTGTTAAGTCCATCCATCTGTTTTCCACACAGAACCGTTTCAAACGCACCTCTACTCCTGAGCGTATGTGAACAAATAAGACATCTACCGTGTTAGCAGCACGATTAGGGCATGACGCAAATGAGATCAACAAGGCAATGCGCACAAGAATATCGGGTTCGATTCCTCGCTAAAAAGTTTTATTTCCCAATTTTCTCAAAAAAGCCAGTTGTTTATTGAGTTCAATAAGCTTTACCTAACTTACTTCATTTGGACCTGGATTTGTCTCTTTTGTTTTTATAGCATTCAGCAAGCTTACTCTGCACAACAATGATGCCCAACAAACCATTCAAACAAATCATTAACCATTAATGATTAATCAATTACGGTAAACGATTGATTATACGATTCTGTAAATGAGTTTTATCTAGTTAACCCATTTTTACTTTCATCTCCAGCAATAACTTGCCTTAAACCTGATTGCAATTTGGAACAGTTACAGTAACGGAATTAAGTGTTCTATTTGAGTTTTGAAATACACCGAAGACAATAGGAAAGATTATGGTAGGCAGTCATTATGGTACAAAGAAACGGGTTTGTAAGCGAGGAGAAGATTCTGAAGACGCAACGAACAGAACAGGAAACTGTTGGGTCGATTTTGCTGCACGAGATACTACACTTCCTGTATTGTCAATCTGTTTTTGAGCGAGTTTCCCTTCATCTTTATTACAAATTTAAATGCAAGTAAATGTAGCTCGATCCGTTTCCATAACTTCCCATCTGAAGTGAAGGCGCTGTCATCGCCGTCACACACGCTGCTCGAAAACGCTACTGAGCATGTGCGCGCACTGTCACACCAGCCAGCCAGTGCTGTGTCTCTGTGCTTGTGTGTGTGTGTGTTTATATCACTACCAAGCCCGACTAAGGAATCGGAAGGGGTTGGGGTTGGAGTGCAGCAGAAGGACGTTGACGGTGACGCGTTAAGGCCGAACGCCGTTTTTCCCTGCATCATCGTGCCCGCTGTCACAGTTTCACTTCGAACTGCTGGAAAGTGCTGGAAAGACGGGACCCAAGCGACGGTCCAGGCCCGACACCGACACGGTACGAACCTCTCCGCTCGCGCCCTTCTCCACTCCCCCCCCCCCCCCGCAATCGGGAAATGGGGAAAACCGAATTTGCGGGGTGCAGGGTTAGATCAATCGAAGCTTTCCCACAGTACGGTTGCCTTCGCGTTCGCGTTCTCGTTGCGCTCGTTCTCGTTTTGTTTGTTGTTTGTAACACTCGCTGGTCGGTGCGGCAGGGTAGTGTATGGAGGACTCGTGTAGGTGTGTTTGTGGGGGGGGAAACGTGTGTGTGAAAAAGGCGAGGAGCAAATAACAAAAAGAAAATCAAGCCAAAATCAATCCACAAAGTACGTGAACGGACCTTTGGGGGAGGGAGAGGGCTTCCAAAAACGGGGAAAGGTGACAGGCCAAGGTGTTAGTATTGGCCGCTACAGTTGTGGCTTTGGGAGGGACGGCTGGTGTGGTGCCAGTTTCCCTCCCCCCCCTCACCCTCCCCCACCGAAAAACGATTCGGTGACTCGCGGGTGCATCAACATATGTGGGTGTTGTTTTTCCGACCCGAAGTGCAGCCGAAACGGCACGGGTGGACTCGGTGTGTTTCAAAAGCGTGTGTTTCTAGCTTCCTTGCTCTACCCCCTCCCCCCAAACCTGCCCCAGTCCTCTTCCACAAAAGGGCAGCGTGTTCTACAAGTGCAGCAAAACTGTGCCAGACATTGGGCTAAATGTCAAAAATATCCCATACACTGACTCTTTTCTCTCTTTCTGTCTTTCTTTTTATTTCTCTTTCTTTTGCCTTTCTCTCTCTTTCACACACACCCATTGCCACGCGCTTTCCACCAAATCCCGAGTAATTATTATGCACCTGAGGCAATGAAATTTTTACACCCTAAATCATTCACCAAGTTCCCACTGACCTATCACACACACATACACACACATACACAACACACACATACACACACACACCACATATGCCTGCCACCATCCGGGTTTGCCACCCCGGAAACGGGTTCAATCCAACCGAGCACACCCTCCAGTTTTCCCACCGCTTTCCCACCCCAACCACCCCCTCAACCGCCACCTGCCGCAAGCAAAGAAAACACGGCAGCTCGAGCTAGCATTCAAAAACATACACACACACGTGTGCAACCACAAGTGACCTTTTCGGTGGGGTGGGTGGGCTTCGGGTTCGGGTCCGGGTGGGTGGGAAAACATTTGCATATCGGAGAACCCTTGCGTCCCACCAGTTAAGCCGAGCTGCTAATTTCGTAACAGCACCGTTTCTACTACGAATGATCTCCACACCACCCCCACACCCCTCAGCACAGCTCCCGATCGTCCCGACCGGTCCGGCTAGTTTGCCCGCTGGCGACGAACGCGCGATCTGAACAAACACACTGGCGGGACACTGTCCTCGCCTGCTCAAGCCAAGTGCGCCATATCAAACAAAATAGCATTTCAGTACCCCGTATCACTCTCTATCAACTCTGTTTCTGGTGTATTTCTGCAGTGTGTGTGTAGCCGAAAATAATAAATAAAAAAAGATAAAAACGCTCGCACTCCTCCTTCGAGCGGCACCAATCAACTCCAAAATCAAACTCAACACACACACGGCCGGCTTGGTTTGGGGCAGCCTCGAAGCACCCGACCATGGCAAGGATACCGGGACGCTTGTTGCAGCGGTGCAGCCCGCGATGGAACGCTTGGAGCGGGCGCGAGTGACAGGCTTAGGACGTTGCCACGCCATCTGATCTCCGTGTGGCACAGTGAGTGTGGCGCCGAGTAGCCTCGTGCGTCGGCAGCGATACAGCACCATCATTAACGTGTGTTTGTGTGTGAACTGTGTCAAAAAAACGACACAAAAACGGTGCCCCAACTACGGCAGTGGAGAAAACAAATCGAAATTAAAGTCCCATCAGTCCCCTGAAGAGAGTGGTTGGGCCCCACGCCCGTTGTTCCTCAGTGGTGTTATCATTTCGGGCTCAAAGTAAACAAGTGTGGCAGGAGAGGGAAGCAACAAAAGCAAAACGTAAAAAAAAAGTGTCACAAATTGTGTAAATCGAAGAAGAAGAAACAAAAAACACACACACACTAAGGACACCGGATTGGATTGCGACCGCACTTTCAACCACTGCAGGACATTTGACGCGCGGGTAAGTAATGGGGAAGAGAGACAGATGGCAGCGGAGGCTGGAAAGCTCCAACTTTTTCGCACCGAAACTTCACCGTATCTCAGAGTCGTATCTATTTTGGGGGAGAGGAAAGAGAGTGATGGGTAAAGTTGGCAAAAATGCGGAGTCGACTCCGATCCGAATCCGGAAGTTCCGCCCAGCATTATCCGGAATCGTTCGGAATCGTCCGGAAACGCCCGGAGTTGTCCAGAGTCATCCGGAGCAGTCCAGAATCGTTGGTTCTGAGTTCTGAGTCGTCGGAGTTGTTCGGAGTCGTCCAGAATCGATTTGAGTCAGAGTCGTCCGAAGTCGTCCGGAATCGTTGGTTCTGAGTTCTGAGTCGTCGGAGTCGTTCGAAGACGTTCGGAGTCGTCCGGAATCGATTTGAGTCGGAGTTGTCCGAAGTCGGCCGGAGTCAGCCTTCGACACAAAGTCCTGCATACGAAGTGCACGCGAAAAGTGAAAAAAAACCCACAATGAAATGTAATTGATTTGTATAGAAACTTTGAGCCAATAGGCCTCATTCGCCTCTTTCAATCGGTGGATTAATTCTAAGCTTAAAATCTAATGTTCTTCTTTGTAAGCCATTAGTGGCTTGCAAAGACCTTATACCGGCTAGTCTTGGTTTACATAAAACTATTCGTTGATTTTATTGTCTGTTACAAATGTGGTTTTGGTTACAGTTCTGTAAAAGGTTGGTAATACGAAGTAATTTTAAAAGTTTACGCTGGCAATCGCTGTCTGGTGAGAGGATGGCATCGATGCTGTGGTCCAATCTGCAGACGATGCGTTCCGTAGTATATCCATGTGATTCTCGGTTAAGATGGTATGGTCTCTGGTATTGGTGTGATGGGTGGTCTCTCCATGGTGGTGATGTGGTCTTGATGGTTCTCAGGAAAGAGCGGCCGCTGCTAACCCAATAACCAGCTATTGGCGATGATAGCTTTGCTAAGGCGAATGAAGTCACAGAAGAGTGTTATGGCAGGGTTATTACGTCCTGTGTTCTGCGGTCCTGCGACCAGGAATCCAGCAGAATGTGTCTTGGGGTGATTTCGGTAAACAGTGGAACCCCTCAAAACGAGTTGAATCCGTTCCAATGACTCACTTGACATGAGAAAAACTCGTTATGCGGGAGGCTCTTTTTCATACGATTTCTATGAAAAGTGAAATAGTTGGTTTCAGATTAAGAAAAGAGCAGGCATATCGGGATTATATGCATCACAACCATACGGAACATCTTCAAGTGGCAACAGCAATGCATTTATCAATTCTCAATTCTTAATTCCAAATTCTCGCCTTCAAGAGTGAGGTTTCAAGGGAGGTACACTACACACTAAAATTCACGTCCTGCCCACTTCCACGGCCAAAAGAAATGGAGCAATTAAACTGAAGACACTACCTTACTTCTGGCTCTGCTATCTGATCTGAAACGAGTTATCGGGACGTGGAGTGAACGCGCCTACGGTCCGCCCCAGCTTTTTTCAATTGTTGTATGTCTTCGTGATTTTTGGACTGACAGTGGATGTTAGCTTGAGTTTGAAATAGCTTGAAATTTAACAGTTCTTGGTGTTGAAACGCTCCGAATGATCACGATTTCTTATCGGGAACAAACATTTCATTGCTCATTATGCGAGATTTTGCTCGTTAAGAGGGGTGGAGCATTTAGATTGCCTCGTTGTGCGAAAAATTCTTTTTAAGGGGTACTCGTTATGAGGGGTTGAAGGACACTTGCACTGTCGGTGAAGATTACGTTGGGTTTATCTCTGCGTAGGCCTTCGTCAGCTGTAAAAACTAGGGCTATTGCTTCTGCGGTGAAGACTGAGGTATGGTCTGGTAGCCGGATAATGAAATATAATGCCTGATTAAGAGCACATTGCACCAGACAGCTCCTGTTGACTTCAACTAACTCCGTTTCCAGTTAACTCAGATCAACTCTAGACGACTTTGAATGACTCCGGCTCCGAATGACTCCGACTCCGAACGACTCCAGGCTTCTCCAAACGACTCCGTGGGAATTCGGATAACTCCGAATGACTGCGAACGACTTCCGCAGACTCCGAAAGACTGCGAACGACTCCGAACGTCTCCGGGCGGAACTATTGGTTTGGATTTTGCCGGAATCGGACTAACAATAGCCGGGGTTGGATCGGAGTCGTGGGTGCGCTCCAAAGAGCACATCACTCGAGAGGGATATATGAAAAGAAGAGCAGGACAGCAGCATTTCCATAACGATTAACTTGAAATAGCTTTGCCAAATACTGCTTTGTTTGTGTTTGTTTGTTTGTTTGCTGCTAACCGTCCGTTTGGGGGGCTGCAAACAAAAACCAAACTCAAGCCTCCCCCTCTCTCATCCCTGTTTTTACCATCCGTGTGCATGTGTGTGCAGGTTGGCGAATTATGAACATCCGAACGGGGCACCAGCAGCAGCAGCAGCATCAGCAGCAGTACTTACCGCAGTCACAGCCCCAGCCAGGACGCCGACAGGGTCCGGAACGCGACGAGCAGGAGGACGACGACGACGCTGCGTGCTAGTGCGATGGTGCTCAGCACGGAGTGGTCCCAGGTGGAGATCATCGACCTGATCAACGATGGCAACGGGCTCGGCTTCATGCTGGTCGGGGGCCGCAGCACGGGCGTCGTGATCAAGGCGCTCATACCGGGATCGGTGGCCGAGCGGGACGGCCGGCTGCAGAGCGGCGACCACGTGCTGCAGATCGGGGACGTGAACCTGCGCGGCTTCAGCTCGGAGCAGGTCGCGACCGTGCTGCGCCAGTCCGGCCAGCAGGTGCGCCTGATCGTGGCCCGGCCGGTCGAGCCGACCTCGCCCGACTACCAGGCGCTGGCCAGCCATGCGCCCATCATCCCGACCAAGATGCTCACCGATCCGGACGAGCTCGACCGGACGCTGCTGCAAACGTCCGGCTACACGTCCGGTGCCTTCCTGCAGCCGGCCGGCCCCGGCACGCTCGGCACGCTCGGGCTGCTGGCGGCGGCGACGGCCCCGACCAGCGCTGGCCAGCCGGACGGGGCGGGGCTCTGTCCCACCCACATCGAGGTGGTCGCGGTAAACAACAGCAGTCTGAACGGCGGCGGCCCGCTCGACTCGTCCAACGGTGGCCCGCTGGCGCTCATTTCGCCCACCTCGATCGCGCTGCCCGCCCTGCCCCCGCACGCACTGCACTGTCCGGCGGCCCTGCTAGCGGAGGCGGGCGTCGACGGGCTGCCGCTGGAGGTGGTCGGGCCGCTGCCGCCCGCTCCCCCGCTCGGTACGCCCCAGTCGCCCCAGTCGGTGTGCGGCGGCGGCGGCGGCGGCGGCGGCGGCGGCCCGCCCGACACGCCCGAAACGGAAACGTACGAGGTGGAGCTGCGCAAGAACGTGTACGGGCTCGGCATCACCGTCGCGGGGTACGTCTGCGAGGAGGAGGACCTGTCCGGCATCTTCGTGAAGAGCATCATCGAGGGCAGCGCGGCCGAGATGAGCGGCAAGATCGCCATCAACGACCGGATCGTGGCGGTCGACCATCGGTCGCTGGCGGGCGTCACCAACCACCAGGCGGTCGAGATACTGCGCAACACGGACATTGCGGTGCGGCTGACGCTGGAGCGGTTCCTGCGCGGCCGCAAGTACGAGCATCTGCAGGTGGCCCTCATCGACCCGATGGTGCCGATGGCGCCGGGCAGCGGGCAGTGCAGCGGGCCGCCCAGCGGTGGCGTCGGGGCGGCGTGCCACGGCGAGCGGACGGGCCGCAGCAACGGCACGGCGCACCAAGC
Organism: Anopheles merus; assembly: GCF_017562075.2. Lineage (NCBI taxonomy): Eukaryota > Metazoa > Arthropoda > Insecta > Diptera > Culicidae > Anopheles > Anopheles merus. Next base: position 1,911,123 of record NC_054081.1, on the reverse strand, counting down.
GGGCCGGGCGGGCAGTGGGGGCGACCTGGCGGGCATGGTGCTGTCCCACTCGCAGACGCTGTCGCACTGTGCGTCCCAGTGCCAGTCGCAGCGCTGCTCGATCGTGCAGTCGCCGTCGGCGACGACGCTCTCCATCTGCCCGGCCCGGTCCGACGCCGACTCGATACTGACCGAGTGCGGGGGGTACGAGTGTGGCGGCATCGAGCCGGAGCTGGAGTCGGGCACGACGTTCGATTCGAGCGTGTTCGCGCTGGAAAACGGGACCGAGGTGGCGTCCGGCGACGAGCTGCTCCTGCTAGACGACGAACCGCACCCCGAGCTGGAGCAGGAGGAGCACGAGGAGGAGGAGGAGGATGGGGAGGAGCAGCCAGGAGCGCGGTACGCGAACGGGGCGATGCCCGCGCCGCCGCCGACCCGCACCTCACCCCCCACCGGCGACAGTGACAGCTGTGATACGCGAACGGCGCGCGGCCGCAGCGCAGGCGACGAACCCGGCGACCCGATCGTGCAGCGGTGGTCGCGCGAGGTCCCGCACAGCCAGATCGTGGTGGCCGACATCCGCAAGCTGGCCGGGCTCGGCATCAGCCTCGAGGGCACGGTCGAGGTGGAGGGCGGGGTCGAGGTGCGGCCGCACCACTACATCCGCTCGATCCTGGAGGACGGGCCGGTCGGGCGGGACGGCCAGCTGAAGCCGGGCGACGAGCTGCTGCAGGTGAACGAGCACCGGCTGCAGGGGCTGAAGCACATCGAGGTGGTGAAGATACTGAAGGAGCTGCCGGCCCAGGTCCGCGTCATCTGTGCGCGGGGCAGCTCGCCCCCGACTGTGATCAACACGTCGCGCAACGCGGAAGCGTTCGAGGCGCGCAGCCTGCTGGCGGGCGGGCTGCAGAGCCTGCAGAGCCTGCAGGGCATCCTCACCAAGGCGCAGTCGGAGAGCTCGCTCTACACGTCCAGCACGGCCACGCTCACCGACCAGCAGCGGTCGAAATCGGTCGAGCAGGTGTCCGGGCTGGCGCTCTGGACGCACGAGGTGCTCTACTGCGACATCGAGAAGACGGAGCGGGGCTTCGGCTTCTCCATACTGGACTACCAGGATCCGCTCGACACGGACGGCACGGTGATTGTGGTGCGCGGGCTCATACCGGGCGGGTCGGCCGAGACGACCAACTTCATCTTTCCCGGCGACCGGCTCGTCTCGGTCAACGGGCACAGCCTGCAGAACGCGACGCTCGACCAGGCGGTCAGCATACTCAAGGGCATACCGCTCGGCCCGGCCCGGATCGGGCTGTGCCGGCCGCTCTCCACCTCCGACAACAACCTTTCCTCCACGCCGGAAACGCCGACCACCTAGCGCGGGCAGTGGCGCGAGTGCGGCCACCCGTACGGAGCCAGCTGGCCGCAGACGCCCACATTCTTCCATTAGCTTCAGGGCCGGTCCCCCCCCCCCGGGTCGGTGGTGCAGCGGCCATGCGGTGTGCGCAGCGTGTGCGTGTGTGCTCAATCAAGCGTGCCTTTTCCGGTGGGCAAATGAAGGCATCCGACATTATTCAGGGGCGGCAACCGCTGTACAGTGACTGCTTCATCTTGCCTTAGGTAGGCCTCCGCACCAAGTCCTGCTCGTTCGCCGATGCTAATTTATGTCTCCATCAATATTCATTCCCCCCCCCCCCCTCCCCCCTACCCCCCCCCCTACCCCCCTTCCTTTCTTGACAAAGTTCGCCCACCTCCCGGGGCGGCCGTCGAGGGCTGATTGGGATGATTTATGCGAGCAACGTCACGACTTTTAACATCCAGTGTGCGCCCATCGTTCGGCATGTGACATTTTCCCGCCCGCCACGCTCACAAGCGATGGTTTGAAGGTCGCGCAGGACTTTGTGGCAGCCCCCGGTGCAGCCCAGCGGTGGAAAACATTAAACTATTGCCAGCCGTGTGCCAGTGTGCCTGCTGCCAGCGCCCGTAGCACCGCCAAAGCAGCGAACCGAATCAAAAAATGTCCCACAGAACGATGGCGTAACATGATCGAAGTACAAGCTAGCGGACGCGAAAGCCAAACCGGTCCCGAAAAGACCCGGTGGAACCCGAATGCCCCGCTGCCCGGTGCCGCTCCGATCCGATTATAAATCAAGCGGAAGCTTCCACTCCGCCGTTTAGGGCGCAATAATTTGTTGACACAGAACAAAAACCCGGCGCTCGCCCGGCTGCGAAAGGACACATCCCGTGACCCGTGACGGTTTGGGGCGTTGGTGCGGCATCGGGGCTGGGGTGGGAGTGTTTTTTTGGCGAAGGTAAAAAGGACCCGGCGTTGCCTGCCTCCCCCCGCACCGGAAGGTCATTAATTTAAGCGGTATTAAATTTACAGCCCTTCTGGTCCATGGGGGTGACATTGCGGTCCGGGGATTTGTGCGATAAATCGAACCGTCGCCGGGTTCTCCACCTTTTCCCCGTCGACTACAGCCGCACAAACTTTCCCACTTTTCCCGGGTCAGCGCCGTTCATGCGCTGCGCTGGTTTTTGGAAGGAAAATGAAATTCAATTATCATCTAATGTCAACAATAAATAACCTTCACTATCTAGTGACGCGCTTTCACCTTTCTCGGGGGGGCATGGGAAGGCGCACCGAGCTGTGGTGCTTCCCAAAAAAAAAAACCCCACCCCACAGTGGGGAAAGCGCCGAAACTATTGCACGAGTCGAGCTGGGCTGTTCTTCCATTCCGCCTGGGCGGGTTTCGCACATCAAACCGTAGAACCGTAGCTCGCTTGCGGCCCTCTACAGGGTGTGGAGGTGAAAAAGTTTGGAAAGCGTTAAACTTCAACCGCTTGGGACAGTTTTGGAGAATGTTGTCACTGTGTTTGATTACTTCAAAAGATACAAAACAGTGATTTTTTTACCTCATTTTGGTATAAGTATGCGCCAAAGAAACCGCTACTAGTTTGCTTTTTGTCCAAAAGGTTTTGTTTGCAGTTGTGTGAGAGGCTCAAATGTGTTTAGGCTCAAAAAGAGTTCTACTGGATAGTCCTTACGTGGAGAAACTACTATGCAATGGAACACCCGTTGCAATTGAATTGCCAATCAAAGATGCATGGTAATTCACTGTATTCCACCAAGAAACTCCCAACGGTCCATGTTCTTGATCTAATTCTAAGGTTTGTCGAAATCAACTTCAAAACACACCTGTTTGGAGAAAGAAAATACTCATGGTTATACTATTGTTCGGATGTATTACAAGTCAACCTCAATGTTAGGCTCTATACATAAAACAATCATTTTATTGAATTGGGAACAGTTTATTTGGTTCCGGATATGATGTGGTATAGGATATCCCACTAAATATCTTATCATGTGTGGGAGATATCAACGAGTGGAGAGTATCCAAATGATTCTGTGAGTATTATATCGTTCAGTTTGGTTCAAAAAGTTGTCCTACTATTGGATGGAGCATCCAAGTACACATGACATTGGATGGAGCATCCAAATCAACTTCAAATTCAACTACATGATGGGTTTTGATGTCCTCTGGTAGATGGTGATGCCTTTAGGATGTTTATAATGTTAGGATATTTAGGACATATTTCAAAGATATGGGTCCTGTCATACATACTACTCTGAGAGCTTCGTTTCACGGCATGTTCTAGCGCCTGACGTCCTCTCGAGGCTGCCGTGAATGAAGATATCAACTAAATTGATTTTAGAAAGATGCTATTATTACCTTGAGCAATGAAAACTAGGATTTGCAGCAAAGTCTCCGCTACACCCTGTAAATTCTTCCCAAAACAAATCTACCCGCCCTGCCCTGCGGAAGCCCGCTATTGTGACGTGCTTTAATGCTTCGGGTCATCGACGAAGATAAACATCAACCCCTGGTAATATGTTCCGCGTCTTCGCAACTTGAGCCCAGCCGCTGCCCTGCCCCATTGCCACGACCCAGGCCCAGGACACGCTCAATCATACGCCATCCATCAAGCGCCGGTGTTTGTGCTTCCCATCCCAACTGCTGCAGGATGCTGGAGGGCAACACCTCATTGTGCGCGATGAGTGATGAGAGCGTGCTGGTACGAAATTAGATAGGGTAAAGATAGTGGGGAGTTCTGATTCTTTGCTGCGCCAAGCTTCCAAGCACGCCCGGCCCATTGTTGTCCGTGGCACGGCAGTGCGGCACGGTCAGCGGGCGGCGACACTGTCGCAGAATCCGTGTCGCTGCCGCCTCCACGCCAGTGTCCCCGTGCCCTCCCATCCACTGCGGAAGGTTGTAAATTAAGTCATATTGCACGTACTTGTGCAGCCCTCGAACACACACAGGCGCGCGGAGCCTTTTCTTTACATCTTCGTAAGGTACACTCGTCCGTAGCTCGCGGTGTGATGAAATCCTCCCTCGCATGGTTTTTTGTTTTTTTCGTGCCATGCAACACTTTTCACCACAAGCATGCACGGTGATCGATGAGTGTTGTCGAGGTGGCGGAAATTCGTTACGCAAACGCTCCAACGGAGCACCAACGGTTCAAGTGCGCACCTGCCCCCGTCAGGTAGACAGGGTTGAGAGCCTGGTTCTTTTTAAAGAATATTTGCTGCTCTAGCCATTGAAAGCTCACCAAATTAAGGCAAACCCACGCGGATGTTGCTAGCCGAACAGGCCGAGGTACGTAGTGCCAATGCGTGTGTCATTTGACAGTTCAGCAATGGTGGCCCGCCGTGCAGCAAACTCTAGCTCGCATGCATCTCCATATCTTCGCTGGGCGTTCGCGTCTCGCTGGAGTTGTCCGACTGCTCCCGTGTGTATTTACCGCTAGCACACGCACACAGTGGGGTAGTGGAGTTGAACACCAAACAAAAAGAAAAAAACAAGACTTCAGGAAGTGTGGAGTGTGCTTGTGTGCATAAATTCCTCACCAATTTCCGTGCCGTTGCGTGCGGAACAAAGTGGGCAGAATTGTGCCTCCCCTTCCTATCAACCTGATCCGAAAACCCATCGCAAAACTGCCCCTTCACACACACACACGCACGCAGATAGGGTGTAGCGGAAATGCCTCTTCCTGGCCCGCCCGCTTCAGGTTTCGGTAATAATGCTAGGCCCATAAACTGAATGGGGCACCTCTGGGTTGGACGCTTTGCAGCCCATTAGTGGAAGTGAAAGTGTAGACCTTTTTCTGCCAGTCCCTTGCGTTTTATCGGACGCACCCTGGCCCGGAATCTCCGCTTTTGCGTTTCTTAGCAGCAGAGCAACTACAGGCCGTTGGGGGGCCGTTTGGAAGAAAAAAACAGTGATACACCAACATCCAGAGACTGCCGCTTTCACTCTCCCCCGGAAGATGTTGGGCCCTAAAAACTGAATGCGCCCGCCAAGAATGTATGGGCCCCTAGAACCTACCCGGGCGGAAAGCGTTGAAGGGCGGGTTTTTTGGGGAGTTTGGGCATGAGGGAGCAGAAAAAAGGTAATTCAACACACACACACGCACGTGTACCTGTTTGTTCGGATAAACGAAAAGCTGAGTATTTCCCAGCTCCGATTACATCCCCATGCCGAGGGGTGTTGGAGTTGGTGCGGATTGGATGAGGCTTGGAGATCCTCCGGGAGCAGGTAGGGTGGTAGCACATTCGGGTAAAAGTTGCCAAAAACTTTGCACACGCACACACTCACACTCTCGCTTTTGCCGGTTACGCTGTGGAGGAACAAACGTGTTCGACAGTAAGCTCATCAATGTGTCTGTATGTCTGTGCCTGTGTAAGTCCATCAGGGAGGAGGTTGGGAAGACTCGCACACGACAAAGTGACAAGTTGCTGCTGGCAGGTTTGCCAACTGCACGCGCGAACATTACTCCAACGGCCCAAAAGCAAAACTTCAACTGAACTGTTCCGTGAGGCTGGATGATGGCTGGAGCAGTGCAGTTAAAGTTGGCGATCGGTGTTCTTCGTTAGCAGGGTTTTCCAGGAGTTCTCACAGCTGTGGGACACATTATTGACTCTTTCTTATTGGAAGTGAACTATCTATGTTGGAAATTGGACTCTATGGGTCATTGGCAATTCCTATTAGATTTGTTCAACAAGAGTGCTATAGAGTCCAATTTCCATCGTATAAAGTACACTTCCCATAAGAAAGAGTCAAGGAATTGTCGCACAACTATGAGAACCCCCGGAAAACCCTTTAAAGCCACTCCCTTGCGTGATATCCTACCCCCTCCCAAGAACATGAAGGTCTTACAGCGCTCCTTGCAACCGGGTAAAGTTCCAACCCCTACACAAAAAGCTGACAAAAGGGCCACCCCGCCCCGAGGGAAGCAAATAAGCAAACAGTCGTAAGTCGTGCGCCCCCCCCCCCCCCCCCTCTTTTCTGGTCGCACTTTGGTCTGGCGGTGACCGCTCTACAGTCTACAGCAAAACGGCTTCGGCCACCGCAGCACACGGGTTTGCATTCGGACTTTAAATGTCGCCAAATGGGGCGGGTTTTTTCTCCCACTCAAAAAGGACGTCTTCTGCGTGGGCGTGTGGAGGCTTCCGTTTGTTCTCAAGAAATTCCACCCTCATCCCGAAATCTCGTAAGGTAAGCATCGCTGGAAGCGTGTAAACTCGCCCGGAAGATGTGGTGAAACTCTTTAAACAACTTTTAAAATAACGCAACAAAGCCTCACGCTGTGCGCCACTGCCGGCTGCCTCACGTCCACAAACAACCCCCTTGCCCGCCAGCGTGCCTCAGCTCTTCCCCGAAGGCGTGCGGTTTGACTGAGATATGTACCATTATGATGAGCATGATGAACATCATTGCCCGCTTTCGGTGCGGGGGAGTCTTTTAGAGCGCCCGCCACTGCTCCAGGATTAAGCTACTTCGGGGACACTCCCCTCGGTGGGTGAGGGGAAGGTGCCCGGCACATCACCGACGCTGGCGGGAGGGCGGGAATTGACATATTTATTTTGTACGCCACAGAGAACAGTGCCGCGCGCAACCAGCCGCGTGTATACTGTCGCCCCCTGCCGGAACACGGCATTACGCAACAGTTTACACTAACTTTTCATTTTGGAGACACACACACACACACAGAAGGTTTCCAACGGTTCGGTGCCACTGTCTTGTCTGGCCGGTGCCTGGCAGCCGCACGCGGCAGCCCACTGTTGCTCGTTGTTTTTCGGTGTAAGCGTCCACGGGGCAGGGCCGTTTGTTTGCAATTTTGGCTGCTGGAGGGAGCCCAGCGCACCCGTACCCAACTGACGTACATTCGCCAGCACCCCCTCCCAGTGCAACCGGCACTGGCAGGCAAACAACGCCAAAAAAAAGGACTTCCACACTTTACAACTGGCGAAGGCCACTGGCTTTGCCACTGCGCCGTACCGCAACTTGTTGGACGCTGTGCAGGGGGATTTCGGAAGGGGAGGCAGCAATTTGTGGGCAAGTCAGCATTTATTCTGGCGCAATAAATTTCCCGAACAGGCAGGCGCGAATTTCGTGGATGGAGCAGCCCGGTGGTTTTTTTTTTTTTTTTCAGAGGCACCGTGGGCCGTTTTTTAACGATCGTATTGGCTGTTCGCAATCACATTACGTAGAATATGTTACATTGAGCGAGTGGGATGGGGGGGGGGGGGGAGTATAGAAGCGAAAATGCACAAGATATCCTCCATTTGAAACGGGGAAGGGCGCCATCTGTGCGTGGGTTGCGTGCGTGGAGCACGGTTACAAAGTGCGCCATCATCGGGCTCGCAAGCTGTCGACGGTTCATTTCGCACACAGCTTGCCGAAAACTGCTTCTGCAGCGGGGCACGGGCAAATCGTATCAATTATTTCGCACTGCGCGTATTCCGGATGGAATGATTACAGCGGAGCAGCAAGGAAAACGGCCACCGATGGGGAAATAGAAAACAAACAAACAAACAAAAGACAGCGCCAAAGGTCCATTCTCGCATCCGGATCTCGGTGGGTGTCGAGGGATCTGGAATGAAATCAAACACACACACACACACACACACTCATCCATGCATCGCATTATGCTGTGATGAAATCCTACCGAAGCGGCAGCGGGCCCTTTGTTTCGAGCTGCGGCAATGTAGCAGAAACAATCCCGTGTCTCCTTCCCCTGGACCTGGCGCCCGGGCTCACCATTACCTAGGGCAGCTAGGGAAGCTGCTAGCTCCAGCTCCGACCGCCCGTGACATAATATAATCCCAAAAACTGACACACACACACAAACAAACACAGACAACGGCACACATTCGTGCTCATTTTCCCGAAAAACCTGCTCCATCATTTGTGGCAAAGGTGTTAAAAAATTCAACAACCGTCCGGAAAAATATACAAACAAAAAAACAACACACACACACACACAAACACTCATAGTTTGCTGGTGGAGCTGAGCGAGCGTGGGATAAAAAGGGCCAGGTGGGTAACAGAGTAGCAACAAAGCAGTCCAAAGGAGAACCAGCAAATAAGAAAAAAAAAACCCACACTATCAGTCCTTTCTCCGATGTTTCCATCTGTGCGCAATGGGTGAAACATATCGGAATAGTATTGGGAGTACCAAAAAGTTCGTAGCGTTTTTTTTTATCCAGCTTGGACGCATTCAGTGATTAACGAATTGGGTTAGAATTGGTTTGAATGGTTTGAAACTATTTTCCACCGTTTTTCACTTCCCTATTCTCTATCCTTTTTTGACTTCTTTGTTATTTGAGAAGTGCTGGTCATTCGGAAGGATGTTCTAACAACCGGAACAAGCACTAGTCCGAAGAAGCCGAATGTCTGAGATTCGAACATCACATTCGTCTGTAGACGTTAGATCACATGGAATTGTAAACGATGGGAAATGATTCTCTGAGCTACTCCAGGTGTTTTGGAGAGATGTATTTGTTCGCAGGATCGCCTTCAGAATTCGCCACTTGTGGTCCATCCTGCAACTTCTGTGATGCCCTGGAAGGTTCGCTGTCTACGGCCTGGAACGCACTTCGCTTTCTTCAAAACAAAATTGCCTCTTTTAAACTTTACAAACGGACAAGTTACTTCAACTAGGACATGATTACTGTTGCAAAACGATAGTGTGGTGGCAAACAAAGCCAAACAGTTGGAGTGCGTGTTCCTTTCTGCTTAAACACAAAGCGGCGAACTTACTGGTACGCCTAATAAATCAACGCCTCCGCCGATCATTCTGCGTATTGCTCGCTGTCTACTTCTTTGTTGTTTCCCGTTGCCAACGCTTTGCGATAGACAAGCCGAGGCAAAATCGCGTCCTTTGCGCCCACCATTAACCGCGAGCTCGTTCCGGTGGCTTCCGCCGTTGAGTTTCGCCATCCTTTTGTTGTGCTCCACGCGCCTACCCGTGCGTTTTGTACGCGAGTGAGTGTGTGTGTGTGTGTGTGTGTTCCAAGCCAACCAAGCAAACCGACATTCGTCCTGTCAGCCAGCCGTCAGCCGCCGGGTAAAAGCCGTGCCCCCACACACCCCTACGGTACAAAGGGGCGGCACACACCAAGTCCATGACCAGCGCAAATAGCACGCTGCCAACATTCGCAAACAATCGCTTTCGGCGGCTGCTGGGAAGCCTTCCGCTGCTGTATGTTTGTGTGTGTGTTTTTATTATTAACGCCCCACATCCTTGCCGCGCCGGTGGTTGGGCTCACGGTTCACCGCTCACGCCGAGAAAGGATGGTCTGCAGGGCATGACTCGGAACAATGGTCATACAATGGTGGATAATCCTCAGAAACGCCCGAACCAGATGGGCCAAGATGTCCGGCGCTGGAGTTGAAGGGTCCCCCAGGAGCAGGAGCTTCAGCAGAAGTGCGGGGAAACGGTAGACAGCTAGAGGGTCGTGTGCTGAGTCACGAATTTTTCACTAAGTGAAAGCTTACACCAGTGAAAAACGGCAGGCAAATGTCGGCTAATGGTACTGCAAGCGTGTGCCGCTCACGAATCCGGCTCGAAGGACCAAACAGCATCTTCCAGCTGGAGCTCGGCCGCTCGGCACCAGTGGCAGCGCAACGCAGTGGCGAATGTAAATCGATCGGCGGAGGCTTGCTGAGCATCCTGCAAATCGTGCCGAACGTCGTGCCGAATGCAAGACACCCCCTGTTTAGCTTAATTGCTTATGCATACTTCAAATTCCTGCAATTTGAAGGCAGTGTGTGTGTGTGTGTGTGTGTGTGTGTGTGTGTGTTTGTGTTTTCTTTCGCCATCTGGCGGCCTTCCACGCGGTAGCTACGGTTTTGCCAACTCCTTATTGACGTCATTCAAGCGAAATCCACTAGAACGGATAGAAATAGGCATTCCGGGAAGGGCTGGTCCGCAGAAAGTGGTGAGAGAGACAGAGACAAAGAGTGCCACCATTACTCTATAATACTCCTCCCCACCAGCTCATTGATTGGAACGAAAAACTGGGAATCGCTTAAATTGACTTCAACGTCATGCAGCCATTTTTTTTTGCTGCTTTGTACACTCACTCATACCGAGAAGATGCAAAATTTGAATAAAATCCACGAACGTTGCTTTGTACCTTGTAGCAGTGAAACACACGGCGCAACATAGCCCGAAAGGATAGGAACATGATATTTTTGGGTGGTGGAGGAGGGCCATGTGCGTGAGGCAAACGGCCGGAACTACGCAACGCCACTGCTCGCCGCTGCCTGAAACGCACCCGATTGCCGCGATACAGGCGCTTTTCGCTCTTCGCTTTCGCCCCTGTTGCGCTGCCTCGCGCCGCCGACGCTGATATTGATCAATCAGAAAGCATCTGGCCGATTTGCGAAAACAGAGCAGGGAACCGCCTAAATGGAACCGCGGGATGGAACACATTACCCCCCCCCCCCTCCTCCCATCCCCTCTCCTTTCGCTACCCTTCCCCTTTAGCGATACCCATTCGCAGTTTCATCCGCTTGCTTACTGGAGCTGTCCTAGTTTGTGCGTGGGTGTGTGATTTCTGTTTTTTTTTTTCGACCACTGTGTCCCTTTTTGCTTCCTCGCACACTCACCTGCCCCTTATCGTCTGGCCGCACACGGGCTGCAGAAGTAATCGATACGCGAGATGTTTATTTTCGATTTTTATTGTCAGCATCGGCCATCGTTATTTCGTACGCTTTTTGCACCCTTCTACCTCTACCCCTCCCCCCCCCCCCTCCCCCTTCTCGCCACCAGAGAATTGGTTAATCTTTCTTCATCCGATTGCTTGACGAATCGGTCAGTACGAAAGTGCCGCAAGAAACAGAAAGAAAGAAACAGCACTATTACGCGTTTGGTCCTTCGAGCCGGATTCGCAATACGCAAGCGGGCTCGTAGCCGCGCAGAGCGTGAACGGGTGAAAGATCAATACACAGACATAAACCAAAATTCCCTTCGGCTGCGTAATGGCATGCGAAATGTTTATTGTTTTGTGATCGTTTTCCTTCTTTTTCTGCTTGCTTTGCGTATTCTTTTCTCATCTTGCGGGGCGGTAAAACTCAAAACACACGCAGCGAGAAAGACATTTGACAGTGCACTGAACAGTGTCACCGTGCGGGGATTTTTTCTCCCTTTTTTCGCTTCGGTTTTACTGGCAAGTTTAATGTTTTCTTAATACTCATTCTTGTTTCATCGCCTGGGCACTAACACAAAATAGAGAAGAAAAAAATCGAATCATTTAGCCGCTCAGCCATGAAATCGAAAAACGGTGCTCGGTACCATTTTTCTCACACTTGGCACACTTTTTCACGGCACGGAGGATCCACTTTTTTTTTTTTGTTTGGCTTGTCCTCAGCTCATCGAAATGAAATTATGGTGTGCTCATGTTGTTTTGGCAGTCAACGCGCCGTTGTTGCTGGCAAACTGCTGCCAATTAAAATTTGCCATCGATTTTCCGCGCTACGACGCCCGGCCCTTGACATTCGCAATAGATGAAGATGGCTGGCAGAGGGCAGCGTGGTAGATGAGTCCCTGTGCCGTAATTTCCTCGCAGGTTGACCTGGTTTTCGCCCCCCCCCCCTTTTTTGTGAAGGAAATTTCCCTACCAGCGTAATCCTTTTGTGAGTCTCCACTCCATTTTCCCTTGTTTTTTTTTTTGTTATTTTCTTTCGCTGATTTAGTGTTGTTTGCACAGCAAACCAAGCAGCTTGATTGAACGCACGGCACACGTTGCGAGAACGTTAGGATGGATAAATAATAATTAGAGAACAATAATGATCGAGCCTTGGTGTCGGGTTCATGCACGCTGTAAGGGAAAGCAAAGCAAAACAGAAAGATGTTCTCTCAGGGCAAAAGCCCCGTGAACATTTGAAAGTTGAAATGGACTTTCAACACTACTAACGAAAAAAAACTAACAAAACTAGATTGAAAATAAAATTGCAAAATTAAAACAAACTAACCGTGCATAAACAAAGTAGATCAAATGTGCAAGTCCTAAAGCAAGTTGTGGAACAATCGAAACGAAAAAGAAGAAAAAACAACCGAAAGTTTTCCACCAGCCTAGGCGAATAGTGAAACCAATTCCTAACCAAGGTGTAATAGATGTTAAAGCATCCGTTGTTTTTTTTTTCAAAATATCATATTTATATCTTCCTAAAACGAGACTAGCAGCGGCCTTTGGCAGATACAAAAAGGAAAAGAAAAATAAAACACACACACACAGAACATAAAGCAAAACGTTAATGCAAAAGTTTAGGGAAAGGCTTTCCCTCGATGGAAAGGTACAAAGTCAAAGCGCACATGGGGGAAGGTAGAAGGGCGAAAGAGGGCGTTATTAGCAAAAACGTGGAGAACGCAAGTAGCAGGTTTGCTTTCTCGGCACCAATGGGCACAACACTTGGGAACCGTTCTGTATTCGTAGATACTACTACTCTCCCAACTACACTGTGACGATCTTAAGTAAGTAGGACTAAGGATTAAGAATTTGCGAACTAATCACGTGCGTGATGGGTAAGTGTGTGTGTGTAAGTAACTGTTTTATCGAAATTATTAGGAAACAAATCGAAACCGGGTGCTGGGGAGGTCAGACGAGATCCAAAGGCTTTGCTTCCTGCAGGAAAGATCAGAAAAATAGAGAAAGAGCGATAGAGAAAGAGAGAGAAAGAGAGAGGAATGGAGAGAGGAAAATATCGCAAAGAAGGAACAAAAAAAGGCATGGTGAGAGAGCAGCGTTAAATATGAACCACTAATAACAGTAGCTGAATAGTTGAAGGACGCTTCTGCAAGGCGAACTGCATGTAAAAGGTACTCGACAAAGCGCCGAAAGTTATGCAATCTGCGTAGCACAATAGTCTAATTTCACAGCTTTAGGAGTGTTGTCAGACCCTTTCCCTTAGCTTGCTTAGCGAGTAGGAGGGGGAAAAGAAGTGGAAGTACAGCAGCAGCATGCGTGAATAGTGAAATAGAAACCCGATAAGCACAAGCTTAGCCACTCTGTTAAAGTCTTTGCCGCACGTTGGGCCCTCCGTTTTTTTTTTATCCAACCGAATGCTCTTGGAGCATCTTTGTGTAAGCAGACGCTTTTGTTGTGATTTGTGCAGTGCAAAACTACTAACTAGGTCGTTTTAGGATAGGTTATAATCAAGCCCAGTTTGCTGTTTAGTACCTTCAGGTGCGTTGTCCCCTGTGTGGCTCGCACTTGCCGCCTGTTACTGCTGACGCTCAACCACAGAGCAGAGAATTGAGCAGCCCCTGTACAATAGTGGACCGTGCACTTATCTGACAGATGGTGTACACTAACAGTGAAGTAACTCCACCTTCTGTTACTGTTCCTGCTTGTTGCGTGCTTCATTTTGTAACATTTTAAATATACTGCAGCCGTGCGCATAAAGCTGGTGTGAGGAGAACTGCTCCCAAAAAGGCCTTTTTTTCTGCTAGTGAACTTTGCTTACGACCATTCCTCTCTGTACCGAGGTCGAGTGACGGATGGGCGACTGCAGCTTCCGCCGGCAGAGGGTTGAAATGGAAACAGTATCAGCTAGAGACCAGGACCAGGTGACAGTGAAAGGATGTCGCAAACTTTACTGTGAATGTGTAACGAAAAGGAAAATTATAAAACAAAACACTGACACACATACACGCATTGCCACAGTACGAGTGAAATTGTAAGTGCGATCCGGTAAAACACTAGTCATTTAATCACTTTCTACCGAGGAGCTAACCTCACTAAGATGGTGCGACGAAACACGCACAAACGCTTCTAGTGAATGCATACCTAGACACTAGCTAAACACACACACACACATACGCATTAAAGAAAATCTCAGAGACCAGTAAATCAGTGCACAAAACACACAACAATCTTGTGATAATCAGTGAGTGTTCGTTAGGATTGTTTTGTTATGTTTTTTTTTTTAAACGCGAGAAGTATAGTAATCGAATGAGCGGTACGACTAGCCTGAGTAGAACGTTTCTGTTAGCTTTTGCTTTGCCGTTTAGTTGTTGTAGAAATATATATATATACATCATATACATATATACATATGAGGGGATGGGGAGGGATTGCGTAAAGCGAGAGTTCTAGTTGCTTCGTATGCGACGCTACTGCTCATACTCTTATCAGCACATCAGCACACTCAGATGAGTGTGGTACCGCTCGGTAGGACACTAAGATAGGACCGCGTCACTGCGGGCACGGGATACTCAAACGAAGCGAAGTGGTCCATCGCATGGTGCAGAGAGGTGTGGGCGGTGGGCAGAAATCGGATTGACATATCACATCTAACTAAAGAAGCAAAAACACGCAGACACACACTCATACACACTTACATACAGCTACGCCAAACTACTACAAACTCTACTGCGACAGAGTGCAAATGACAGGTGACGTCAGGGGCTGAGGTAGTAAAGGAAAGAAAGGCAGACAGGCAAAAGGGAATAACCAATGCAGCACACAAGCTCGTTCTCAAACTAACGAACTAATGCAAAATGCATACACAAATACAGTTTCCGCGTACACACGCCTACATTACGAGTACCAATTTAATGAACGACGCATGATGAAAAAGAAAGGAAAGAAACCGCCACGAAGAGGAACGCAAGCATGGAAAATGAAGCTAACAAACGAAACGAACCAATTTCATAATGGAAGCGACGCCTTTTTGTTGTGGAAACTTCAATCGAGTTTGTGGAAAAATGAATTAAATTGCTGAGCACAGCAAACGGGCAGCAATGCAGGTGCAGTAGGGAAGAAGAAAAACAGTCATCGTTTAGCTACCCTTGATTTATCAAACAGTGAAGTAAAACAGAAAGGGGTTATTGTTTCAGTTGCTCGCTGCAAAATATTAAAAATAAATACTATAGCTAAGTGCTAATTTTATGCAAACATTTGTAAACAATGATACACACCGGCACCGGTAGCATGGCAAAACGGAAGAGAAAGAGAGAGAAAAAAAACAAATCAAAGTGGAACAAATCGCTGTTACCATTTGCGCGGCTCGGTGCAAACAGCAGCAGCAGCTCGTAAACTATTCCTAACATAATAATCCTTACACATACTTTGTAAAATAATAGAAAATGGTCCGAAAACGAGCGAATCTCTGTTGCTATATAAAGCGAAGAGAAAAAAACAAAAACAAAAAAACAAGATGCAAAATAAAACACTAATGTGGAGCAAAATTTCCACATAAAAGGAGGGGAGAGGAAACCAATTTCGAAAACAAGACAAAACAAAACTAAAAACGATGTGGATAGCAAAAAATGAGTGAATCTCGTCGAATGCTCGTTGCTTAGTTAGGGCACCGGTCTGTTTGTTTCCAGTTTTCCGTTCCAGTTTCAGTTTGGCGAGCGTACCGTGATTTTTGAACAGAATATATATATATCTATATACAAATGTTACTTCCTTTTCCCTTCCACCCACCAGCGGCAGGTGGCAGAATGTGTGCGCTTGTGAGCACAGACACACACACACACATACACAACAAATTCTCCCAGTATCGCACTGACGAGTTTTTAGCACCAAACACATGCGAACCAAGTAGTTGTCGCCGGAACCAATAGAGAGAAAAGGCAGAGAAAGAAGTGGAAGGTGATCATTAAAGGCGTAGGATACAACAGAAATATCATACCTTAAGGCACTTTCAAAAACGAAAATTAAAAGAAAAGTGAAAAATAGAGAACGAAAAGAATAAACAAAGTTATTAACAAACGTCAAAAACACAAGAGAAGAAAGAAGAATGCAAAATAAAAATGACAATGAAAAGTAACGAGGAAAAAAAACACATAAAAGTCGCTTAGGAAAACAATTCACACATCCACATAAAAACACACACACTCTCTCGCTCACACACTCTTGTAAGAGAAAATAAAGTTGATAATAAGAGTTGATAATCACCATAGATAAAACGTTAGCAACCAAACTTTAAAGGCGATGAAAAAATAAACGAAAGAGAGAATAATAAAGAGAAAGATAGAGAGAGAGGAGAGCGAGCGAGAGAGAAAGAGTGATGAAAAAGGGGTGGAGGTCCTGTAGAAAATGGTAGCAAGAAAGAAAGGCGGCCAGTGTTAACACTTCATTAAATTCTATTCATCTCTAATACCCTCACAACGATGTAAACCACACCCCGCTCTCTATCTCTCTTTCTTGCTAAGATATATTACATATACATACTTACACCTACACACACATACATATACAAGACACGTATAGGTCTCGGCACCGACGATGATGTAACACTTGCACTTTGTCCTTCTACCCCCGTTAAGCCACACAGCAACATACAGTAACCTAGACAAAAAAACACACACACCTACACACCCACAACACACAGAAACAACCAAAACGCAACAAGAGGAAACAAAAAGACATCAACAATTCTATGCGCAATTTTGTCCTAGCACGCGGAACGCGTTGCGCGAGCGAAGGTACGCATGAGGAAAATTATAAAAATAGATGAAAATAAGAATTTAATTAAATGGATCAAAACCAAATCAAACCGATCAAAACCGTCTCCCTGGCCTGGTGTTTCCCTGTTGCTTTCCGAAAAATGTGTTGAATTTTACTAACCCCCTTGGCAGGGCGCATCGTTTCAAACGCAGGCGTCAGCATTAAACGCCCAGCAACGGGGACGTGAGCTGAGTGACAGATCGGGACGCACCCCGCGCCGCGGACGGCCGATGGGTGGATTTGGTGCCCTTCGGCAGGGCCGCACAAGGCCGCTGGTCGCTAAATGATTCTCACGCCTATCAGCGCCCTCGCCCTAGGGCCGTTGGCTTGTACGTCTGGGCGTTCAATTGCGCAAAGGCGTTCGCCAATGGAGCCCACTTTGTAGAACGATGTAATGAAAGGAAACGTGTCAATTGATGGAAAACGGGCACGGGCAGCTACAGTATGCAGTGCTGGATGGATGATGCCCCTGCCTTATCGACCATAATGGCCGTTCGAATGTAGCAGCTGGGTGCGAAATGTGTGTCGCAGCATCCAAGGCCCTGTTTTTAAGGTTTCAAGAGGAGTTGGGTAATTTTGAAGAACTAGAAAAATAGCTGCACAAGGCAACTTCTTGCTTTTGTCGTGTAGCTATGATACAAGATAAAAGTACTTTGTATTTCTGGTAGAACAAGAATAACATAGATCAGACTTAGCATTGGAAAGAAAATAGTTCTAGAGCCGATTTAGATTCCGAATCAGTTTCAGTACCGGTATGAGTTCGAGATCCGTTTCTTGTCCGGTTTGAGTTCGGAAGCAGTTCTTGAATCAACATGGTTTTGGGATCAGATCCAGTACAGGTACAGGGATCAGGATCAGGACTGATATTAGTTCAAAATTAGGTACCAGTCCTGGGTATGACTTCTGACATAGTTCTATTATCGAAATGATTTCAGGATCAGTTCCTAGTTCATCATCAGTTTCCGATAGTCAGTACCGGTATGAGTTCGAGATCCTTTTCTTGTCCGGTTTGATTTCGGAATCAATTTTAGAATCAACATGGTTTTGGGATAAGTTCCAGTACAGGTACAGGGTTCAGGATCAGGACTGATATTAGTTCAGAATTAGGTACCAGTCCTAGGTATAACTTCTGACTTAATTCTAGGATCGAAATGGTTTCAGGATCAGTTCCTAGTTCATCGTCAGTTTCGGATAGTCAGTCCTTGCTAAAGGGGTGACAGTCCATATGAGACATACACCTACTACGGGCTGGTGGTAGGGTTATGTACCTTGAAATTGTGTTCTGTTGCTACAATACATCTAAAAGTAACTGGCAAGACTTTTAGCTAGCAACTAGTAACTAATTGGAAAAAGTAATATTTCACTTATTTTTATAAAAGTAACTTTGAATAAGCTATGATTAAAGCAGCCACTGCACATCACCAACTCCAATGCCCCAAAGCACATTGTGTCGTTACAATGTTCCGAATAAAATTGGAAGCCAGTAGCATCCCTTACAGTTCCTAGCTCCATGCCTGAGACAATGGCTTTGCCAGAAAGCAAAACACTCCACCCTCCACCCACATCACAGACACTGGTAAGTAAAATTCGGCGTGACTTTCGAATGAAGACCGCGAAACAATCGTGTCAGGTAGGGCACTACACCGCGACCGACTTCATCCGGTCCGACCCTCGCTAGTTTCAAGCCCCCTTTGCGGAACCATGGCAGTGACGTATTGCAGTCTGCCTTGCAAATAGCACCAGTGTTAAATTATCTTTTATGACACTTTGCTCCCCCACTCACTCGGCTCTGGGTGTGTCTCTCTCTCTCTCTCTCTCTCTCTCTTTCTGGAGTGGTTTTGAGCTAGGTTGGGCAGATTCATTCCCATGCCCTGTTTATTTTTACTTCCTTCTCCGCACAGAAGTTTAATCGCATCCTTATCGCACCCGACCAGAAGGTCGGAGCAAAAAGTTGGCCGAAAAACACCGAACGATACATGGTAATCAGGTAAGATGACACTCTGGCTACGGGTAGCTTCGGCGCCCGCGGGCAGGGGTACACACAGAACGGCATGCGACCAGCGGTGGTAAAACGAGGTAAGAAACAAGGCATTAAATATGGATTCGGCAGGCAGGAAGGAAAGCCCAGCACGTGGATGCTTTCGGAGCCGAGCAACAGCGGACCAATGCTGCGCTGTGTCAATTTATCTTTGTTGTTTCAAAGCGGTAAGGCAAGGCTTAGTCCTTTAAATATTTCCGCTCCAGTTAACAACTTTATTGACGAGTAAACGGTGAACGGTGTGACGTTTTTCTCTATACGCATTTAATCAGCGGCTGCATTCTGCTCGACGACGCCAGTGAATCTGTTGAACGCGTATTTGCCTACATGTTGACTCTACCTGCATGCTGGGACCCAAGTATGACGTGCTGACAAATACTTTTTTTATTTAAAAAATCTTCTTTTGCTTGTAAATATTACATGAAAATGAACAGAACTAAACAGCGGATACACTTACATTTAAAATGGCATATAGAACACATTATCGCCCATTTAAGGGAGAGATTTAATACGAAGAATCGTTTAATATGAAACTAATACCAGGAGGAGTTTACTGACCAATTACTAATCTTCTTAGCCATATCAAAGACTCCCTAATGTTACAAAATAAAAGGAATATATGACTACCAAGCTAATTTTCCAAGCATCTAATTTCATGAAAATGTTAATTTATTTTTAGAATGATGTAACAACATGTTCGTAACGCAGGAAAGGTTACATTACTCCTGTCCTGATTGGTTCGAAATACTATGGATAGTCTCTAAGTAAATACTACTCCGTTTCGAACTTGCTAAGCGCCTGAAGGTATGCAATACATGACATATTAAATGAGCTGCTTACCTTTTCCTTCCGAATTCCTCACTTTGCGGCTTATCGGGACGCAAAAGATTAACACAAACCCTGACCAAAGATAAATAGTTTAAATGAAATTTGATTCGAAAACCGTAAAATTAACACACAGACTAAGCAAAAGCATCATTTCCACCTGATGTGTTCACTAAAATCGTTTAATTTACCAGTACCGGCATACAAAGTACCATCTCCAAAGTTCATGTTCATCCATGACGCTACTCTTTCTTCGGTCGTACGGTTCCCCCGGCCGCGTCCTCGGTTAAACCGACCGCACTGAGGGAGGCCCGGTACAGACGGTCGGCCAGTTCGTCGTCTCTGGCCAACTCGGACACCTCCACCCGTTCACAGTCGCTATTCGAGAAGGATGTAAAGCGTTACACACACACATACAGGTTCGTCGTGCTCATCCACCATCGCCAACACTTACTTGAAAAAGTCCCCCGTACAGCCGGCCAGTGCCGGATCCGTCACGAGCCGCACGATCGTGTGGGCGCCCTGGGCCGGACTCTTCATGAACAGCCACATCCACGGGAAGGTGAGCACCTTCGCGAACAGTGCCTTCATGATCGGCGAGTGGCGCAGATGACCCGTGCCGCGAACCAACCCCGGCGAGCAGCAGTTAACGGTGGTGCTGCACCCCTCCGCAGTAAGCCTCCCTGCCAGCGCTCTGCTGGCCAGCACGATGGCCAGCTTCGAGTGCGCGAACGCGTCCCGTCCACTTTGGGCCGGTTGGCACAGATTGAGCGGATCGTCGCGGTCGGCAATCTTGGCCGCCGTGTACCCGTGGGCGGACACGTTCACGATCCGTCCGCCGTGCGCCGACCGGGCCAGCTGGGGCCGCAGCAGCTGCGTCAGCAGGAAGTGGGACAGATAATTGCACTGCAGGTGCTGCTCGTAGCCGTCGGCCGTGCGTCCGCCGGGCTGGAAGATCACGCCGGCACAGTTCACCAGTGCGTCCACCGCCGGATGCTGCGCCTGCAGCTGGCGCACGAACCGGCGCACGCTGTCGAACGAACGCAGATCGACCACGGACACCTCGCACACACAGTCCGGAGCTTCACGGCGCAGCTGCTCCTTCAGAGCGTCGCCCTGCTCCACGGTACGGCACGCCAGGATCAAACAGCGCGCCTGTCGGCGGGCCAGCTCACGGCACACCTCGCGCCCGATGCCCCCGGTCGCACCGGTGACCACGATCACCCGGCCCGGGATGGTGTTTCCGTTCGGGCAGGGCTGTCCGCCCATGTACGTCCTGCAGATGGGTGGGGGAGGGTTGATTGTAGCAGCGGGTGTGGTTGGGCCCCGAACGCCGAGCTGACTCACCTGACAGTGCCGATCACGAACACGATGCCGGCCACGATGAATGGCCACCAGCTGGCGAACGGATCCGCCTCGGCCAGTGCCTTTTTGATCTCTTCCATTGCGCGAACCTTCTACGACGCTCACCTCACACCCGAGCCGGAACGGAACTGATTGCGCACCAACCAACGTGCCGAACGTCCGGTCGTCAACGGTTGGCCAGCGGAATGAATCGCGCGATGATTAGCCAGAGCGAGCGACCAGACGACAGACCAGTGTCGAGGGTTTTGGGGTTCAATTGCTCCTACCGGAAGGGATTAATTTGGAGCTCACTGATACACTGTCGACTCGGAACAGCGAACCCAGTGAGATGCGGGTTAACGGACGCAGTGATTCGTACGTGTGTGGTTTTCCACCCTACAGTTGACTAGAATATCACATGGTCTTTCAGAGTCTTTTGCTTTTTTTAAGAGCGTATGATTCATCCAGGAAAAGAAACTACAATAAAGATAATAAAATGTATAGAGTATTTTGCTTAAAAAATTAGTCTTGTTTTTGGACCAATTTTGAATGATGTACTGTAATTTAACTCTCACCCGTCTTTATAATAAATTATGTAGTTTTTGTTAAAATTTAAAATAACAAGAAGAGTTCAAAAGACCAAGAATCGCTTATTTAACTGTAGTCGAACTTTAAAGGTGGTCTTAAACTAATTGAACTGAGTGTATCCCGGCGACGGGAGCTCAGAGCGTCACTCCTTACTTTGATACTGCCATGGAGAATCTGTTATCGAAAATTGTTACTCGTGAGTTATGTGGACATCTAGCAACCATTGCACAGCTCTACTCGATGCTCAAACTCGTCTCTAAGACAATTTATTCATGAAGAATGATTTAAAGCTAAACTTAAAGCTAGATTTAAAGTTTGAAATGGCCGGAGATATGAATCCTACTAGTATCAGCTGTCTCAGCATCAATTTTAAGAAATATTTGTTAAAGAGAGAAAAGCGTCGTTGGTGTTTAAAAAACATGGATGAAACATGGACCTATCTTTACCCTGTCACTACACGGGTAGCCGAAACGCCCAGTAGGGGTATTGAAATAAATGATAATGAAAAACATGTTTAAACAATTCAAAAACTTCAAATAAATCCACATTAAAACACGGCTATGGTGTAGACACATCTCTTTGTTTATCTCTTCTTGGCCTGGTCACGACAGAGCACGTCGATGTGACATGGCCCGGTAAACAATCATTCTACAGGATGCTCGGTCCAGGGCTGCAGCTTTCCATACATGTAGACATCCGATCTCGACAAAGTCTAGCTTCACCTGATCCAGCCATCGAGTTCGCTGTGCTCCCCTGGCGCCTTATGCCGATTGCTGTCGATCTTCTTAGTGGAGGTTAAGTCATCCGGCATCTTCATGACATACCCCAGCCATCGTATCCTGCCAGACTTCGCCACCGTCAAGATGCTCGGTTCGCGGTACAGCTCATCAAGCTCGTGGTTCATCCTTCCCCCCCACGCTCCATGATCGAACAGACCGCCAAAGATGGTCCGGAGGATTCGTCGCTCAAACACGACCAGAGCGTTTGCATCCTTCGTTCGAATGGTCCAAGACTCGTGTCCATAGAGGATCTCCGGGCGAATCAATGTGCGATATATCTCACATTTCGTGCGGGCTCGAAGTCTTTTGGATCTCAGCAATTTCTCGTTAATTCTCCTGCACAATGCGCCTCCGGATTTCGCTGCTGAGATCGTTGTCCGAAGTAACGACCGTCCTAAGATAGGAGAAATCTTCTACCACCTCGAGATTATCGCCGTCAACTAATACACTACTTCCCAGATGGACTGAGTATACGGCGAGCAGGTACTTCATCTTCGCGTAAGGGATCGTGCCACGAATGTCGTTGTCTAGCCCCACACTTCGAATGACACCTTCCAGGGCGATGTTGAAGAGCAGACAGGAGAGTACGATACCTTGCCAAAGGCTTGATGTGAGATTCGGACGATTCTGGCGTCAAGTTCGATACTCTCACCTTGCACTGCACCTCGTTGCGTTGCAGATGGTGGCCTCTAACAGCCCCAGGAAAGTGGTACCGCTGCATGATATTCCATAGCACATTCCGGTATATGATATTGTAGACCGCCTTGAAGTCTGGGTCTGGTGCTCTCGGCACTTCTGGAGAATCTGCCGCAGAGTAAAGATTTGGTCGGTGTACACTCATACAACATACAAATAGCAAGTGAATTTAATTTCTAGAAACTGAGAGAAACAAATAACATCGGTTAAGCTACACGTGTGGCTGGCAGTTTGGAATAGGACCAAATTTGTACAAAGTGGCTGCGTAAGTATTAGCTCAAAGTCTCATTTCTGCAAGATATATTAATTTGATAGTTTCTAGTAACTTCAAAAAAACGTTTTAGAGTATGAAGGCACATATTTAAATGATTGAAAGAGAATAAATTGATTATTTTTGTAAATTATTTCAAAAAACTACAAACCATCACAACAAATAACCGACAAACGATGTGCATTTGAAAAGTGCTCGATTTTACTGCTCGACTCCGCCCGACAGCTCACGTCAAAGCGTCAAACCGATGTTTCGTGTGGTCGTCGTCTCGTACTGCCATAAAACAGTGGGGAAGAAAAATAAAGGAAAAACTCCCGAGCGCTCGAAAGCAAAATAAAAGTTCGCCCCGAAGAAGATCACGGAACGGGACCGGTTCACAGCTGTGCGGAAAAACGCGAAAGAAACGCAATCTCACCATGTCACCGATGATCAGTGTGGAGGTCCCCGATACGGTCACGATCAACATTTCCAACTCACAGAATGATACCATTTCGTTCGAACGGAAGTACAGCCGCTCGTTAAAGATTTACGAGTTTAAGGTGAGTCATGCGGTGCAACCGAATAAAGAGTGCTCCACCCCCTCCCCCACATTAATCTTGGAGTGCCCAGCTGCACCCACGCACGGGCATTTTGCCTACCCAACAAAATCTCGTCACCAAATCTCCCCTTTCCTTGCAGGCGAAGCTGGAACCCATCACCGGTGGCAGTGCGGGCACGATGCGGCTCGAGCTGTACAGCGGGGAGCGGCTGGTGTGCCGGCTGGACGGGGACAGCCAGCCGCTCGGCAGCTACCCGATCGAGGACGGCATGCGGGTGCACGTGATCGACCAGTTCCCGTGCCTGCAGGAGAACGTGCCCAAGTTCGAGCTGTCGCTGGAGGAGTACGACAAGAAGGAGGACAGCCTGCGCAGCTTCCTGAAGAAGAACAAGCTCGGCAAGTACAACGCGGAGGAGATGGCGAAGCAGGAGGAGGAGCGCAAGCGCCAGGAGGAGGAAGACCGCCAGAAGGTGGACGGGACGGCGATCGGGGCCCGGTGCCGGGTGACGGCGAAGAACAATCCCGTTCGGCTCGGCACGGTCATGTACAAGGGCCCGCTGGACGGGAAGCCGGGCCTGTTCTTTGGCGTCAAGTTCGACGAGCCGCTCGGCGTGAACGATGGCACGATGAACGGGAAGCGATACTTCGACTGCGGTCCCAAGTACGGCAGCTTCGTCGCACCGAAGGCGGTCGAGGTGGGCGACTTTCCGCCGGAAGAGTTTTCCCTGGACGATGAGTTGTAAGGGACCCCTCCCCCCCGGGACGATCCGGATGTAGGGTTTTGGGCATTCCAACGGAGTGGGTGTGCGTGTGTGTGTGCGCCTTTTTGCACGCTTTGCCAGAGTGATATGAGCGAAAGGGAGCAGGACGGCCGATCATCCTCCGCGGTGGGCGGGTTGTACTGGCGACTGTCTCCCAGCTGGGCACAACGTCTCGTCTATTTATTAAGCTGTCTCTCTTTCGAAGCTAACCCGTATGCAACTAACATTAACTAAGATCTAGTAAGGCGTAATCTGAGACACTTCTTTTGATATTGTCGCTGCAAAGATTGTGCAAATTGTTTTTTTTTAGAAATAAAAACATAATCCGACCGAACGCGTCAGCGTTTTCAATGGATCGATAAGCTGTATCGTAACACAATTAGCCGCTCGAGGAAATATTTCATTTACGCGGATGCTGCATTGAAAGAGAGAAAATATTTCCGTTACAGTAAACCAACAGTGTCGCCAACAGATAAAATGTGGTTTATTCATGAGTACAAAGTTTCAACATCCATGAAGACAACCACACGTAGAGCGAATAAAAGACCGGCTACTCCTCATATTGCCCCGTGATCCAGAGTGGACGGATGCATTCTACAATTTTCGGTCACCTTTTACATCACCTTTTCTGGTTCAAGAACTGCATAGACCTAATGCCTTTAGCATTGAACCTATACAAGTCCAGGAACCGATACTGATCATACCGGTCCTCGAATTGATCATATACCTGTCTTGTAACCTATCATGAACCGATGCTGGTCCTGTAACCTATAATGAAACCATACTGGTTCTGGAAACTATCACAAACCCATACCGTTGCTGGAGCCTATCATGAACCCATACCGGTCCTGGAACCTTTCATGAACCCATACCGGCCCTAGAATCTAACATGAACTCACATTGATTCTGGAATCTATCATGAACCCATACCGTTTCTCGAACCTATCATGAACCGATGCTGGTTCTGGAACCTTTCATGAACCCATACCGTTCCTCGAACTTATCATGAACCGATGCTGGTTCTGGAACCTTTCATGAACCCATACCGTTCCTCGAACCTATCATGAACCGATGCTGGTTCTGGAACCTATCATGAACCCATACCGGTCCTAGAGTCTAACATGAACTCACACTGGTTCTGGAACCTATCATGAACCCATACAAATTCTCGAACCTATCATGAACCCATACCGGTCCTGGAACCTATCATGAACCCATACCGGCCCTAGAATCTAACATGAACTCATACTGATTCTGGAACCTATCATGAACCCATACCGGTCCTCCAACCTATCATGAACCCATACCGGTCCTGGAACCTATCATGAACCCATACGGGCCTTGAATCTAACATGAACTCACACTGATTCTGGAACCTATCATGAACCCATACAAATTCTGGAACCTATCATGAACCCATACCGGTCCTGGAACCTATCATGAACCCATACCGGCCCTAGAATCTAACATGAACTCACACTGATTCTGAAATCTATCATGAACCCATACCGTTCCTCGAACCTATCATGAACCGATGCTGGTTCTGGAACCTTTCATGAACCCATACCGTTCCTCGAACCTATCATGAACCGATGCTGGTTCTGGAACCTATCATGAACCCATACCGGTCCTAGAATCTAACATGAACTCACACTGGTTCTGGAACCTATCATGAACCCATACAAATTCCGGAACCTATCATGAACCCATACCGGTCCTGGAACCTATCATGAACCCATACCGGCCCTAGAATCTAACATGAACTCACACTGATTCTGAAATCTATCATGAACCCATACCGTTCCTCGAACCTATCATGAACCGATGCTGGTTCTGGAACCTATCATGAACCCATACCGGTCCTAGAATCTAACATGAACTCACACTGGTTCTGGAACCTATCATGAACCCATACAAATTCTGGAACCTATCATGAACCCATACCGGTCCTGGAACCTATCATGAACCCATACCGGCCCTAGAATCTAACATGAACTCACACTGATTCTGAAATCTATCATGAACCCATACCGTTCCTCGAACCTATCATGAACCGATGCTGGTTCTGGAAACTTTCATGAACCCATACCGTTCCTCGAACCTATCATGAACTGATGCTGGTTCTGGAACCTATCATGAACCCATACCGGTCCTAGAATCTAACATGAACTCACACTGGTTCTGGAACCTATCATGAACCCATACAAATTCTGGAACCTATCATGAACCCATACCGGTCCTGGAACCTATCATGAACCCATACCGGCCCTAGAATCTAACATGAACTCACACTGATTCTGGAACCTATCATGAACCCATACCGTTCCTCGAACCTATCATTACCGTACACCAGTCCGGACACTTATACTGAATCCATACCGAACATGGAACTAAAAATGAACCCATACCGATCCTGAAACTACGCACGAATTCATATCAGTCATGGAACTGAAAGTAGACCTGGATAAAAGACCTGGAACTGATGCTGAACCTATACCGGTCCTGGAACCGATCATGAACTCATACTGATGTAGAAACACCTCCCAATCTCATTTATTTTCAACAATTATACTTGAAACTGTTCCGGATTTGGAACGATATTTGGACCTGGTTTTGGGTATGTATTCGATGCAATTCCAGTTACAGTCGACAACCCATACTCGGAAGTAAGTGTGCAGCGTAGGAATTCAGCGTAGAAAATAGCGTAGAAAATTCAGAATAAATTTTATAGTGATTTCCTGAACTGTTGATTGACACCATGCTAAGCGTAAATCATGATGTTTTATTAACATTTAAAGCTGCAATCGTTTCTCAATGAAAAAAACCCCGAGCATTGCGCTGTCGTAGCGTCAAACGTCAACCGATGACAGTGCTGTCAGACGGGCTGCATGAGCTGACCTTGCCGCTGCTTTGTTATTGCTGACGATTTGACAAAGTGTCCACAGATATTTCTCTCGCTGAACGATTTGCAAGGTAGTGCGGCCGCACTAGAAGTTTGCTAGAAATTGTGTATAATATTTAGGTAACTTTATGGTGTAACTCTGTTGATGGAGGTAAATATTTCGCACCGCGCAACGAGCCAAACAGATCGCGCTACAATAACCGCTCCCCCTCCCCACTCATTTCTCCAGGAAACGCAGGAGAAATCGCACCCGGGCAAACCGGGCTCGTCGTCCCGGGGAGTGTCGCGGGTGCTGGGCAAGCTGCGCGCCTCGGTCGAGTCGAAGAACTTCTACGAGGCGCATCAGATGTACCGCACGCTCTACTTCCGGTACGTGTCCCAGGGGAAGTACGCGGACGTGCTGGAGCTGCTGTACGACGGTGCGCTGACGATGCTGGAGCACGAACAGTACAGCAGCGGGGCCGATCTCGGGCTGCTGATCATACAAACGCTCGAGAAGGCGGGCAGCACGGTCGAGACGCCCGAGCAGTGGATCAAGCGGCTGGCGGAGCTGGTCAGCAAGATCAAGCCGACCGTCGTCGATCGGGAAGCGTTGCTTGTGAGTATACCCAGTACCTTCTCCCCCATTCCGGCCACTTCCCTTTGTCTAAATGCGTGCCTTTCTAACGATCCTCCAATGCAAACGCTCCAGGACCGGGCCATGAAGTGGAGCGGCTCGCTCGTGTCGTCCCCGACGGGCCACCCGCTGATGCACAAGCTGTTCGCCCAGATCCTGTACCGCGAAGGGGACCTGACGCTGGCCCGGCGCCACTTCGCGCTCGCCAAGGACGGCGTCAGCTGCGGCTTCCTGCTGATCGAGATCAGCTGCGCCAAGGGATTCCCCGGCGAGGTGGACCTGTTCGTCGCGCATACCGTGCTGCAGCAGCTCGCCCTGAAGGAGCCGGCAACGGCCGCGAGCACGTTCGCCACCTACTGCAAGTTTCACGCCAGCATCGCCTGCACGGAGCCGCCGTTCGCGATGCCGCTGCTCAACTTTCTCCACTTCCTGCTGGCGCTGGTCGAGCAGAACAATCGCATGTACGCCACGTTCCGGGCGCTGTGCGAGCTGTACAAACCGTCGCTCGATCGCGACCCGTCCTACGAGAAGTATCTGCAGAAGATTGGCGTCAAGTTCTTCGACGGCAGCCGGTACGAGCAGCGCAACTTCATGTTCAGCGATCTGCTGCAGCAGTTCTTCATCGACCTGGAGGAGGACGAGCTCGAGGAGGGCACGACCATGCACGGCGAGGTGGATTAGCTTGGGGGTTCTTTTTTTGTTTTTGTTGCTGTTGTTGTGATCACAGACCGGACGCGTCGCTATCTGAGGGCGCGCAGAAAGTCGTTGCAATATGTGAGAGAAGCGTAGGCACAGAGGAGCAGGGGTGATTGCGGATTAGGGAATATGAATTTTATGTTTGCGAAGAGGAGCGAAACGTGTGCGAATTTGCTGCTGGTGGAGGTGATATGGTTAGCTTACGAATACTGGAGAGGGGGGCTTTACGATTCTAGCCAACTTTTTTTCTGGACGCTTGGTGACTGAACTCATGTCAGTCCTTGCTACCGGGGGACGGTCTATTCTGGGCAAGAACCCACACGTCAACACTCAATACAAAACCGAACGCCAAACCTGGATTAATTCAGCCTGAAACAAATATAGACAAACGCCGAGCCGATGTCGCAGGCTCGATCAGCTCATGAATGATTGATTTTGTTTTGCCAGAAGCATACATATTTGGTCAAGAAAGGTTAAAACTTTCTGATCAGATAGTTTTTAATTTATTAATACCCATTTCCAACAGAGAAGAATCGAAAAGCAAACGATTTTTAAATGTCTCGTGGTTTCTACACGAACTGTCACAATTCCACTGATAGGCTGCAATATCGGCAATTCTGGTTTAAATTATAGAAGGGGCCACTAATTGTAATAATGAGGCAGAATCTGATAACCAAACGCACTGTCTAAACAGGATTAATGAGACAACACACACACACACCCGCACGAACAGACAATTATTGTAGACTCAATCTGAGACCAGCGAAGGAAAATGGGTCCGCAGCGTGCACGTGCTTTCAAACAATCAATAATACACTGGGAATCGCGGCTTTCCCCGCCAGAGCACGTGTTACGGAGGTGTACGATATAGCAATTGTAACTGAAGAAGAATAACGAAAGATGATTAAGCTGAACTGAAGGAATTTACGGCTTGAGTTAGCGCCATCCATCTTATTGTTCCCGGCTTTACTTTTTTTATGCATCACCTTTGTTTGGCTTTGTTCCTGTAATTTCGTGGAAGGAGAATGATGGTATTGCTTGGAACTATTTAATTGCAATATATAATTTAACTGCAGTGTAAACACACAACATGGATGGGGAGACACGTTTGCTGGAAGCTGGACCACTTTTCACTCGCCTTCGTACTGACGCACGCACGGTCGCTTCAACTGTTGTCCTGCGTAAGGCTCTTGTTTTGGAGTGAATAAATTGAGAAATTATAACCACGTGTTTTGAATGGGGGAGAGAGTTTCTAACCATTCGACATGCTAGGCGCCGTTTTCTTTTGTATTATAGAAAATTTGAAGCATATATAAAGCTTTAATGTTGCGCCATAACACCCGGTCTTGTGCTGCAGATCTCCTACTCGAGACATCGATCCTCTGCAAGTCTCCCTCGACCTGGTCAAGCCATCGTACTCGCTGCGTCCCTCTCCTCTGTGTGCCTGTTGGGTCCCTTTCGAAGACCTCCTTTTCTGGATAGCCAGCAAGCCTCCTCGCTATCGAGGGATCACCTAGCAGCTCGTACAGCTCATCATTCCATAGCACATTGCGTTCAAATACATCAATCGACCGGAGATCGCCTTCCAGGAAGGTCCATGTCTCATGTCCGTAGAGCACAACGGGCCTTATTAGAGTCCGGTAGAGCGTCAGTTTTGTTCGTCTGGAGACTCGACCAGATCGCAGCCACTTACGTAGACTACAGTAGGTGCGATTTTCCTGCGTCTCTGAATTCCAAGGATGTGTCAAAGTCACATGTGACTTGGGATCTAAGGTATACGGTGGCTGTCATAGGCCGCCTTGAAGTCAATGAAGACGTGATGTGTTCTGCAATTGTACTCACGGCATTTCTGCAAGATCTGCAAAACAGCTGAACAGCGTCCCTTCATGGCCGGCTTGATACTCCCCTACAAAGTTTTCGGCCAGGGGCAGCAACCGTTGGAAGTTGAGATAAGATTTTGCACGACTTCGTAAAGAGATGGAACCGGGAAATCTTCATCATGCCCTGGTGTCCCGAGTGGTACTGCCGCATCTACGCTCCTATTCATGAAGTCCCCATTTAGGTGCTCTCTCGAAGTGCTGTCTCCACCTTTAAACCACCTTGCCAGAGCTGGTGAGCAATCTACCATCCCTATCCCGGCACATGTCTATGGCAGGCCCACTGGATCTACGTTCCCGGTTAATAAGCTCATTGAGCTTTTGGGTGTCACCAGACCAGTGATGTTCCTGTGCTCTCTTTTTCCTTCTGAAGTCCGAAAGATGCCTATTCCTGCCAACCATGGAATACTGCGCCACGTTGGCTCTCGTTCTAGCTTGGAGCATTCTACCAGAGGCTCAAGTTCTTTTAGTCAAACCAGTCTGATGTTCGTGACCTCATTCTAGCACCCAGACTGCTGGAGGCTGAGCTTTCTACTGCAAGGTGATTTATACAGTCCTCTGAAGGAAGTGCCACCTCTAGAGTCATAAATTGAAGCATGCATAATTTTTTTAAATCAATCTAATTGCGAATAAAATAAAAGACTACTTTTGATGGATTTCAGATCGTTTTATCTGAAATCCATTAAACTAGGTAGCCGATTGATGCGAAATTAGTTCTACGCCGAGAAACGGTGATTTGTCCTGGCTTGCTATGATAGCCGGTCTTTCGTGGAGGTTTTTAATGTTTGGTTTATGTCTTTTTTTAAATTGTATGAAAATTATAAGTTAATATTATGTTCATAACAATATTGACAACGGTTGTTGAGCCAAAAGAAGAACAATATTGCACTGGTATAGAATTAAACATTTTAAACATTTTTTCTTCAAAATTGTATATTTTTTGTTGCCCTTGTTTTTATTGAACAAAATTAAACTAGAGCGAATCTAATTTTTTTTCCTAGTTAAAATGTACCTCGTCGATCCATTCAAATTTCTTCCAAAAGACGTTTCTACTCTACTGGTCACAATCTCACAATGTAAAAACGTGGGCAAATGTGTCCTGCGCGGAAATGCTTTCCAGAAAACGCGTTTGTATATCGTATTTTATAGCATCCCGTGCCGCACGGCAGGTAACCGCCAACAGCTGACGCACGGTGACAGCGCGTGACAGCTGCTATTTGTTGTTGTTATGAAATTCGTCTCCTCACACGGACGCTCGCAGGCGGCTCTGTGCATAGAAACCCCCTGAATAAAAACGACGCGGCTGTACCCCTGAAGTGGTTCCGATTCCGTGTTTGTGAAGCAGCTTTTCCGTACTCGGAGCAGCAAAAGGTCTGGAATTTTCCACTACATTCAGCTGCGAACCGGCGCGGCCCTGAAAACGAGTGCTTTTCCCTGGTGCACTCTCTCCAGCGTTGGTGGTGGTAATATACACAGCAGCAGCAGCAAGGTAATGGTTGTTTAAATGCAAAAAGGGCCCCTTAATATAGTTATGATGATGATGTGTGATAAACATTACGCAATGTGTTTTTCCGGCTCGTTTCACAGCATTCACAGACATGTTGCAAATCACGCGAGGCGTTCATACCGGCCGCGAACTGATGGCCCAGCGCTGCTCGAAGCTGGTCGACAGCGTGATCCGTGTGGACCATGCCGGTGAGCTGGGAGCGAACCAAATCTACCGCGGGCAGATGGCCATCCTTGGTAAGTGGCTTAATTGAAACAAGACACACACACACACACACACACACACACACGCATGCCACATTCGAAGGAGCATTTATCGAACCCTCTCTCCGCATTGGCAGGACACACCAAGGCGGGCAAAACGATCCAGCACATGTGGGAGCAGGAGAAGGCGCACAAAGAAGAGTTCGACCGGCTGATCAACAAGTACCGGGTGCGCCCGACCGCCCTGCTGCCGTTCTGGAATGTGGCCGGCTTTGCGCTCGGCGCCGGTACCGCGCTGCTCGGCGAGAAGGCCGCCATGGCGTGCACGGTCGCGGTCGAGTCCGTAATTGTCGAGCACTACAACGACCAGCTGCGCAAGCTGATGGACGACCCGACCTTCACCGACAAGGAGCTGCTCGACAAGATCCAGCGCTTCCGGGACGAGGAGCAGGAACATCACGACACCGGGCTGGAGCACGGGGCGGAACAGGCCCCGTTCTACCGCGCCCTCACGGATGTGATCAAGTTCGGATGCCGCACCGCGATCAAGATTGCGGAAAAGGTGTAAAACAAACGGTCCCCGGAGTACGGTTTTGTTTCTTTGTTTTAGGGTTTAGTAATGGGGGAGCAGCTGAAGGCAGGCACTTCATCCATTTGAATTCGAGAATGTTTTTTTTTACGCGCAAGAGCTCGATATACTTTTTTTTGTCGGGATAGTTTCGTACGGTGTAGTGAACCCCATTGCGCACCGTTCGTGTAGAGGTTTTTATTTGTTTATAATAAATATGTCGTAGTAAGAAAAGCATTTTCGAGCTTTAAACATTTGAATTGCATTTGCTAGTAGAGAATGGAAATACAGTGAAATATATCTAACATCTAGTCTCTTCAATGTGGATTATTTTTTTAATAAGAACATTTTCGACTCTGCAAGGTGAATGTTAGGTGTTGTTACCAGGGGGTGAATATCATTTATGCGATATGATATCATATACGATGAGACTGCCTAAATTCTCGATGGTGAAAATAGGATGGCAATTCAAACCAGATTTTACGTGGTGGTCAAAGTAGGCCATATCATACCCATAGGTGCTGTCTCGAATACTCCAGAGCAATACATTCAGAGCAATGAGCTGATTTATTTATCCTAAGTTAAATAGTTCTCTGTACTGCAGGTCCCTTGAGGATTCACCTTAGAGAGACTTAACTGTCCCTATGGAAAGCTATGGAAACATATAGCATGGATAAGTTTAGCATGGATTGAACCTACTCGTCAGGTATTGAACCCGACCCAACCCGAACTCGCTGCATCAATGGCCGGAGACGACTGAAATTGACCAGAGCCGCGGAACTACATTTCAGTTCCTTTCGATTTTTTGTCTTTCGCTTTTCGTATGCGCTTGGTAAATAGAACTTTGTTGCTAAGAATAGCGCTTAACGACGACAATAATGATTTGCGACAGCATCCTTGGACCGACCTTCTGAGACTGATTGACATCGGCTTACTGCGACTCCCGTAAATTCCGGTCGATTCCAACTCCGGACGAATCTGATTCTGGTTGACACCGACTCAGGATGACTCCGATCTCGTACGACTTCGTCTCTGGACGACTCCAGACGACTCTGCCCGACGAAGAATTCGGATGACTCCAACTCCAGACAACTCCGGACAATTCCGGACGACTACGAATAATAATGGTCGGACCTATACTTTCCAGAGTCGGTTCTAAAATTTTCGAATTCGAAACGGAGTAGACGCCGTATTTTTGCAAACTATGTTTGTTATGAGTCGAAAACAAAGATATTTCGGAAAATTGAACTTAAACGAGTACTATGAAACTTCCGATACCTTGAAATCTAATATGCCGGGAAGCACAACGATTCGTAAATGACTTAAGCCATTCCAACTTACAAAGAAGAAGGTCCCAATGGCAATGATAGGATATCCAGAGCCTCCCCGGCTAGTAAAATGAACCTGAACATGTCCTTTGCAGTCCTAACTTTTCTCCAAAATACTAGTCCGAGAGCATAGAAAACAACCAAATGTAGATGTATACACATTACCGAGCAGTGCGCGCGTCGCGGCATCGCGCCCTACCCAGACAGGAATGCAGCAAATTACTTTATTATATCACCATTTGTTTCGCATATCGTATCCAACTAGTAAATCGTGCCCTTGTGGCTTCTGTTGCGCTTCTCCCGCTGGCAAGATGTGGTGGAGCAACCTCCACCCAGTGACACTGTGGCGGCGGCGGCGGCGACGCCCCGTATGGCTTCCTTCTTCTTCGACACTTTGTACACCGGCCTGACTGAGGCAAGTAGTCGCGAGTGACTTGAATGACTTGTGGCAAAGTGCACACTACTAATCTCGCAGTCACGTGAAACCCTTTACGACGTCGAGCCCAACGGGATCTTTGCTCTATTTCTTTGGAAGTCTTGCTGGACCACCCCCACCACCGCCCGTATCACCACCGCCGCCGGCCCCGTTGGTGTTGCGGCGCTTCTTTTCGCCTATTTTGCGAAGGGAAACATTGGAAAAGGAAAGTCAAATCGGTTGGGTTGCCTCCACTGTTCGGCATCGGAGCATACTACTTACGCTGATTGCACAGCCGCCCGTACCAGCCACTGTCGCACGCGCACGTATGGTTGGGCTGGCAGAGTCCATGCTTGCAC
Organism: Anopheles merus; assembly: GCF_017562075.2. Taxonomy (NCBI): domain Eukaryota; kingdom Metazoa; phylum Arthropoda; class Insecta; order Diptera; family Culicidae; genus Anopheles; species Anopheles merus. Next base: position 1,876,029 of record NC_054081.1, on the reverse strand, counting down.
GGTCTCTTGCAGGTCGAGCGCTGCCGGCGCCCGATCTGGCAGTGGTCACCGCTCAGGCCCGGCTTGCACCGGCACTTGTTCACTCCCCGGCACTTGCCATCGTGCAGGCACGGTATGACGCACTTCGCTAAATTGGATGCATGCAGATGGATTAATTCTTCGCTCCCAAAAACCCCTTCAACGCAGCACGCCACACTTACAGTACTCGCAGCGCAGCCCGTAGTAGCCCTTGGTGCATTCGCACTTGTCCTTCTGGATGCATTTGCCCCCGTTCTGGCACTTTTCGGCACAGATGCCTGCCGAAGAAAGAGGGTTTGGGAAATGGGTAGGTTTGTGACGGATGCGTCCAGAGAGAGAGAGAGAGAGTGTGTGTGTGTGCCAGTTGGGGTACATTACCTCCCTCGCAGTGCCGGCCCTGGTAACCGGGCGGACAGGAGCAGGTGCCCGGTGCGGTACAGTTGCCGCCGTTCATGCACTGCGGGTAGCAGAGCGCCGTCTGGCAGTACTGGCCCATGTAGCCCTCCGGACACTGGCAGATCTTGTCCTCGTTGCAGACGCCCCTGTTCGCACACTTCTTGTCACACTCCGGGTCGGGTCCTTTAGGTGTATGTGTGTGTGTTTGTGTTGTTTGAACGTTGATCGTAGGCGCAGGATCGTCCCGACGTTGGTTTTGAACCATTTGTTGGGTATTTGTTTTCGGAGTTTTTTTTTGCATAGTTTATATCGAAGGGAAGGGGGCACATACGTTTTGTGTGCGTGTGTGTATCGGTTTCGTTTAAAATTTTCATTTAAATTTCATTGTTTTTTTTTTTGTTTCATGATGGAAGGGGAGATTGGGAAAGGATCCGGAAGTGGGAGGCAATGGAAGTGGAAAGATAAACGAAGGGACATGATTGGTCAAAACAGCCACACAGCCGTGTTTCGTATGCGCCAACACATACAGGCGCACGCATACACGCATACGCGGAGAAAGGACACAATTGGCGCGCACCAGAAACAAAACCCAGAAGATACAACAACAACAAAATCCCGGAAATCCAGCCAGTAAATTGCGACCAACAATAGGGTTGGGAGGGCACGATTGTTACGCCCACCGAGTGGGAGAGCCCACAGCGTTCCGAAAAAGAAGCGGGAATAAAAATTAAGAAAGTATTTTTCAAATAAACGCGGCAAAACACACAACGTCAGAAACAGAATAAAAATTATAATAAAACAGAAAAAACAAAAGAACAAAACAAAAACAACAGAGAGATAGAGAGAGAGAGAGAAAGAGAGTAAAAAGCAAAAAGCTAATGGAAGCTGTGACTGTGGGATTGTTGTGGCGGCTGATTGCGCGGGTTGTTATTTTGAGTTGCGCCGTAAGCGAAAAAGCAACGCTAGCATCGCAGCCTTTTGCTGCGAGTTGGGTGAAAAAATACTTCTTCTTCTTCTTCCTTTGTTACTACGTCTTCCACCCCCAACAACCATGCAAAGCTTGCTTTTGTACAAAAAAAAAGTCCCCCGAACAAAGCGTGTTGGAAAATAGAGGCAAGCACGTGCTTCCGGGTATTTCCGTACTCGAACTTTCCACAATCCCTTCGAGTGTGTGGGTGTGTGTGCTTTTTTTTATTAAGAAAAATAGTTCCCTATTAAATTTTGCATCCGATCGAATGGCCGGTGTCACAATTGCCGAAAAAAAACAACATGCTGTTTATAGATGGCGCACAAATCCGAGTCTGGATATGGAAAGTCCGATCTTCCAAAAACAGGTCCCAGTCAGCATAGGAAGGGAGGGTGAGGTAGGAGGATCAAGCGGGTAGGATCAATTTGCAGCATTTGGTGTTGGATTTTTTGAGCAATTAAATTTTAAGCCTTTGCTTTTGTCAAATTTAACGATCAAACCATCATCTCTGACCGGTTTTTGAGGTCCACTCGTCAGAAGAGCGTCATTAAAGCAATGCTGCAAAGTCAGACAAGTGAAAGGGTTTATGGGGTCGGCAATAAATTTGCAATAAAAGTCGGTGGGATAAAGGGGAATGCTCCAAACAAGCAATGGAGCTTATGGTGAAGACCTCAAGCTTAGACCCCACAGAACCCCACACTTGGAAGTTGGATTTAAGGGAAGGGAATGCAAGCGAAGGATACAAAGGGTAGCCTGAAAGCGTGTCTGTGTGTGTACCACCATCATGCACTAGCTTAGAGGGTAGAAGCGGTTGATCTGCTGCGGAAATGAAGGCAGAAGCGGAAGGAATGGGATAAGGCTCCAACACTGGCTCATCAAGAACTTGAAGGATGTTGGGCGTGCATAAAACGGGCAGGAATAGGTCTGGACACTTGTCTAGAAACTCTCTGGAAGCTCTGGAATGGTTCAAACGATTCCATCCCATTTCAGGAATTGCAATACGTTTCGCAGACATTGGAACGTTGGACTTTAGGAACTTTACCGAATCCAACTGGTATGGTCCCACGATTTGGGGGGTCAGGGTGGGGAATGGGACGGGAGCACACAGATCAACCAAGTAACCCGGGGTAGTATTTCGTGATCAGCATAGGAACATAGGCGATCAGCGCATGTGAAGAGCACAGTAGTTAGCAGGCCACAATTGATAAAAAAGCGACAAGCGAGGAAGGAACATGGAACCAGGAGAGTAAGGTGAGAAAAGGGGGTGGGGGGGGGGAGGGGTATGATAATGAGCGGGTCGGGATGGCGGGGAAACAAACATAATAGATAACAAATACAAATACAAAGGCAAATACAAGAAAAAGGCATACGCTACCTTGCGAAGAAGATGTTAGAGTAGAAGATCTTTCATACACACCTCTATGTGCACATTCCTTACGTAGTTTGATGCGGAGAGGCGTGCCGGGGACCGGTTTGCCTTTCCGCGTTTGGATCAGGAGTCCAATGCTGAACATTGCGATGCCCGATACATTACCGGAGCATGGCAGGATCACACTGAACTCTGCGCGCGTGAGATGGGTTTTTTTTCGTGGAGGTTGAGGGAGTTGGAGATCAAGAAGAAAGGATGAAAAAAGAAGGGAGAAAGAGAGAGAGAAAGAGAGAAGCACAAATGAGAACGATTAGTTACTGGCTTAGGTGTGTGTGTGTGTTTGTGTGCAAAAGGGGGGTCCTTGACGCTACCTTGCGCCCTGGCGTGGTAGCCTTACCCTTGGCGTTCTTCGGCACGCGCCCGGACGTTTTGATCGAGATTGTCGGTGGCTTGAGGATGCTCTCGTCCACCGACATCAGCCGGTCGAAGTTGTAGTAGTACTTCTTCGAGCCCGCCTTCCACGTGAAGTTGACGCTGCTCACCTCGGACGGGATGACCGGCAGATACTGGCTGAAGTTCGGGTCGCGTATGTGCGGCGACACCCGCCCGTTGTCGATCGCGTATATCTTCATCGCGACGCCGCTGAAGATCTTCACCTGCTGCTCGTTGATCCAGAGCGACAGGTCGTCCTCGTACGGGTCCTGGTAGGTGTAGTAGTACTCCTGGCGGGTCTGCACCACCGGGAGCAGCAGCGTGCAGACCAGTGCGACCAGCAGCAGCAGCGCCTGCTGATGCGCCTGACCGGTCGCTGTGTCAATCATTTGGTTTTGGATTGCACCAGGGGTTCGTCGCCTGCAGACTAAGAGGGTGATTGCTGCTTATCTCGTTCTGTCGCTCTGCTGCTCGTTGGCTACTAGCGCTCTAGTGCTCTCTGGCAATATTTCTTATCTTTTGTTTTGTTTCTCCCGAACTTTCAGCTGCTGTCAAGATCAAGTTTGCTTTCCTTTTGCTTTGCCTTATCTATTTTTAACTGCTTTATCTTGTTTACCGATGTAGTGGGTAGGCGATGTACTTTCTTGTCTGCTGTTGAACTGTTTTTCTCCTTCTCTTGCTCTCAAACTCATGTCTGCACTTTACATATCCATTTGTGACAACCTGACACCTTCATCGAGTACAATTTCTTCTGCACATCGCCGAATTCTTAGAAGACATCCTGTAGCGAAAAACAAAAAGTAAAACGAAGAAATGAAATCCATTAATCAAGTAATTTGTAATTTGAATGAGGTTCGATAGTAATGACAGATGTTAAGCTAGTACCAATATTCACATAACAGATGCACTGGAACCTACAAGGGGCGCTATGTTAGGTTCCCATATGCAGATCGTCGTATCTATAAGCCGGTCCAATTATGCGTTTAATTATATTAGACAAGCTTCTTGGCAGTTGCTACAGTTGCTTCGCCAATGAAGAATACAGAGCAATGTCAATGTCTTCATATCGCTGACGTCCAACGAGGTCTTAGGCATGATAAGCTAAAAACCTATATCTTAAGAAATAAAGAATATCTTAAACATGGAAAGCTTTTCGGAAAATATTCTTTAAACCCCACGTATGTTTGTTATTTCAAGCAACTTCAATACTTCAATACTCCATATTCAAGACAGGCCCTAATTTACGACCAGCTTGAATCGGTGCAAAGAAATATCTTTAGCGTCTTGTGGCGAGACGTGATGCAATCATTACAAAACAACCATTAAGCCATTAACGAAGGCAATCTCTTGGATTGCATTGAGCGGTATACGTTCCGGGCACGTTCCTCGCAGCTGCAACCGTGCCCGGAAGCGACGATTCCGGTTGCGTTCAATTCCAGTCGACCGCATCTAGCGTTCTAGCGAGTCGTCGGTTTGTGGGTTTGTGGTGTCAATCCCGCCCAACGATCCACTTGCGTTGCCTGGCGGCTGCGTCACGATGCCGGTTTCGGACCTAACCGAGACCCGGCGACGGTCAACCACTTTTTATTGCTCGTTAGAGATGGCTTTTGCACACTTTCGCTCTTCTTCCATGCGGCTTGTTGCTGCGGGCGTCCCACAACGCTGCACCAAAGGATGGGGGAGGGGAGTACCCGTAGGGCAGGGTAGCATCAGTAGAGAGTGAATTTATTACCCTAATAGCTTCATTCCCAAGTCACCCGGTCGCAAGGCCTGCCGGGGGGGAAATAAGGGCTGCCGGAACTGCCCGCACACGGACGACCGCACGCCCATGCAGCTGCGACTTTGCCAGCCACACACAGGTTCTGTTGTTGTGAAACTTTGTAAAGCAGTGGGATTGAGGCGAAGGGAAAACCCGTTTGAGACGGGAAACCAGGAAGGTTCTGTTTGCCTAGAGACATCCCGTGCACACGGGGTGGTTTGCGATCGATAACAGTAAGATCATAAACTTTGCACACAAACACACGTACACTCATGGACTCGCACACACATATATTTACACACACACAAGCAAACAGCAAAATTGTCACTTTCAAACAACCGGAGAGTTCCGGTGGCCTTCGGCAATAAAAGAAATAAAACTGTGATGCAAGCGACGAACCCACCATTCCGCAAACAGCAATTTGCGTAATCGCATTAACGAGTCCCGCAAGCAAGGGTAGAATGGAGGTAAGAAAATGAGGCGAACACTTTTTACACACATACGTTTTCACACCGTTTCAATGGCCAAAAGGAAACAAAAGAGTGGAAATAGAAGGCGAAAAGGGTCAAATGTTGAACATGAAGAACAAAAACAAAAAGAAAATAAACCATCAGAAGGACACACAAGCAAAAAGAAGCAAAGAAAGTAAGAAAAGTGCAGACAGCGACCGATCCCTAACATAAAACCCGAATTCTTCGCAACACCTCCCTCCGTGTTGGGATACTTACTTTTGCAGCGGCAGAGCAAACCTGCGTGGGTCTTGGTTCACAGGTAGAGGTGAGTCCTCCTCGGTGCAGCCTCACGGGGCAGGTAGACAGCAGTGTTGTTTGATAGCCGCTGGTCGCTCCCGCAGATCTCCGCTGCGGGACGATCTCCAGGGACGAGCAGGAGCAGCAGCAGCAGTCGTGACGATCGGTCGTCCGGGAAGTCGTTCCAGCAGGTCGTCGTGGCTTTCCTCGGTTGCAAGTGGCTGGCGACTGGGCGACAACGACCAAATCCACCGATCAAGACCAAACAACCGAACAGAAAGTAATAAAATCGGCACACAGACTGGCAGACTTCCTCTCGCCCAGACGGAAGAAGGTGTATTACGGGACTTCAAAAAAGGTGTTACTTCGCGACTTGTTCTGGGTGTATAGATATAAACGTTTTTTTTTTTTTGTTGGATGCTTCTCCACTCTCTTTAATTGCCCCTGCACACTGGTCCCTTATCTCTCGCGCGTGTGTTTGTGTGCTGTGTGTGCAAGAACCCACCAAATATTGTGAGACCGTGTGTCTTCGCTAGCGGTGCTTGGTGCGAACCGCTGGGTCCTCCTTTAATCACGCGATTTGAAGTAGGCAGTGCAGTGCGCGAAGGTTTATACAAGCGGGGGTGATGCAAGCGTGGATGAAAAGTTTGATCCCCAAAATTAAAACACTTCCAACATTTTTTGTTATCTCCTCACGCTGTCCTGGCCACTGCCGTGTTGAACTGCGTGTACTGCGTGAGTGTGTGTGGGGATAGTTGCTAGCATCAGCGAAGGGTAGTAGGTAGTCTTATTGCAACCGTCACCTTACACTTCAACCCCTTCCGTGCACGGGTGTCGGTCTGGTTGGGGGGTGGGCGTGAAGGTGCATTACATTTTTGTTGTCACTGCTCCAATTTGTCTAGCCTCGGACGCTCCAAACATTCACTCTCCCCCCTCTCCCCCTCTCTCTCTCTCTCTCTCTCTATCACACACACACAATCAATGTAGGCACACGCACGTACGCACACTTAAGCGCATTTATGTAGCACAAATTTATCGAGACACACGAGCGACGCACAGCGAATTATGTTGCGATGCGATGCTGCTGATGCTGCATGGGCCGATTACACGATCGTACGGATTTCGAAATCGAACCTGGGCGCGTTTCGGGTCCCCCCGTCGGGCTGATATGTGTGTCGGTGGCTGCTGAGGGCGCTATAAAACTGACACGAGTGACGTCCGCTGCGTTGAGTATTTATTCCGGGCCGAGGCGCAACGCTGTCTTCTTATGCCCGTGTCTTCTTTCGATTCTGCCAAGGAGTGTGTGTGTGTGTGTGTGCGAGAGCAAACACGCGTGCGCGCAGGGATCGGGGCGGGTGGGCGATTTATATCTTGCTGCGTTCTGGAAAGCACCTTTCCGGACACTACGAGGGAACGGAGAAGCGATGCGCAGTGCCTCCGGGGATTTAAACGCATCGTGCGCGAGACAGAGACCACGTGCGCGTGAGAACACACGGGAATAGACAGGAGAATAGATATAGTGAGATACACGGATACAGAGAGAAAGAAAGAAAGAGAGAGAGAGAGAGAGAGAGAGAGAGAGAGAGAGAGAGAGAGAGAAAAAGAGAAATATAAAGCGACAGAGAGTCCGTGCTCGTGTCGTTCGATCGGTCGTAAGCGGAAAGAGGAAGAAGGTTGATCTTCAACAGTGCGGTCAGCAATTTGTGTAGCACCCCGGCCCGCTCGTGGATGGTGATCTTTAGGGTGTCCTTGCTTACCTGGAATCGCTACCAGCCGACGGCCACTGATGCAAACTTTCCAGGTGGGAAGCTCTAAGCCTCAAAGCGTCAAAGTTTAACAACTTCCAAAATGTAGCATTTCGCCACTTTGAGCAATGCTTACCACGGCGTGGTGTTTGCTAAAGCTTTTGATGGATTTAAATTGTCACCGTTACCCATTTCAGTAGTCCCGTGCTGGCCGGGTTGGGATATATTGCTGTACACGTGGAGATTGGCCCCGTTGCCCTTGGCAAAAGCGTACACGTATCCGCCCGGGTTGCTGTCTGAGCTGCAATAAAAGAACTGCAATAAAATCTTGTTAAAGCTTTTCCTCGATCAATTTTCAGACGGTGGCTATAATAAGAAGAAAATGAAAATAGCTATATAAAAAAAGGATAACAATGTGTATCGTATTATTCAGTGGATTGCGTTGAGCGGATGTAAAGCTTTCAATACTGCTCCATGGTGCTGCAAGCTGTTTGGTACAGTGCATTGAAAAACCTAAATACGTTACTTGAATTATCGTTTTAAATATTAATACGAAATTCTACTCTTTTTCATAGCGATCCACGCAGTCATATACAGGCTTTCGATACTTATTTTGCTAGTTTCGTTTCGGTAAATTTTAATATTTTTCGCAATACTAATTTGACTGTTTCTGCTGACCCGGTGATTGATTTCACATGCGTGACTGATAGTAATATTTCGAATTGGGAGCGAACCTAGTTGGTTCTTTCCGTATTTGAAACAGAATGTTCGAAGCTAGGTTCATTTTTTTCAGCGTAGTAGCTTTGTCGAAACGATAGATTCGGTCGAAGCGGTAGACTTTATCCGAACTGCATTTTCGGTCGGAACGGTCGGAACGATCAAGCAAATCTACCGAACCTACCCGTACCTTCTCAAATTTTGGTGACATTTTCCTTGATTAGTTGCAAGGGCTGTGAACTAGTGATGGAAAATTTTGCAGGCTCCAAATGTATGTTACTGTTCGCAATACTGCTTTCATCTCTTCCAACCCAATATACGATTTCAACTAAACCGTACCGACCGAACCTACCGTTCCCATCGAATCTATCGTGCCGATCAAACCTTCCGTTCCGATCGAACCTATCGTACCGGCCGAACCTATCGTTCCAATTGAACCTTCCATTCTGACCGAACCTAGCGTTCCAACCACATCTACCGTTCCGACCGAACCTACCGTTCCGACCGAACCTACCCTTCCAACGGAACCTACCGTTCCGACCGAATCTTCCGGTTCAATTATACCTTTCGTTCCGACCGAACCTACCGTTCTAACAAAACATACCGTTCCAATTGAGCTTACCATTCCAACCGAACGTTCCGTTCCGTCCGAATCTATCGTTCCAATCGAACCCACCGTTCCGAACAAACCTACCATTCCGGCAGTACCTACCGTTCCATCGATTCTAATAGGTTCAAAAATGTTCATTAGATCCGTTCCAAATGAATCCAACACTCCATTAGATCTGTTTGCACTCGTTTCCGTGTAGCTGCACCTTTATGCTCCGATGTGTCCAAATCGCGCCAGAATTGAAGCAGCGCACGTAAACGTCGGTAACCGGTGAACCGGGCCGCCCGAACAACCGGGGCAGATTAATGATCCCGGATAAACGAGGCCACACACTGTGCCAGATATTTCCTGGAGCTGGCCATTGTTTTTTTGTGCCTAGCGCCCGAGAGAGAGAGACATTGTTGTTGTGCCTTCTTGGTTGGGTTCACCGTACCTGTGTCGTGTAGTGTCCGTAGGCCGCGTAGTGAGTAGTGCGTTGCGTGCGCGTTTGTGCGACTGTGTGTGCCCATTGCGTGAATTAACATCACGCCCGTGTTTTGTGTGTGTGTGTGTGTGTACATTGCTGTGTTGTTAGCCCATTTGTGATTTGTAGTAACGGGGCAAAGGGAACCTCAATATCCCGAACGGTGTCTCCAAGTGACCAATCTTCCAGCCGTCCCAGTGGCGCCGCGAAGGAAACCGATAATCATTTCCATTCCCGAACCGTAGCGAGAGAGAGAGAGAGAGATACAACACACACACACGCCCAGATATATTCAAAAGGAAGAAGAGTCTGTGATAGTAAACCGTCGAAAGTCAAGGCAAAAACCGAAAGCAACAATAGCATCCGCCTCCTTTGTGCTACTTGAATGAGCAAACACACATTTGCCTATTGCCTCCCCCCACACACCTGTCTCCGTACGTGCTCGCTCGAGTCGCACACTCACATACGCACCCGGGTGTACACGGGCGGCGCTGCGGTGGCGGCAGGCGTTGCGGCGGTCAGCCATTGCTGAGGAGAAGGGAAAGAAAGTGACCGTTTCTTCTGCCTCTTCGTCATCGTCGTCGTCGTCGTCGTCGGTTGGTGCTTCAATTTGCGTGCTTCTTTCTGCGGCTTCCGCGTCCTCCTAGAGCTTCGCTGCACCCGCGATTTCTGTGCGCAGCCAACCAACCAGCCACCAACCGACCACCCACCCCGCTCGGGGCACCCAAACGCACACACACACACACACCAATCAGCTGTTTCGCCACGATCAGCATACCGGAGCGTCGGCAAAACCGGAGCGAACAATATCGTCCCTCCCCCCACCCCGTGTGCAAGGAAGGGGAAAGGGAGACCGGGCGGTTGGCATTAATTTCGAGCAAAAACATATCCACTGCAGGCCCCCAAAATGTGGAGCCCGACGCACATTCAAGTGACAGGTAAGTCAGGCGTAACGGTAGCCAACCCAGAGGAAGGTAGGAGATTGAAAGGGGGAGAGGGGGTAGGGGAGGGGTTAGGAGGTTGAACAAATAGAAGCGAAACTACATTAATAAATGCAACAGTTTTTAGAGTGGTGGAGCAGCCACAGCAGCAGCAGCGGGAGGAGGAGGAAGAGTGCGAGAAGGGGTGTCGTTGGAGTGCTGGAAGAGGACGGCACTCGGAAGACGTATTGGAATGCGTTAATGTGGTGGACGGCCGGTACAACTCATCCATCCCCTTCACCCCCTTCCCTCCCCTCCCATCCGCCTCGTACACCGTTCTTTCGCCGCTGGTGGCTGGCCAATTGGTGACCAAGCCCGTTCCAACTAGTGATGGGAAAAATGAAGTTTTCGTTGGAATCGATTCCGGCTAGGTCCGAAGTTTTCTGGAATCGAATCCGGATAGTAGGTCCAGAATCAGTTTCCGGAATCAATCGGCTCGGGAATTGGATTCGGAATCGACTCCAGAATCGGCTCCGGATTCGGCTCCGGAATTGGCTTTAGAATCAGTTTCGAATTCGGCTCCGGAATCAGCTCCGGAATCAGCTCCGAAATCGACTCCGGAATCAGCTCCGGAATCGACTCCGGAATCAGCTCCGGAATCAGCTCCGTAATCGACTCCAAATCGACTCCAGAATCTGGAATCTAACGAGAATCGGCTCTGGAATTGACTCAGGAACCGACTCCGGAATCGACTCGGGAATTGGCTCTGGAATTGACTCAGAAATTGACTCAGGAATCAGCTCCGGAAACGGCTTCGGAATTGGCTCCGGAATCCGGAATCGGCTCCGGAATCAGCTCCGGAATCGGCTCCGGAATCTGCTCCAGAATCGGCTCCGGAATCGGCTCCGGAATCGGCTCCGGAATCGGCTCCGGAATCGGCTCCGGAATCGGCTTTGGAATCTACTCCGGAATCAGCTCCGGAATCGGCTCCAGAATCGGCTCCAGAATCGGCTCTGGAATTGACTCAGGAATCAGCTCCGGAATCGGCTCTGGAATCGACTCCGGAATCAGCTTCGGAATCGGCTTCAGAATCGGCACCGGAATCGACTCTGGATTCAGCTCCGGAATCTACTCCGGAATTAGCTCTGGAATCAGCTCCAGAATCGGCTCTGGAATTGACTCAGGAATCAGCTCCGGAATCGGCTCCAGAATCGGCTCCGGAATTGATTCCGAACACGGAATCGGAATCGGGTAGGTCCGATTCCGAGCTCCCACCACTAAATTCCATCCACGGCGTGCGCGATTGTATTGCGGATGAATCATCCCTCCCCCACTACACGCACGCACGCACGGGCGGGGACATACACACATACACAAATGTGGCTGGAGCCGAAAAGCGCCAGCCCTGCGATGGACGGATGCGCTGGGCGGGGTGGATGTAGGGTGTGAATCATCTCAACAGCCACACTTCTCAAAGGCCCACCCTTATCTTGTACAACCCTCTCGCGTATGGGCTGGCATTATCGCTCACATGCACTAACATCCCGCCTTTGCGCACCTGAAGTCATGCCTCGAGGCGAAAAAGCGAGGGGTGACGGCAAGTAAACACTTTAAAAACGTTCGTTTGCCCGCTATGACTTCAACCCACCCAGCTGGGGCCAGTTGGTAGGAGATGCTTGGTGGCTGCGATTCCGCACCACACCTCTCCGAACGACAATGGTCAGGAATGTGCATTCACCCCCCTCTTTTGGGCACACGCGTTGGGAGCAACGGGTCGTGAATGATTTGCGTAAATTTAATTGCAGTGCTCGAGCAGTTGCACAGCGCCCTTCTTCGATAAACTTTCGAGCTTACTTTGTGGCATCATTCCAACTGGATAATGGTTAAGCATTGAAGAATGTCTAACGAGATAACCTCTTAGGCACCAATATTGGAGAGCGTGTCACAATGTTTGCACCTCACACGCACCTTTGTAGCTGTTGAAACGGCTCGAACAATTCGTATAAAAATGTGAAATATATGTAGGACAAATTGAAGAGAAAAAAGGTGGCAAAATGTTTCAAAAATATACTTTTCAACATAATTTACCTTTGTACCTTTTGTGTGTAAAAAGTAGATATCGCTGAAGTAAAGCAATGAAAACATGTTTTTCGAAAAAAAAACTAAATTATCTCTTGTGGCGCAAATCCGTCCCGGGGGAAGTAGGAAGCCTTTTTTGTTGTTTGTTTGCTGCGCCTACACGGTACACCCAGTTTATTAAACACAATTATGCACGGTGTTGTATGTAAAGCAGATTTTGCCTTTAACGCACTCCCATTCTAGTTTGTTTGATTTGCCCCCCCCCCCCCTCTCTCCCCGAGCCCGGTTCGGTTCGGTTTCCCTGGCCACAAATAGGAAAGGAAAGAGTAATGCCGAAACGCGGGGATATGGAATTGGGGGAAAGGGGGACGATTACTAATTAATTTAGGTTATGATTTGCACCGACGGGGAAACGTTCCGCCAGGAGATTGGTCGTTTGTTTCCACCGCAGGGCGGAGGTGGAGGATGGGGGCGAATCTCTCACGGAACCGCCGGAACCAGTGTGCCGTCATTTTTAATTGTACGGTTCTTTTTTTGTGTGTGTGCGTGGGGTGCGATCGAAAGTTCGAGCCGTTGCGTACAGTTTATTTTTGATCGATATTTTATTTAATGTGTTTAACAATAAAATTGATTTTTGGCAATAATGTTCGCGAATAATGTTCGCATATTTCGAAAGGGCCGTTAGAGTTTTTTAAATATTGTTTTTAATCGTTGAGAATCATTGAAATTTCATTAAATGCATCCATTACACAAAAAATGTAAATTATACTTCACCTAAACTAAATTTCAATACTTCAATGCTACACCGGCACATAGCGATGAAGCGATACCGGGTGGATCCATAATCGTAGCACAACAGTTGCGGCCCGCCGTACCCAATCTACCTTAACTGGCCTCATTTTTATCTTGCTTCAAAGCACACGAATTCGTTCCACTCGAATCTACATCCCGCTGGTTGGTTTTATATGCACGCTGCTGGCTAAGATTTATCAGCGAACTCTCTAGAAGAGGAAGAAGAAGGAAAAAATGGGGAAAAACGCCCCCCCCCCCTTTACTTTGATCGGGAAGCGCATGCAAAACTAACTCTATCGACCAGAGGCAACATAATTTCTTTTTTCTTTAATTCGTTCACTTCGTTACATTAATTTGATTTTTTTGCTTTGCGCTACGTTGCTTAAACTATGTTCAACCATCGCCGTCAGCGCTTTTTTCATTCCATTTCGGTGGTTCGAGTTGGTTTTTTTTTGAGAAATAAACACATCACACAATAGGTTTTTTTCCCACACAGATTAGTTGCCGTGAAAAATTGCTACGATTTTGGCTAAAGAAGCCCCAAAGAAGAGGAAAGAAGGAGCGGGTGGAGAGAGCAAACACTCTAAAATGAAGAGAGCGAGATTTTGGGGAAGAAATTTAATTTCAAGACACAAAAAAGAGAAGAAAAAAGCGCACAGAAAGATTAATATTATTTCTCATCGCACCTTTTGTTTTGCTTGCAGTGCAACGCGCCAAAGGGCTGCTGATCAAGGGCAAGGGCGGCACGAACAACTGCTTCGTCATCATCGCGCTCGGCAAGGAGAAGTACCAGACCTCGATCAAACAGAAGGCGCCCGACTCGGTGATGTGGAATGAGGAATGCGAGCTGTAAGTGGTGGCCCCCGTGTGCGTGCGTGTTTGTACAACAGCATGTGAAACTGTTCGCTCCCTTGTTTTGCAGGCAAATCCCGACGCAGGGCAACCAGGCCCAGCTGGTGCTGACCGCGCTGCACCACAACAGCGTCGGCATGGACGAGTTTCTCGGGCGCGTCGTGCTGCCGCTGAACGAGATGGAGGTGTACGAGCGGCCGCGCGCCCGCTGGTACAAGCTCGAGAGCAAGGACCGGGAGAAGAAGAAGGAGAAGGACCGGGGCGAGCTGGAGGTGCGCATCTCGTTCACGGTGAAGGCGGGCTCGCTGACCGACCTGAGCAAGAAGGAGAAGAGCAAGAGCTCGATCAGCAATCTCGCGTCGAGCGTGGGCGGCTCGCTGCTCAGCATCGGCGCGATCGAGAAGCGGAAAGGGCTGAAGAAGATCGCGAAATCGATCGGCTCGAAGATGCACATCTCGGGCATCGGCAAGAAGGAGGGCCGCAGGAAGGACGAGCGGGACGGGGGCGGCGGGGACGATTCGTCCATGTACAGCGGCAGCTACTCGAGCCTGGCGGGCGTGGGCGGTGCCGGCAGTGCGACACCCTCGACCGCCTCGCTGCATCCGTCGTCGGGCGGGCGGCAGTCGAAGCAAACGTTCGGCGATGCGGACCCGGGCGTCATCAGCGAGGACGAGGACGAGTTCGTGCTGGACAACCTGTCGCACAAGAGCTCGAACGGGTCGCTGAATCTGCGGGCGAGCGCGCCGGCCGCGACGATGGCGACCACGGCGGCGGCGGCCCCGTTTACCACGCCCAACGCCAGCACCACCGACTGGTCGATGCGGGAGCGGGATGAGAGTGTGGCGGGCGAGACGCCGGCAGGCGAGAAGGTGGACGAGTGGGAGCAGAAGCTGTACGGCAAGCATCTCGACATTGGCAACACCGACTCGCTGAAGCGGCGCAGCTGGGAAAGCTCGCGCGTCATGCTGTCGGCCCGCCGGGAGGAGGCGGACCAGCCGGAGCAGGAGCAGGAGCAGCCGCAGCAGCAGGGGGGCGTCGAGCCGGCGAAGGGCCGCTCGGTGACGGCACCGACCTCGCCCGAGCTGGAGGGCAAAGCGAACCGTGGCAGCGTGGCAGCGCCGGCGGCCGCCGTACCGAAAGCGCTGCCCCGGGCCGGTTCGCAGGCGAGCGTGGGCCGGCAGTCGCCCGCGCCCGCGGACGGCAAACCGGAGAAGGAGAGCTTCACCAAGAAGCTGAAACACTTCGTGAAGGAGCACCGGGGCGGCGGCCACCGGGCCGACTCGCTCGAGAATCTGTCGTCGACGGCGGGCGGTGCGATGATGGCGGGCGGGCACAAGAAGCACCACGGGTCGAAGCAGCACGGGTCGGGCGGCACCGCCGACCAGCGCATCATCATCGGGGGCGAGAACGGGGAGCAGATAGCGGCGGCGGCGGCCGCTGCCGCCGCCTCCCAGCGCCAGTCCAAGCTGGCCCAGGTGTCGCCGGAAACGCTCGCCAAGTACGAGGGCAAGTCGCGCGAGGAGGTGATCAAGATTGCGCACACGCTCGAGACGGAGGTGCACTACCAGAAGCAGAAGGTGAAGGAGCTCGAGGACTACCTCGACAGTCTGCTGCTGAAGGTGATGGAGTGCCACCCGAAGATACTGCAGAACCCGTACCAGAAGGCGGCACCGACGAAAAGGTAAGCCGGCTCCTAGCGGTGGGAGGCCCTCGTCGATCACTGTGCATTAATGCCGTTTGTTTTCGCTCCCCACACGCACAGCGGATGAAGCAGGTGACTTCCCGGGCGAGCTGAAGGAGGTACCCTTTCCCCCCATAGGTGTCCTACCGGAGGGGAAAACGGCGCTATGCAAGCTGCAGGGCTGGCCACGGCGCGATGTGGCCGTTCGGGTGTCGCGGGGCGAACGGGGAATAGTATATGTATGTGTGTGAACTGTTTGTTTGAATTGTTTTTAGTGCGGGACCAATCCATTCCAATCTTATGTACCAAACCAAGCCCTCTGAAAGCATTTGTTTGTTTGTTTGTTTGCAACGTGCAAAGTTGGCCCATCTCTTGCGGATACCACCTCCTCCCCCTCCCTCCCCAATCCCTTCCGCGTCTCGCACGCACCAACACGTGTGCCGATTGCGATTGTAACGCGACTAGTTTAAAAAAAATATATACATAAAAACGTAAAAAAAAGTGAGCCGGTACCGAACGATGATAGAACCTTTAGGAAGGATTTAAGCCGCCCGTGCGGGCGGGCGTATTTAAATTAATATGAAAGCGTATTTTTTATACACCAACTAACTCAACACAGCAGAACGGAGCAACGTATCGCGATATTTGTGCGGGTGCGATCGACAGTGAGACCTGTTTTGACGTGTCTTCTACAGCATAATCACAGCGAATGATCTACTATATTATCTATTGTTATTAATAATATTATTATTTTTTTTACTATTAAATACGTGACGTGTAATACAGACATGCGTGCGTGTGTGTTTCGTGGATGTGCCAATGATTTCATGAAGCGAAAGAAAACTTAGTCTTGTAAGTCACAAAAAGCGTCCTTTACATTGCACAGAAATACTATTTAAATCATCCAAGGCATCCAGTGAAAGTCAAACAACGTTACGGGAATTATTAATTGCTTACTTAACACTGGCTTAACTTCTTTTAAAGCAAAAATATAAAGTTACTTTATGAGGTTTAATGGAAAAAAGGCTTATTTTTCTGTTGCAAGATAAGGTTTTTGATTTCGAAATCAAAGTAATGATAACCATGCATGTAAATAGAGTTCTTGAAAGCGAGAGAAAGAGAAAATCGAAAGCTTAGAAGCTGTAAGGCTTAGGTGTAAATTAAAAAGCCTAATTTATACATTTTTTCACCATTTTTTGTCATGTTAGTCATCAGCTCGCTCTACTTTGGTGGCGAGTAGAGGAAAACTAGAACAAAGTATATTTCAAAATTAAACTTTTTGTTTCAGTTTTTTCGGTTTTGCATCTTGGATTAGCCATTGATATTATTTTGAAAAGAGAACTTGTGCCTTCGCACCGGCTGACCATTTTATTTTATGCGAAGAAGGAAAACAATCCGAGACGAGATACAGCATGACCGTTTGGGTTGAATGTTGAGATGCATGTGTGTTTATTCAAACTAAAAATTGTCCTTACTTAAATCTAACTTACTTTCTATGCGACGTCAGATTGCGAGAGTTTATTTTACCTCGTTTCGTCGTTTTCATCTGTCCTAAGATACGTGTTCCCTTTTGCTCACGCTTAATCCTATTGGTTTTAAGGGGCAATCGGTACTATAAGTTTTACTCTCGGCGTTTTATGTCCTATGGCTTGCGTTGAAAGCGTTAGACCGAATTAGAGTTTTTACGCTTGTTTGCAGCATTGGTTTGACTGATCCTGATCCTTTTGTGTCGATCGGTGCATTTTTTTTCTCCGAGCATACCACACTTTCGTGGGCAAACTTCAACTGAAGCACTTACTTTGTTGTGCATTACCACATGCATTTCTTTTTAGAAGTAAACTTTAAGCTTCAATTTGATACTATTGTCGTTTTGTTGGATTAGATTTTCACGGATCACGCTATTGACATTGACTGTTGGTCTCTAAACAGTTTGTACAATGAAAATGTTTGTTCAAAGCACGAGAATTTTGGTTGGTTCGACGGCTATCATGTTGAGACGCACTGTATCGCAGCGCCATCTGTGAGCCGCTAGTGCAACGTGATTTTCTGGACGTTCGCGGACAAAGATTTAGCTACACAATGCAGCGACACAAGCATGTTCTTGCAGTGCCCCTCTGTCCTCCGCTTCTCCCCCCTTCATTCCATTTTCCCGGCTGCAGCCTGTTCTTGGCAGGCAACCGGTTGCGTCAACAACCTTCTCTTTCCCCAGGCGATAGTTTTTTCTTCTTCTAAACCTCCCTCCAGCAAGGGAAGATGCTCCCGCGACCCAAGAAGAACACCCCGCTTCCCCCCCCCCTCGCTTGTCTACGCGTGCGTGCAGTCGTAACCGAGGCAAATCGTTCGGCTTGTCGCGAGAGCTACCGGCCAAACAGACGAGCATTTAAACGCGCTAACGACCAATAACAACAATGTTTTTTTTCTTTCTTTCTTACTTACTTGGACATTCCCAACCCGTCCCTTCCCCTCCGCACACTTGCACTTTGCGTACGTGACAGTGTGTGTGCGTGTGTATGTGCATGCGTCAACGGTGACTAACGGGACATTGGCAACACACGAACATCAGCTCGCGACATCAATCCTCGCAAAATCTTCTAGCGGGGTGGTGATGGTGGGTGGGAAAAGAGGGGGTTTGGAGGGTTTGAGTTCTGTTTATCCTCCCCTGTGTGCGCATCCCTCGGCTACGGTACGGCTTTGGTCGATGGTTGAGGTCACTCTCCAGCAGTGCCCTGCCAATGCCAATGAACAACGCAACGATGGCCATGGTGTGACATCAGACGACCGCGTTGGTGGCAAAACGGGCAGGCAGGGCGCGACGGGAAGGTGCCAATGTACGATACGGAACACTTAGATACGTGTTCCGTGAGCTCATAAACATTGCGTGGAATCTCATAACTTACTTAACAACTTACCCGCAAGCCCGCTGGTAGGAGCGGTTTAGGGAGTGTACACGTTACCGTTTAGGCTCTAAAACAGGCAAACTCTGCGCAATTGGAGCACTTCAGCCAAAGCAAGGCACGTGATCTGTGAGCTCCTGAGTTTCAGCTAAAGATTCCTATTGGAATTTGGCAAGATTAGACCAACACGTGACGGCTATTGCGCAATAGCGCAACATCAGCGTGCGTAAATCGAATTACAAAGCAATGACGGATGGTTTTGCGTTTGATTGATCCGATCGAATCGAACGTGAACCACCACCACCACCACCACCACCCCTAAAATTGGAGTTCGGACTACCCCGTCCACCTCCTGCCGCTCTCCCGTGCTCTGCAGGTCATCGAACCCTGACGAACAGTGGCGCTGTTTTCGTTCTCGTGTGATGGCGCATTCTTCGGGCCCCCATCAGCCCCCTCTATCCTCAGTTTTTGACTGGTGCGATGTGTTACTTTTTTGGCCTTAGAGCAACCTTTCTCTCTCTCTCTCTCTCTCTCTCTCTCTCTCTCTCTCTCTCTCTCTCTCGCTATCGCTTTCTTGCGTCCAGAAGCTCGGCAAAGGAAAGTGTAATGCGCAAAAAGGCCCCACCATCCTGCCGCCCTCCTCGCGGGGCCTCGGGAGATGGGCCGAGGAAATTGCGCTGAAAAACATGGGAAAACAGTTAGCGAGCACACCGGGTTGTTGTTGTGTTGCGAAGGGATGTAACGCACCGACGTCCAGCCCAGGATACGGCGCAGAACATTCCGGAATCGTTCCAGGATGGGACGACAACAAACAATCGCCCGAAACAGATGCAGGACAGCGAAGGTCGATCCCAAAAGGCCGGGCCTGTCCCACATACCGATCGCCATAACAGTGACGTTTGTAAAAGAGAGAAATAGAAGGTTGTCAAGAAATGGGCCACAGGCGCGACGAAGAGGAAACTGAAGAGCCGAAAATAAAATAATCAAAATATAAAACCCCCACCCAGCACATACACACACACACACGTTGGTTCAGGCATTTCTCCATCCTCACGAAAATAACAACATCCACCATCCCCAACCATCACCCACTGCCACCCCTAGCAAACAAACGCCCCCCCCCCCCAATGCTCATGGTCAGGTTATCCCGGGGGATCGCTTTTTCGTAAGCAAATTATAAAAGCTTGCTCCGCCGGCCCTTACTCCCGTTCCTTCGAGCCCCCACACCTTCCCCATTTTAAGGTTTTTGAAGTGTTCTCGTAATGTAAACAAATTTGAGAAGTAAGAGAAAAACAACAACATCCCGGGGAAGGCTGAAAGCATACAAAAAAAACCCCTTTCAAGCATGTAGGAAAGGCGAGACAAAACGTGGAAATAGTAAAAAAAGGGAAGGGAGAAGAAGATGGGAAAACAGGAAAGGCTTAAAAGAGGCGAAGAAAATGGACAGAAAAGACTAGAAAAGCTTCACAAAACGCAATGAAAGAGAGAAAAAAGAGAAAAAGAGAGAAAGAGAGAGAGAGAGAAGGTAACAGAAGAAGGTAACAGCAAACGAACATGTTCCGAGCGGCCGACGAGCGGTCGAAAAACAGGAATAAAACAGTAACAGAACAGAACGGAAGTTCGGAGCGGTGCGGTGTGAATCCCGTTGGTGGGAGCGAGGGGAGGGGCTCACCCCTATGACGGGGGGGGATAGGTGAAAAAGTGGCAGCAAAACAAGGTACACAACAACAAAAAACTGGAAATAAAAACCAGAATCCAGTCAACTGCGCGCGGCAAGATGGGGAGAATTCTTGTCCACTTCCACGATCAGCTCCTCCTGGGGGAAGATTCGTCGGAATTGAAGAATCTGCTTCCCCTGCTGAGTTTTGTCTACTCCACCCCCCCCCCCACCTCCTCCTCCTCCAACTCCCCCTTTACAGAAAAAACTGGGAAATAAACCTGAAGAAATGTAGTCAACCGATCGGGGGGAATGTGGGAAGCTTCGTGTGAGTGTGTTTGTGTTAGAATATTCACACAAGCGCACAGCAGCAGCAGCAGCAACAACAACGGGCGAGCAACACAAAATAAACCATCGCAGGCGACGAACCCTGTGCGCAAAAAAAAAGTCGCACGGCCGAAACGTGGCGCTGGCAATAAAAATGGTAAATAAGCAATTAATTTCCTGCAAGGTAGGCCCGCAGCAACATTAAAAATACGACAATCTTCATTATAATAGTGCTTTAGTTTTGTTTTGCTGTTGGACTCACAAAACACACACACACACCCAGACACAAAAACGTGCAGGCAAAAAAAACAACGAAGAAAATGGTTGACTCTAAGGTGCGTAAGGAATATTGAAATGACGAAGGGGAGGGATGGGAGGACGAGTGAGAACGAAACGCAAACACACGGAGGCGAAGAATCTTGATTGACAAGTTGGACTCTCGCGGCGCTCTTCGATTGTAACGGTATATGATTTCATTTTCAAACGAACTCGGTGAACTGGTTGATGAAGAAGAATGCCCTGCGTCGCGCACGGTCCGAGCAACTTCTTGGACGGTGCTAGGGAGAGGGTGGTGGGCGTTGGGAGCCGTCAGCGAAGAGAGCGGGCCCGGGTAGAACGCACACACATGCGTGATGAAGCTGAGGTACGCGACTGACTGGCTGAGCGGCTCCGTGGGCCAGGCACAAAATGGTTTCCTCCCGCCCCCCCCCCCCCCGGGGCTTATTGAATTCTTGGACGGACACTACTAGAAACTGTTTTGGTGGTGACTAACGCGTCCCCTTCACCCCCGTTCCCTTTCCATTGAGGTGAGTGATCTGGTCGAAGGCTACGCAATTGGCACAGATTTACATGACGACGTTTTCGGCGTGGCGCTGTAACCTACTTCCGCTCGCTATCGTCCTTAGCTGAGCAGTCACTATGGCTGGATGCACTATACCCTCTGGGTCGTTCAACTTGGGGCATATATGCGACAAGTAGCTTAAGATCCTGTTACTCTGAGACCAAGGGTTCTGTTGGATTCCGATCAAATCGGAACTTGCAAGATGTTATCCAACATCCAATTACAATGTGTTCAATCAGATACGTTGTGAAGATTGGATCTGAGCTGAAGATCGCATCCACTTTAAGCATCTTAGTGCAAACGATGTCCATGAGAAGATGTCTGATCAAGCTGCTAGTTTGTTTGTTATTGATGTAATTTCCAATGCCAGTTGCGGTCTTGTTCAAGAAGCTTGAAGTCAAGTCGACGTCGTCTTCTCCGCTAATAATAGCTATTCTATTTTATTGCTAGAGATTGCTAGAGACTGGTCGATGCATCTATGTCAGTTGAATTCAGAATTCATTTCGGAATAGAACACTACTCAATCTTACTGGAATCTTTGCAAGGATCTGTACTTACGTTCAATCTCAGTATTACCTCAACTTCAATTTCTGGCCAAACAATTGTTGTGATTAGTTGGACATTTGTGCATACCGTTGTTGAAGACTCAAAGCACTCGAGACTGGGAGTTGCGTGGATTTCGGATCAGAAATGTTTGAAGACGCATACGTTGCATAATTCGGAAGGTAACCTTCGAATAGTTTACAAACTTTTCTACATTCTTCTCAGCCAAACATCGCAAAATTGTGGAGCTCCAAAAGCGCCCCCTATTCCAGAAGCTCCAGCCATTTTGGGCCATTGAGGATGGGAAATTAGAGGAAACGGTCTGAAAGTGCCTCCACCATCTCACAAACACACAACGTAATTCCCCAACCACCCGGCCGCATATGTGTGGATGTGGAGGTAGCAAACCAATGCTGATGCTAAGCTCGAACCAACACACGCAAACACACACACACACCAAAACCACCAGCACATCAATCCGGTCGCATTCTCTCGGCTCCGTTCTTGGGTACCGCTCCTGCGGTCCCGCCGCAACTACGCAGGGTACAGGTTCTAGGCAGGTTCTTGGCGATGATCCACCGTGGCAAGCGGAGCAGCAGCACAAGGAGAAGAGAAAGAAGAAGACCCTGTTCAGATGTCCGAACCGCCGGTTCGCTTCCACCTTCCGTCTCCATCGCCGCTGTTGCTGTTACTGTATAACTGTAGTCTCCTCACCTGTGCACGTCTTGCCCCTGCAAGACACCGACCGTTCTTGTCCTTCCTGCCCCAATGTATCTTCCTTCTGCCCCGTTCTGTTGCTGTTGCCTTCTATTTGGCTCCGGCTGTGTGCTAGAGCGGGACGAGGGCCTGGTAGCTCTCGTTCTGCCTGGAGCAAGATTCCATTTTTGTTCCTTCCTGGCTGGAAACCCTGGAGCCGTAAAGTGAAAAAGCCGTGTGTCCTCTACCGAACCTCTAACCCTTCACAACCCGTCCTATTTATCTCTCTCTCTTCTTTTCTCTCTCTTTCTCTCTCTCTCTCTCTCTCTCTCTCTCTCTCTATCTTATTTTCGTGTTCTATCCCAGCAGCATGGGCAATCGTTGATTTTCTTTCTGTTCTGTGTTCCCTTTCCCTCCACTTTCCACGTAAGCAAAAATCGAGCAGCTCCACGCTTTGCTGAAGATGTGCCGGGGTAGCACGAACTGCCCATTGGAAGTGGGTATGTGTGTGTGTGTGTGTGTCCGCGTGTAAATTAGTGTAAAAAGAAGGGTAGAACCCCCCCCCCCCCCCCCGTAACCATAAGAACGCTTCTTCTGGCTAGCTTCTGCGCGACTTTACAGTAACAGCGTGTTTGCGTGCCGGGATCGGGAGAATAATGGGGGGGGGGGGGGACTGAATGCGCGGACCTGACGGGCTGACGGCGTCAGCTCTCCGCAGATGATGCTCCGTGATTTTTGCCGTAAGCCTGGCTAGCGTTATATTTTGTGTGGTTCGCTCATTCGTATTCGTGCTCCGTTCACCTCCGTCTGCCTGCGATGGCTTTGCAGCAGTCTCGGCGGCGAATATCGAAAAGTTCTTACACAAACAGGCGTGCTTTGTTGCTCGCTTGAGTACATTATTTGATGGAATAAAAGTTAGATTCATTCATTATAGTACAACTTGTTCTAGGTTCAAGAATTTTCTGATATTTTACACTTTTCATACATCAAGAAATTATTTATAAGCAATAATACACTCTCAACACCTACTTGTACGCCATACTTTTTAAAAACTGCATTAAATTATAATAATTCTTCCTAACATCAAGCGTTCGTCAACTCAAGGAGTTCGTCGCTTCAGCTTTCCTGTCCATCATCGTTGATCGAATTATTCGGCTTACTGTCATGCGTTTGTCACACGGCCCCACGTCACCAGTCCATTTCACTCCTTCAGAACGGCAGAGCTCGGAGCTGCCCCCCCCCCACCCATCATCCCTGCCCCACGAACGGATGACGCATAGCTTCTGGAAATGAAATTAGAAAGTTAACCAAGCCGAATCGTCCGAAAAGCTATTATCTTCCCACAAAAAAAAATATATAAATAAAAGCCCCACTTGAAGAACACCAAAGAAGGAACGTGCAGACGGTCCATAAAACGAAAGAATGAAGGAGTGAAGCGGAGAAAAACGAGAACGAGAAGAAGAAACCGAACGCTAGAAACTGCGCTGCTTAAAACATTCTCATACTCCGGTTGCCCGGTTGCCCGAGAACCTTTGCCGAACCGACGAAGGGGGTTCGTCGCCGTCGTACGCATTCAAGTTTTTTGTAGTGTTCGTATTCAGCAAACGGGCTTCCCAGCCCCGGGGTCCCGGTGGCCGGCGGTTTGTCCCACATTTCCAATCGTACGCATCCAGCAAGGAGGAGAAAGCGGGGGCGGTGTTGATTAAAATTCTAAAAATAACGTCCGGCACAGATCGGGCAAGAACGCAAGCAACCGAATAAAGGGAGAAGAAAAAAAAGGCCATCGCTTATGTTTCGGGAGGTCGGGGGGAGAATGCACGAAAATGACAGTTCTTGGGCGGCATGTGTGTGTGTGTGTGTTGTGTGTGTGTGTGTGTGTGTGTGTGTGTGTGTGTGTGTGTGTGTGTGTGTGTGTGTGTGTGTGTGTGTGTGTGGGGTGTGCATACTAGGAGTTCTTCGGGAGGTGGCCTAAAAAATAAAGGGGGTTCGTCGCATGAATGGGGTAGGAGGCTAGCGCTAAACACAGTCCACGCATGCGCTTACATTGCGCTTAGGGATTCTACGCACGTCGGCTCGAATGTTGTGCGATTGTCCCTCCCGCCATTCACTACCACCCACCCCTCGAGAGACCCTTTTTTGGGGAGTGCGTATTGCGCAACTACCGGTGTAGAAATCGCAGGTCCCGCAAATGGGGGGATGGGAGTCTTTTGCGGCTTGCTGGGGGCCTCGAGCCTCAACGCATTGCTTACGCTCATCATCATTACCATCGCCATCAAAGTCAGGCGTCAGCGTGGCCACGTCTTGGCGGTGCTGTTCATCGTCGCCGAAGCTGAACAGCATAATTGGCGCGCGTTCTGAAGCCTCTGGAGGGCGCAGCATGTGGCATGTGCCATTGGTTAGAATTAAAGTCTTGTGGTTCTTGATTATACCGTTTCGAGGCACAAATTGCACATCATTTATTGTAGAGGTTGAGCTGGTGCCATCCACGAAGACTTCGGTCGCTTATCTCGCTTACACTACGAACACTACAAAGTGCTGATCCCGGCGATCTGTTAGGAAGGGATTCGTTGTTTGGAGCGAGTTGGGATCGCACAAAACAATTCGGTTACCCCCAGAAAACAGCCGAGAAATCATCATCGCCATTTAGTTTTCGATGTGTTACATCTTGCCGGTCGAATAGCGTAAACGTGTGTTTAACAAGTCCGGTGTTTGGCACTCCACGTGCAATAAGCGACCCTTACTTTTCTGGAAAATAGTCCTAAATCTACTCCAAGACATGAGCCTAGGCTTTATGAGCTCAAGCTGTAAATGCTATCAGAACACTCTATGACAGGCATGAGCAACAAGAGGTCCACAGAACAAGTTTGTGTGTGTGTTTTCTTTAATTACAGAATTAATTATCTTAAATTGACAGACTAAACTATTGAATGCCACAATCGATAAATCAAATGATCAAATTTTTAACGCTTTCATCCACCACTGGATTACACCGAGTGCATCAAGATTCAATATTGCTTAAGGTTTATAGATTCTACTGCTAAAATCCATCGAAATCCGCACTTGCAGTCAAGAAAGGTATTTATTTATTTAATTATTTATTAATTTCAATTCATTTTAGGTTTAACAAATATTAAAGATAAAGCTTAGAAACTAACACTGCCTAGCTCTAATTAGTGAAGAGTAATGACTAACAAAAAATCTGAAGAGAAATTCCTGGAAAATAATGGAAAAACGATCCAAGAAAAAGAGTGCAAACTCAATAGCTGCCAGACAATTGAATTTCAATTAGTGAAGGCAGAATGTACTAAGCAATCATACGTGCAAGGTTCATCGTTATCTCGTATCGACATTAATACTGATATGGCCCGCCAAGACGGTGTTTTTTTTTCACAAATGTCTTGAATCTTTAAAAAGTTGCTCATCTCTGCTGAAAGAGGTTGAGTGACAGAAAAGCGAAGGATTGTCAACAATATACGACCAGATCAAAGACTAGCCGGTGGCGACTACCTTTTCCAACAAAGTTCAACACATCCCGGAGCTGTGCCTTCCAATCGAAAGCTTGTACAAATTGTTTGATTTTAAAATTTCTGTCGCCAAACGCATCGTTCGGGGTTTGTTGCAAACGGTAGGTACACCCCCGAAATAAAACCCATTTTCGAGGTAAACCCTTTTTTGTTTTTGCTCGCAAAATCGATTTGCACGGTACGGTTCTTTGCAATAAATGCTGGCCGTACACTCACCCGCAACGTTTTTGCTTCGCCCTGTTGTTTGCTATGCACGGCCACAACGACGATGGCCACAACACAACGCACCGAACATCATTTACAGCTTCTTGTTTTATGACAGTGAGCGGTTGAAAGTGTTTTTGCCGAAGTAAAAACAAAAAACCCATTACAACCCCCTTCTCTCGTGGCGGGAGCTTTTTACACACAGGCAGGGTACATCGGCGAGCAGGAATTTCGTGAATGTACACAACCGTTCCCGGTTTAGGTCCCTTCGCAGGCCCCGAAAGGGATAAAGGGGACATACGCATATGCACACACGAGCACCGATTGATTATCACCAATTTAGGCACCGTTTTTTTTTGCCATTCCCTACCCGAAGAACCGTTCCGGGGGTGGTGTTCAGGGGTGTTTTGTTTTGCTTTGATATTTGCAAGCTAAACACAAGGCCTTGTTGATTGATTGTTTTATGGGACACCGAAGGGCCGGGAGCGCAGGTAGATGCGGTGCCCTTTCTGCCTGCCCAAAAATGTTGCCATTTTCTTAATGGAACAGACCAATGGAAAGGATGGTCCGGGGTAGCTTTCGAGGCTGTGAACGAAACCGATCCGGGCAGGACACTCCGACAGCCGTGGAAGGATAAAGCGTGAGGGCGCGATGAGCAGTTGGCGAATCTCAATGGTGCGGCCTGCAACGGCGTACACCGTCAACTACCCCGCTCTATTGTGGAGGACGCTTTATTACGTCAGCTGGGGGCGGTTTGTTGATGGGATGGGATTTTTAAAAATTAATTTCAACCCGTCTCTGCGAAGGAGTGCGGCGGAGAAGGTTGGGCGGCCCGTTATCGATTTGTGGCCCCTTTTTTATGAGTCTCAAGCCTGCTACCCGGTAGCAGTTCGGATTGCTATTGAGCTTGAGCTGCTGCCTCTTTTTCTGGTCCTTCGAGCCGGAATCGAGACGACAACAGGAGCGCAAGACACGAACCCGATCAACACGCGCGCTCGCGCGCCTAACGGAAGCGCGGCTGTTTCTCCTCATCGTGCCTCACATCCGGTGGCTGATGTGTGTGTGTATGTTCTTTTATGCACAGCAATTACTACTACCCCCTCCCTATCCCACCCTCTTTTGCTCAATTTCCTTGTTTTCTTGTTTCTTCTGGCTGCTGCGTGGCGAATCTGCGCGTTCTTAGCGCGTTGAAGCCGACAAATTCTTCCACTTCTTGCTGCTGCTTCTGTCGATCCGTTCCGTTGCCTGTTGCCATAAGCTTCTTGGGGGTTTTGCCCGATGTAACAGCTAGAGTAGAGGTGCGCATCACGGGACGGTGGGCAGGGGAGTAGGGGGGGGATAAAAATAGAAGCGAAAAGGCAGAGAGAACACACGACGTGGAGGAAAAATCAATCAAAAACCCATCGCCTTAGCTCATACCGCCGAAAAAAAGGGGTAGTAGTCTTTTGGTTTTTTTTTTGGGAGGGTCTTAAACTTTTCTTATTTATCACTTTTCAATCCCGCTTCATCTTTCTGTTCTGGGGAGGATTTTTTTCCTCTTCTCTCCGTTCTATTCCCTTCGCTCGTGTTGGCCGCTTCGTGAAATTCTTCACCGATTTTCATCTACTCCGGCTAGAATTTCATACCCAGCGGAAAGCTGCTACGTCACAGCGGTTGAATTAAAGGTGCAAATTAATTTTCAACCCAGCAAGCACGCAACAACAGGCAATGAAGGGGTTTTTTTCGGGTGAAGCAGAAAGTGTGTGAGAGAGATCGCACACGCTCAAGGATGGAGGTTCATTTAAAGCGAAAAAGGTTAGTTAATTGTTGCACGTAAGTTTATCATATTTTCCCACCGAGCGTGGTGAAGCCTTTCTCCGAGGGCAGAGTTTTGATCGATGTAGAAGTTTTGCACCACACGTTGCAGAGGCAGAGGAAAGCGAGGCAAGAGTGCTAAGAAAATTCTAGCCCGCTGCTGGTGCTGCAATTCAATCCCATCCGCTTCGTGGGGCTGTGCTGTGGGTGAGAAGGTGATGAAGAGCCCACAAACACACCAAAAAAAAGAAAGCAAATGAGAGGATGGAAAGAAAAGGTTAGCTCGAATTTCACACACAAGCGTAAGAGTGTAATAAAAGCGCGATGGTACCGTTAGGAAAAGCACCAGCACAAGTTGTTTGCATCAAGCCGAGGGGTTCGGCTGAACAGGAAAAGGGCAGTGAAGGGGAGCAGGGGGTAAAAGCCACACAAGACAAGACGTACAAGTGTCGGAAAATTTGGGAAAACAGTATGGAAGCTTTGCTACTTTTTCGTGTGTTTTTTTTTTTTGCTGCTGTTTCGTGGATGAAGATGACCGTTTGGGCGTTTGTTTTGATTCGAAAAACGAAATCAACATATTATGAGTACCGTTGCTAGTACTAGGCAGCGACTAACTCTGAACAACCAATTGCAACTGTCGACAAATGAAAGCGAAAATGCTCGACTGCATTAAGTTGAAACAAAAGACTTCAGACGCTGGCTGCCATAAGCGAGGAACCCATATTTTCATTAGTCGTGCACAATTTGTTTTCGTTTTCTGTTATAATTTCCTTTCTAGTATGTTTCATACACAAGCAAACAGTAACTAACGCGATACAAACAAACTCAACTGTCGACGAACGAAAACGAATGTCAAAATACTTTAATACCTTCAATTGAAACGAAAGACTTGCTGTGCTTGGGATAAGCGACGAACCCTTATCTTTGATTAGTATTCATATTCGATTTTTTTTAGTTTACTTCCTCAAATAGGTATGCATTGTGTACTACTTCTACTCAACTTCTTGGAAGTAAGTAATATGCGCTACTAAGCGTATTAACTATGTTTATAGTAATTAGCGATACGTACATACTATATTAAGGTTATCTTTCAGCCAGATAGTACATTCTAGTAGCTAGTCCACGCAACCAAAAGGCCATGTCATTTCACAAAATGGCGCTCGCTTAGGAAGAGCTACCATCTCCCCCCTGCGCTCCAAAAAGAAAAAAAAACAGGAATATTTGCTGACGGTGGCAAGCATTCTGCGACGCGTGACTTCCACTGTTTTTGGAGTAGAATTTTTCCCCCGCACACACATTGTTCACCTCCTCCCCTTTCTCCTCGCGCATGGTATAAATTGGCGTTTGCGTGCATGTGTGTGTGTGTGTCTGCAAAAGTTTGTTGCTCTGGATTTCCGCTATTTTCTCGTGGAGACCGCGACAAATGGCTGGCCCGGCCGGGTCTGGCGGAACAGTAATGGCGCACGCATCCATTAAAAACAACCCTCCTCTCCCCCGTTTAATGCTATCCTTCCATCCCACCCCCTCCATTTGCTACTAACTTTTGGTCGTGTGTGGAGTGCGGGTTGGGGTGTCTGTGTGTATAGTGTGTGTAGTGTACCAGACCACCCGGCAGGGGAGGGTAATATTTGCAAGGAAGGGTTTTCGGCAAACGAACCCGAAATTGGCCGCGCGAATGAAAAGTTCAACAAACTAAAGCGCTGCAAGTGAGCGGTAACGGATGTGGAAAGAGGAAGAAAAAGACGAAAAGGAAGAAGAAGAAGAACAGCATGAAGAATAATCAGCATACATACACACGTACGCTTGTGCGCATTTTGTTACTTTGATTGCTTGTTCTGCACGGCTGTGATTGCATGGCAGCATGTGTGAGTATATATATGTGTGTGTGTGTGCGGTTTTTTTTTATTGGTTCATTTTTAGAGCTGCGAACGTCAGTTGTGGACGAATTAATTTTATTGGCAGTAATCAGGCAGGCCGCGGCCGCGGGGTTCCCGGCTCGTGTTCTTTGGCGCAATAAATGGCAAAGAGACGAAGCGGTGCGCGTGTGTGTGTGTGTGTGACAATGGACTGGGCAGATGCAACGATGCCAAGGAATAGGGAAGACAGCGGTATAGTTGAGCGACCCGAGAGAGTTAAGATGATGACTTTAAAAAAAGTACTTTAGTAACTGAAAACTTTAGCCACATTTTAATTTTGCATTTTTTACCGTTCTGTGGTAGGATTTCATTTCTTATAATATCGGTTTGATTGATTTGAAGCAGTTTGATTTTCCACCTTAAAGTATAATGTTTGTTCGAAGAAATTCTACTACAAAGAAGCAATTTTTTAACTTAATTTGTTTTAACATTTTTACTTCTTTTTAGATTTTTTTTTATTATTCTAAGCTTTTGTTCTTCTTATCCATGCATTCTTACACTAAAATATGCTCAGAAACCGATTAAAACGTTAGCCATCGCGTAATCATCAACTACCTGTAGCTTCAACGAAAGATTTGGTTTGCCTGATTTAAGCGACGAACCCGTACCTTTAATTGGTCTTTTTTATTGTGTGTTTCTTTTTCTCTTCCCTGCCCGATTGATTCATCAATATTTACAAGAAGGAAAACTTATTGAAGATGAAAATGTATTACTACCTTACCAAACATTTAACCGTTTCCTGCACCGCTCGGTTCGCGACCAGCAGCGAAGAAAACAGTGCCCGGTCCGGGGCTGCCCTTTAAAGTTGTACCCTTTGCTACCCATTTACTGACCCCCCCCCCTCTCCCCCTCTCGTCCAACACTCCCCCCTCCCTTCCTTGACTGTCCACCACCACTTGCTTTGGCTCACTTAACTCTCTTTCCGGCACCAGCTGGGAACCCCTTTTTGCGCTTCATTTCTTCCCCCGGGCCGCGGGCTGCCCGCGACAGACGGTCGCGCATTCTCTCGCACACGTTCGCGCAGGAAGTCCGCGCGAGCAGCAACCACACCCTCCCACCTTGCCCCATCGGCCAGCTGGCCATACCACTACGTGCGCGCGCGCGCGTGTGTGTGTGTGTATCTATGGATGTGCCAAACTATGTGACGTGGCTTGAAACGTCGATTTCCTTCGACGGGCGAAGAAAAGAAATGAAAAGAATGAAGCAAAAACCCATCAACAACAACAACAAGCCATTCGCATGGAATGGAAACGAAGCGCACGGAACGGAACCGTTTGTTGTTTCTCAAGGTGGAAGAAATAAGATGGTGCTGGGGAGGAGGAAGAAAGGGAGGGGGGTGGAGAAGGGGGTAGGAGAGAACGCAAGGGGTAACAAGAACCTTATGGAAGTGAGTCAACGAACTCGCTGGCAGGCGTGTTCGGCCCAATTTGCCCCGAGGAGCGCGCGAACCCGCGGGGCCGGAACCACTTCGCCACGCCACTTTCGGACGCGCAACAGATGTCGATGGTACGGTACGGGCAGTGGCACGGCGGAGAGCGAGGAATGTGAGGGGATGGGGAGGGTGGAATGCTTCCGGAGTGTTGAAAGGGACTCACTTCTGCCACCTTCTGCCACATTGCGCGAAAGGATGCGTCCTTCCGTCGATTGCGGCTTCCGGCTACTTTCCTGCTGCGTAGGAGAATTATATAAGAAAGCGAACAATGCGCAGGGAAAGCTGTTACCGTTTGACTTTTAAACAACTCAAAAAAGCGCTTCTTATCTTACGATTGAAATGTTTTTTTTTACCTCGATTGTTGGAAGATCGACATCGAGTCACCGTGTCATACGCAGCGCCTACCAACACGTAACACGTGCTCAACTCGCTCTTTACTAATTGTTGGCTAAAGTATCGTTATGATTTCATGTATAACTAGCCACCAAACAAAATACTACACGCTACAGCCCTTTTTGTGTGCACTCTTTGAACAAACGACGAACCTTTGCCAATCTTCAGCAGTTTGAAAGCTTTCCTCAAAAACTACAACACACACTCTCACTGCATGGTGAAGCAAGAGCGATTGTAAAACGCTCTGCCAACCGTGCAGGTATGTGCAATTTTGCAAAGAAAAAAAATTAAAAAAAAAACACACAACAGCACCATACGGGCAATAGGCGACGAACCCGTTGAATGCCAATTGAGCCGTGTCGTTAAAAGAAATGGCAATCCTTGTTCTACAGGCCGCTTTACGACGTCATCGGTATTGGCATATGCAAAAAAGAGGGAACACACACACACAGAAAGGAAGATAGATAGCAAAAAAAGAATTACAACAGCAGCTTCTACCCTCAGCATAACCCGTTGCCGTCCGTCGCCTCGCGGGGGTGCCAACTTAAGGACACGCAGGCCGTGTTGCTGATTTCGGTTGATCCTTTCGCACTGTCGACGCATGCATGTGTGTGTGTGTGTGCATCCATATTTTATCATAATTGCTACAGGAAAATCCTTTCCTTAAACCTGCCTCGCGTTAACCTTTACTGTTTCTGTGCTGTTGTTTTTTTTATGACCGAGGGGAGGTGCAATATATGAGCAACAGGCTACCCGAGCGGGCGGGTTGAAAGGAACGGCGTAAAGCTTGCCGAAAAAAAAAACCATTCCCTTTACGGTACTCGGGAATAAGGGTTTTTTTGCTGTATTTTTGTTTTTGCGCAGGGTGCATCGTAAAAAGGGTAAAGCAAAGCAGCCAACCCAATACAGGAGGGTGGGGGGCTATACAGTTTCAGCTAGGATCGGTGTGCTGTTTGCTTGATTGTATCCCTTTTTTTTTTGGCTGTCACTGTTGTTGCTGCCGCCGCTAACGACCTACCGCGCGGGCAAAGGTTTGTGTCCTGGCTGCCCGAAAGGATCACGTTACCATGCACGCCAGCGGGTGCGGGTAGGGCATGATTTGGAAGACGGTCGCGACCGCTCACGATAGACGCACACTGCTCTAGAGCTAGAGGTTCCATTCAGCAGCTGGCTGGCTAGCCTGTTCGAAGGACATCAATTTTTGTGTGGCTGGGCTTTTTTTTCCTTCTGTGACGCTGTTTGCGTTCATCTCCATGCGCTGGCGTGGTACCTTACCCTTTGGCGCATGGTTCTAGACGTGGCAGACGGTAAATGGCAATGTTTGCGCACCCAACAACAACAACAACAACAAAAACTCTCCTAAAACGGGGTAAAACTTCGCTTGGTCGCACACAGCGCCAACGGTGGTGTGCGGGGAAGGCAAGAACGCTTTCCTTCGTTGCACAAAATTGATAATAATAATCTAACCAGAGGACGCGCTGTGTCGGCCAGGGGTTGCAGGGGGGAGGGGACCAGAGACCGCGAGAGTGCGGTCAATGATTTCCGCGAACCCGCGCCCGGGTAGAATAAAAAAAAAGAGGGGAAGGAAAGGCAAGCGAGCAAGTCATAGTTTTCCACGGTTCGTCATTTCCATCTCGGCGAGCGAGCAGTCTCCGCCGTGCAAAAAGGGACTGCGGGGTATGAGGGTATGGGCAGCGGCGTGGATGGCCGTGTAGCTGAGGTTCGTTTTTCACGGCTCAGGTGCTTCCACGGTACAGTAAATTATTTTATTACGACTTTTTTCTTCCATCCGCTCCGCACCTTTGCTCCGGGCTCTCCTCACCGATCCACCCCGGTGCACGGTGCTAGTGCGAAGAGCAAGAAGGAAAGCCAAGAAGACGACGATAATGATCACGAAGAGCGCAGAACGCTATTAGAACGCAAATTGGACGAGGTAAGAGGGCGGAAAGGGATGAGGGGAAAAAGAACGAACCAAGCTCGAGCTCGTCTAGGAATAGGGCGGAAAAGCTAGCGGAAGCGGTCGGCGGCCGCTCCGATGTAGTGAGCTCAATTGTTCTTTTGCGTTTATGTTTTTTTTTTTTGCTTCTCCCAGACGTCAGCAAGAACTCTTTTTTCTATGTTTCCTTCACCCAGCAGCAGTAGCTCGCCTCGAAGGAAACCGTGGGGTGAAAACACGAGAAAAAAGTAATCTTCTATCGTTGTCTGTGTATGTGTGTGTGTGTGTGGGGAGATTTTCAGGGAAGGTGGAATCAAATTCTGGCCAGCACACGGTGCTGCTCATCAAGTGAATCTTCCCAGCAGTGGATCTGCATGCAATTAACTACAATTTGGCACTCGGAGAGCAGCTAGGCCGATGAGTGTTGAGCGACCATTTGGCAACGTACTAGTGACCGTACGTACCGATGCGCTTCATAAAACGTGCGCAAAATGTGTTTTTTTTTTCGATATTTTACATAAATGTATAACGAAAGATTTCAACGCCATTTCGGTCAGGCGACGAACCTTTTTGCGGAATTGAAGTCTCTCGATGTTTTTCTTTTTGTACATGCATATACGAAATGGAAAATGGAAAATGTTGCTTTCGTGTGAGTAAAAAACGATAGCGACTCACATCTATTGCTATAGAACTAGTAACCAGCACTGAATTTTGCTTTTGCTTAATACATTCCATCAGCTTTTTTTTAACTTCTCCCTTCAGGCTTATCAAGTAGCAAGTTTTTGCTGTCGTTCACAGCCACGGTTTGCGTGCGTGTTTATGCACAGTTCCCTTCCGAGCTCTAGCAGCCAGCAGGAATAACAAAACAAAAAAAAGAAAGAAGCGAAATGCAAAACATGCCTTCCCATGAGCTTGAGCCATTCTGTATTGTTTTGCTAGCTTGTTGTAGATCTTTCGTTTTTTTTTGCAAACCAGCTTCTTACTTTTCCCTCTTTCTCTCGATCGCCCGTACGCTCGGCGGTCTCACTTGTTCATTCGCCACACCAAATGCGCTGCTAGAGCGAAAAAGGGCAACCGGCAAGTCAACACTTAATTAGGAGTGTAATTAAAGCAGATCCGAATGGTTCTCGGGCGGGATGGAAAGTGGGTGGGATGAAGAAAGGGAAGCCTGCCCAAGCCTGCCCAAACCGCGCAACGCCGAGCGCGAGGTGCGCAGAAATAATAAAACCACACATACACACACACACATACACATACAAACATCATTCCCGTAACGGCGCTTCTCGGGCGCAGGCGAAGAACCCGAGCCGATCGCGGCTTGACGGCTTCACGCTCCGGCTGGCAGCACCAGTTGGCCCATCATATTCATCATCGACCGCGCGAGCAAAATCGCTGCAGCCACGGCGGCGATTGTGGTAATGAACTGCCTCCCGGGTCCTCTTGCTCTCTCTCTCTCTCTCTCTCTCTCTCTCTCTCTCTCCCGGACCGACGCCAAGATCAACGCGGAGCCTGCATGTGGGGTGGATCTAGAGGCGAGAGTGGTTGCGCAATAGTGCACGCGGGCGAACCAGCGGGCCGGGCGGCTCCTGCGGGAAAGGCCCCAGCCAAAGGAACGGGGTAACGGGATTTAATTGTTTCGCGCTGCGCGCAAAGAACCGCGAAGCCGTAGCCGTACCGACGCACTCCAGAACTTCCAGCCCGGTTCCACGGTGGAGCTGAGCTTCTAGATCTTTCCGTCCGCCCGCCCGGCCCGGCAGCTTCCTGGACCGGAACGATCGTGGACGATCGGGGAAAGACATTGGCCGCGGAGGGGCAGTCCCCGAATTCGGGCTGCTTATTGCTGATTGCCACCGTTTTGTTTGGTTATGTGTTGTTGTTGTTGCTCTTGCTCTCTCTTCTTAGAGAGGATTGAAAGGCGCCGAGGCGCTCCCGGGGCAATGTAGAACGTCCCAACAGCTTTGCGCAATTCCAACAGCAACAGTATGCTTCTCTGCCGTTCAGCAATCCTTCACACGATTTCCAGGGTACGACGAGAGGCAGGTATCTTTGGGCGGGCAAAATCCCGCACCCTAACCTGGTCGATGCGGCGATGCTCCCACGCCAGGGCAAGGCATTGACAAGGGTCGGAACCGAGGGTCGCAAGAACGGTATGCACGGAGAAAGCGCAAAACCAAACAACCAAAACAACGATCCTCTAAGGGCCACAGGAAGGACGCCCGTCCGTCAAGCCGAAACACACACACACAAAAACGTCCTTTTTTGTTGCTGTGGGCTGCTGGGTCCTGCCTCGCTGGAGACGACGAAAGGAAGCAAACAGTAAAGGACGAAGGCAAATCTACCCTGTGAGAGGGCACAGCATCCACACACGGCCACACCTGTTCCGAGTTCCCACGCACAAAGCGCAGCTCTAGCCGCGCGCTGCACAGACACAGCAGCAATAGACAACGAACCCCACCTCCGCAGCGGCAACGGATGGCAAGCGAGTGTCCTGATCGCATCACGAAGAAATTGAAGAAGAGGGGAAAAAAAAAGATTCAGGATCAAGGAACGGGGCGAGTACGATCCAATAACAGACAGGCGGGAGAAGAAAAAACACACACACTCACACAGTCATACAACCAATGTAGTAGGCCTGCTGTCGTTAGTGCCTGACAGGCGCAGCATTAGGATATTCGTTTTTTGTTGCTGCTTTTTTTCCAGAAGCTGCTTAGAATTCGCAGGACTCCGTTTGGTAGAGGTTTTGCTGGCAGGACATGGACGCTCTCAGGTTGCGTGTTTTTTTGTGTGTGTGTGTAGCTTTTGCCGTTTTGGTCCTTCGTGGTCGGGTTAGATTTCCACACGTCGAGCTCGCTCGCCATGTGTGCGATGCTTGCCTGGCTTTTGCGGTTCGTCGCCTCAGGTTCTAAGCGCACCGGTGTGCTGGGTCAAGCGAGCTAGTGAACTTGCGCAATTACCGGCTGTCCAAAACAAGCGAAGTACCGTTTTTTTTCTTTGGCTTTCCTTTTTTCGGCGCTTTGGAGAACATACACACAACAACCAGCAGCCGCTACGCGACCAAACGGGTGCTTCTCTTGTCCAAATCGCGCGAAACCAAACACCACATGGCAACCCGGGGTAGAGCCATTATGGCCTATGGAGGAAATGAAGGGGGGGGGGGTCGGTGGAAGGCAGTATTCCTGGTAGCCGCCCGGTTGACCACACAGCGCACCCCGAAGGTCACACCACGTACACACACACAATGGGGATATTGGCACCGCGCATTGGTAGCCTAATGGTGTTGTTGCCAAAAAAAAAGCGAAGATAATAATGCCAAGCGACGAACCCCCGGTGGCATGAAGTGTAGTGAAGCGGGGCGCAGAGAAGTCAGATGAAGAGTCTGGGCCCTCTCACACTTCATCTCGTTCTCTCTCTCTCTCTCTCTCTCTCTCTCTCTCTCTCTCTCTCTCTCTCTCTCTCTCTCGCTCTTTCTTTCTCTCTTTGTGTTTATTTTTTTGGCTTTTTGCACCGAGCGAGTCGGTCGAATTTCCCGTTTTTAGTTTTGTTCTTTCGGCTCGGTTTCCCCACCAATCCCTTCCCCCCCCCCCCCACCCTGCTGGATGGATGGAGCAGCGAACGACCGGGAAACAAAGGAAAAAGGGTTTTGTTTTCGTTGCGCACCTCCATTGAGCGGGCAGGGAAGAGGAAAAGGGGGGGGGATGAGAGCAAAAAGTGCCGACAAAACAGCAAAACAACAGCGAAAAAAGAAAAGAACGAAACAAAAAGAACATACAACACACAAGCTCTAACATACAGCAACGAAGCAACAACAACAAAAAACCTACATGAAACACACAAAAAAAAGCTCGCACACACAACATATGCGTGTAGAGAGTGGAAATGGATGAAGGATGGGTTCGCAGGAACGGTGAACAACGGGCGCATGAAGGGGGTGGAGGAAAGGGTGGAAGAAAAACATCTGCTCAGGCATGGAGCATGATGATGGTCATAACATAATATCATCCTCGCTCGAAAATCGCTACTCTTCTACCCCTGCCACTCCAACCACTTCAACCCCCCCCCCTCCCCCTCCATCCCTTCCCCTTCAATACCGCCCGACTTGCGCAACATAAAACTAACAATTTTCAACAACAATAATCCTTCCATCCTTTTGTGAACGGAGCGACCTAGAGTGAAAAAGAAAGAGAGAGAGAGAGAGAGAGAGAGAGAAAGGGAGAAGAAGCGAGAGGCGAGGGGCGATTAGAGATGGCTCCACGGTAGGCTGGCATTACCTATCTTTGCGCCCCATTAGCTGCCCCATCCTCCCGAATCGAAGTTACCAAAAAAAAAAGAAAAAAAGGAAACGAAGTAAGAGGGGCACAAACCATACGTTTGGTATTCAATCGAAAAGCGCCCCATCCCCCGCTCCCCTGGTAAAGTAGACGAGCAACAACGAAAAAAAGGCGATAGAAAAGACACAAGTACCGTAAGTATTTTCATTACTCGAATTATCATCGCGCTGCTGGCGTTTCGCTGGCACACGAGGAAAAAGCTACCAGTGGAAGGGTGGGTGAAGGGTGGAAAGGCCACAGGGGGGTAGAATTTTCAGTGAACCGAAGTGGTTGACTAATGATGGATGTGTTTGGTGAGAAGGCGCGGCGGGAGAACTGGGAAGCCGTTTCCAACAGAACCAAACACACACAAAAGAGCTCGCCGTGGTAGGAAGAGGAAAGCGGGAAGGAGGGAGGCAACATATGGCCGATAGCCAAATGTTGTGCTGGGGGGGGGGGGGGGGCTGCGTATTATCGGGCCGTCGAACCGGGGCAGGAGGCAAGATGCTGCCGGTGTGCCGAAGTGTCTTGGCCGCTGCTTCGCTTCGCCAGGGTGCGACCACGGTCGTTGAGCAGAGCGCTTGTGCGCCAGTGCACGGTTTGCGCATCACGAGCGGCACGGACGGGGAACGGGGCATGCTGGGCAAATGGCTGCCCAGGGCAAACTGGTTGCTGTACCTTTAGCAGTGTCAGTAAACCAACGACCGCTACTAATCTCGCATGCTCATAAACTTATTTATTACCTCTAACGGACGGGGGCTGATGAGGGGAGAGGAGCGGCGTTGGGGGTGTAGTTCAATGTAAGGCAAAGCTATGGCCATTACGCTCGGAATTGATTTGCATTCGGGAAAGGCATTAGCTAAATAGCCGGTGCAAATGCTGGGCGAAACGATATGACGTTTTTACGTTGGTGATGCTGCACGGGGCGGCGTTGGAGGTTGCGCTTCGAACAGAACCCGGTTAGAAAGGTGCTAAAGCGGAACCTGTAAGAGCCCGTATGGGAAAAATGACAAGCGATGACACCGATGCTGATGTTAAACGCACACTTGCATAGATTCGATGATGAGTCTGTTACGTCATTGGGAATGTTTGTTAGAGGATACTATTGGATTTGGCGCCTTCTAATTTAGATTCTTATAGGCAACTGCCTCTTACCTACAGGCTCATTCCTTACTCGAGTCTATTGAACTCACTTTGAAATGAGCTGAGGAGGGAAATCTGCTCTCATGAGGTGAGAAACGAGCTGGCTCTTCCCTCACTCAAAGTGAGCGATTTAGCTCATTGTTCACTGAGCACCAACACATACAGTAGTTCTGAGACCTCATGAGCGACCTCATCTCTTTTCTACATATTGAACAAGATACTTAAAGAGCTCATATTACAAGTTCTTTGAGGATCAGCACTCATCGATCTTCAATATATTCTGAGATTTCAAATTCCGAAAGACCCGAAAGAAAATAGTGTATCCGATAAAGAAGAAGTCCGACAGAGAACTTCATGCTTAAAGCTCAATTTCTTGGATCGAGACAATGTGTGCAATGTACTGACCTGGGAACACAAAACAGTGTCTAGAGCAGTGTGTTTCGCCTGCTATCACGACACATAATGACTCAGTAATGCTCCGAACGAGAGTCGGTCAAGCTGCCACTACAGCCGAGATGTGCTAGAATGGTATAGCATCAATTTAGTGGATGTCATAGGCAAGAACTCATATGTAAGCCCACATAACACTCTCCAGAATTCAGCCAACAGCCAAGATTGGAAAATATTCAAAGGAAAATTGAAATACACATGCAAATATACTAAAAGAGCACCACAAATTCCTCACTCAAATCACTAGAAAAGAAGACAATTCATAGGAATTTAGCGGGAGCTGAAGGGTGACAACGAACGATAAATCCAGCAATAACAATAATATTACCTGTCATTTTGTGAGTGAGGGATACTCAAGTACTGCTTGTAAAAGCAAAGCAACTCTCACCACCGTGCGCGCTCCATTCCAGATTAGAACCCAGAGGTACACATGCTACCGGTCGTGCATTTGACAGCAGTACCACAAAGCTGTCGTAATGAGGCAGAGCTCTGCAGCTCCTATACATCTCACGCTCCTCCAGCTCCAGTCTTCTCGAGTCGTTCTGATGGGGCCGCCTTGAGCGCAGCCACACACGCAGCGCGCGTCTGTCGCAGACGATATTCTCTGAATTCTGAAGGCCACTCCGTCTGCATATTCAACCCCTCCTCCTCCAATTATCTTCCCCTTGTGTGCGTGCCGTCACCGGGACACGGCGGTCCTTCGCTCGGGCGGCATCTCCGGATGTCTTCGAGAAAGAAGCAAAAAAAAAATCTCCCCAGTCAGTCTTCGTACCTCGTCGTTATCTAATCACACAAGCGTTCCCTGGTTTCGTGCATACAGGGCACGGGAAATATTGCCCATAATTCCAGACCATTGTGTGCCTTCCCCCCATACATTGCTTTTTGTTTAGTTGATCTTTTTTTTTGCTCACACTAGTAGCGTTCTGGCACGCAGCACTGCTCGAATTTCGACTGCCTTCGTGGAGTAGTCTTGGACTCTTGGAGCTAATTATGATAATGAAGCAAGCGCTCGGTTACCTGTTGTCGGGGCCCCCCTCCGGTCGGGTCCTTGAACTTCTGCCGAAGCTGCTCATGGGAAGCGGCCTGGGAAGCGGTCGATCATCACCAGCCCATCCTTCCCTCCCATTGCCAGCAGACTGCAGCTGACATTCCCCCATCCCTGGTAGGAAGCTGGAAAGCACGGGAAAGAACGGTAAAGCACTTGACTTTGGTTTGGTCGGTTCAGAAGTTGCCCCTTGGGCAGCTCTGGAGTTGTAGCGTTTGGATGAGATATTGTAATGGCAGTAGAAAAGGGGCGGAGGGGAAGGCGAAGAATATAAAACCTGCCTCCGATTAGATCCCACACACACACACATGCACACATACACTCGCACAAATACTGATGGTTGATCAATTTTCTAAACATCATCATTACCGAAGCGAACGAACTGCTGCAGCGAAGACGCTCAGGTAGGCACACGAAACGGCAGATAATGAAGAACTTGTTTCCAACAGCATGCACGAAACGAGGGAGAGAGAGAGATAGAGGGAGAAACACACACATCTAACGAAACGCCCCAAAGCATCGGTGGAGCCAGCAAGGCTTTTTTGTGTTCGTTCCTGCCTTCCAGCTTCTAATGCTTGGAACGTGTACTTCGTTGCCCCCAACGACGGTAGTGTGCGTCTGCCCGCATGAAGTAATTTTCATCGAAATCGAAATGTACCGTTGGTGGGTTCCTTCCCGTTTTTGGTTCAGCGAGCCATCTTGCCACAGCTTCGTCCGCTCAGGCCGAAAAACCAACCGACCGGTTCCTCCCAAAAACCGGTCCACCGCGGCCTGCATTGGGGCGAGCGCAGGCTGAAAACGTTGTAGCTACAATCTTAGCCACGTTATTGATGCACCTTAATTAACAGAGATCCCTCCGAGCAAAGGGTTCGGGCGCTAATCACCGCACGGTCCTAATGCGACTAGAGCTAACACTGCCTCCACTACTCGCTTGCTCTCTACTCCTTGTCCCAGTAGCAGCGGTATGTGCGTTTGTGTGTGAGAGGGTCTCTCTCGGGAGTGAACGAATTCCCAAGACCCCAAGGCGACTGCCAAGATTCGGCGAACCGGAACTAATTGTGCTCCCCCCCCCCCCTCCACCCCCGACCGGCAAAATCTCGGTCTCGGTCACATTCGCAAGATTCGCCACGGTACAGCGCG
The DNA here is from genome assembly GCF_017562075.2 of Anopheles merus. Classification (NCBI taxonomy): domain Eukaryota; kingdom Metazoa; phylum Arthropoda; class Insecta; order Diptera; family Culicidae; genus Anopheles; species Anopheles merus. Next base: position 1,834,238 of record NC_054081.1, on the reverse strand, counting down.
GACGGGCGAATGACCCATGCGAGGTAGCTTTACGGTGTGTTCTGCGCGCGTGCAATAGGCGACGAACCCCGCCTTTGCTGGATAGACGGATCCGCGCGCAGATATATTTGCGGTGCTATTTACTAACTTTTCCGGTGGAGTGTGTGGCCTGGACCTCTGGGTTATATGGCCGCAGCTATAAAGCTTAACACCAGCCTCACCAACTTGCCAATTTTCCTCCGGCATCGAGTGCTTCGGCAGGACCACCGCTGGCCACCCGAGAGCGGTCAATCTGGATCATTCTCGGCATCGCCGGTCCGCCCGCCTTTATCATTTTACCGTCTCAAACTGTCCATCTTGCGGCTTCTGCCTACACCTCCACTGCCAGGGCCCGGCGATGCTTGAAGCCTGTTTTACAGCCCAGTAAATTATACATTCAACCGCGACAACAGCGACATCGGGCGAACTCGTTTGACGAGGGGGTTCGTCGCTTATGGGGTGTCTTCTCTTTCGCTTGAGCGGGATAGTGCGCTGGAAGTCGCCTAACAGCAGGATGGTTCAGTTTTACATCCCAGCCTCGGTGCAGAACAGACAAGAGACGTTGGATTCTGACGTCTGCAGCTTTCACGCACTCCCTTCGCGCGCGCGCAAATCTCTTTCCCAGGGGAACCACCGTACCGTGCCACCCGAAACCGGAACTCGAATCGAAGAGCTTTGCCTTCCGATCGAATTTCGCTTCCCAGGGCCGGCGCTTTTCTCACCCGCGCGTCCCTCGTTGTGCGGAAATGCGAATATCAAGCGCAAATAGACTGGCGCGTCACAAAGGAGACAAGAGGACCCCGATCGCATCATGGGTCGGCTCACACAGTTTGTGGTCGTACAGACGCACACACAACACACACACACGCGCATACACTGAACAAAGTGCAGAAAAGGAAGAAAAAACGTGAGATCTAACAAGATAATTCACGAAAAATCAGTCTGCGTAGCCGCGCGCAGGTAAGCGGGCGCAAACATTGACCTTTTTTTTTTTGCTGTTGCTGCTGCTCCTAGGAGTGGATGGGAAATCAAGGACATCACGAACAGGGCTCCAGCGGAATGCCGAGCACACATCCTTTTTTCAGACCAACCGTTTGCGGCACCTCCCCCGCAGCCCACGGTCCCACGAATCCGATCGAATTCGTTCCAGTTTTCTGGTGAGAACTTTAGCTCATCCTCCTCCACCTCCAACTAGGACCACAGTTGTACCTGCGAATGCGGAAAAAAAGGACTCGTACGGTTTTGTGTTTTGCTTCTGCTGGTGCCCCTTTTTCCCCCGCTTACTTTGCACAACGCACCAAAAAAAGAAGAGAAAAGCAGCACAAGAACGGAAGCGAGAATATGCCTCGGGACCGTTCTGTTGCCCTTTCTGCGTTCTGTTTGCGGGCGTTTCTCTTCTTTTTCCTACTATTCGGAGTCCTTTTAGTGGTAGCCGTACCGGGCGGGATGAAGGAGACGAAACGGGCGAAGCAAAAAGGACCTAAAAAAGGTGTCCCAAAACACTCCTATACTTAAAAAAAATCATCATCGCTCGGTTCGGTTTTTATTTGCCTACTTCTGGGCGTTTAGTTGGTCCTTTTTAATCGGTTCTCGATCTTCTTGCTCTCTCTCTCTCTCTCTCTCTCTCTCTCTCTCTCTCTCTCGTGCTCTTTCTTTTCCCTCTAAATATCCTTTCGGTAGGAGCTTTCGGTGCTTCGGCTGCTCAAATTACCCGCACTCGGTGGAACGATTTTATGTTTTGCGAGCCCCGTCTATTTAAAGTGAAGCTAGCAAACGACCAGCTCGGTTTGCGGCAGGTGCAAACGCGCAAAATATACCCCAACACCCCATTCTGCATCCTTTTGCGCAGATCGTGCCATTCTGCGCTCGGTGCGGCAGTTTAAATGGCGACGCGGCTTTTCGCTGTTTGGACAGGAAGCGAACATCCTGGATCCTTTGCTCGACTCCGGGCCCCACCCCACTGCTCGATCATTGCCGTTCGTGGTCCTCCGAGCGTGGCTAACAACGCTTGCTACACCCATGATCCGGCTCGAAGGACCAACAAAGCTCGACACCTTCAGCATAAAGCGCGGTGCGCAGTGCGGAAGAGTTGTACTCTGAGAAACGGTGTAGGAATTCAGGTTTCCTCTTCTGTCGGGTCCCAGCTGTGCCGGCCGGGACTGGGTCGCACTGGGTACCGCCTTTTATTAGACTATTCGTTAGCCCGCAAGCACAACAATCGACGGTTTAATGAAATATGCCTCCCGAGATTTCCCAAAAAAAACGGAAAACCAACCGAAATTCCCCGTTTGCATGGGAAAATCGATCGATCTATCTTGATCTCGGCATCCCGATTCCCACACGACAACTGTGCCAACATGTGTGTGTGTGTGTGCGCGTGTGATGCAATGTGCCCGCTGTGCATGCTGGGCACAAATCAAATTGTGCGACCCATTAGAATCGTACAGTTACAGCCATTTATGACCCTTTTCACCACTATTTTTTGTCTGTTTTGTTGGTGCCATCGTGCGGGCTGTGTCGGGGCAGTAAAGTGGCGGCGAAACGCAAACGGCGCCACATGCAAATGCGTCCCGGCGCGCGACATCTGTGCGCGGCCACGATCGTTTATCGTAAGCGCGGTCTCGGACGGGATTCTCGGCCACTTGGGTTGCCCGTTCCGATTAAATAAAAATCAATCAAGCGCTCGTAAAGGAATAATCATAAAGCGGGCAAATTGCAGCACCTGTACGAGCACCGGGCGGCACGTTACGTTAATTAGAATCAAAAGCCCATAATGCCATCGGGCCGCGCGACACCAAACGCTTCGTGCTTCGGGCCGGAGGGAGGAGTTTGACGCCCGTGGAACAGGCGCTCGTTGTTTGCGTTTAATTATGATTAAATCTAGCCCACTCGTGGCACCCCGAACCCTTTGCGCTCGTCATCCGCCGGGAAGGGCGAGCCGGTTCTAACGGGTTGGCTTCGCAGCGTCTCCAAACTGTGGCCAGAAACATCGAGAGATACCGGTCCTCGGTGGGGCCATTGACAGCGTCGCATTAATTCCAGCTCAATAGCGGCTCGTTAAATCCTTACCCAATTATCCCATGGGGAGCGGACTTTACGGGTCAGGATGAGCCACTAATGTGCGGCCGGTCGAGGATGTTAACAAGCAAGACAATAACGAGCGATCGAGCGATGCCTGCTTGGACGAGGCACTCACGGCTGCATTCCTGTTCCGAGTGCTGTTACGACCGCACGAGTGGAAGCATTTCGAGTGCGATTGCAACTATGTCACTGTGCTGATGAAGTCAACAGCAGGAATAATGTTCCAGCAGGCCCATCTGTCACTGTTGACTCTAGTCGTAGCTAGCCAACTCTTCTACCGCTTCAAGTTCCTCTCCGACATCTCTATTACGTGAGGGATGTATTACCGTCGTTTCTGCAACAGAACGACGTCTAAATAGTATGAAAAATGCATGCTTAATTTCCCACATACAACTTAAAGAGGCATTGATGGAGCAACCTTGCCTTTAGGAGAGTTTGAAGATATTACAATGGTTCTTGCACAAAACGGCGCTGTAGTTACAGTTGAAAGATGCTTTATATAAGAGATACAATGATATGAAATTGATGAGAGATACAAAGGAAAATAAATGTGGCTTATAAAATAAAATAGGATAAACAAGTTAAATAGAATTTTCAGACGCTGCGGAAAATGTGCTCTGTTCTGAGCAGATCCGCTGATGCTTGAGCCACAGTATTCTTTAGAATCATAGAAAGTGATCGTATCAAGATCGTAACTTCCGTAGAGTACGATCTGCATACTTCTACAGGGTTCACCATTTGACATTCTTTCATTGGGATATTGTTTGTTATTGGAAAAAGTTACTTGGCGAACTTTGTAGATTTTACCACTAGCTCCTGTCTTCGCACTATCTATTCATAGATATATTCCGCTTGTATATTTTTTTCATTCTCAGTAAGCTGTTGAGAAGTGTGGAAGCAGCATTTTGACTTCCTGTTTGGCGTCTCGCTGTGCAGCAAGCTTCTTGTAAAAGGGTGAATAATTCCTAACAAGCACAAATTGTTGATGATGTCTGGAGCAGCAACTGATAGGGTCATGGCGATATCTGAGCTCGTTTCCGGTAGACTTCCGTTGTAGTGCTTGTGTCAAACACTCCCCAACCAAATTTATATCATGTTGCTGCAGATTGCTCTTCATTTGATGGCATATCTGGGGCTATCCCTACACTTTTGAGTTCTATCTTTTTCTTCCATTTACTCCAATGGATGTTCAGCTGACAAGAAGATCATATTCCAGCGGAAAAAAAATTTGTCACCATTCGCTGTCCATCATTCTTCGCTGTTTGGTTCTGGCTAGATTTAGCAAAACATTAACAATCGCAAGAATTGAGCAGCCCAAAAGCTGCTTCAAATCTTTCAAAACGAACGTTGGCTGCAATTTGCCTTCATAATTTTTATTTTTCCTTGAGAAGGACAATCCCCTTCAGGAAATTATTTTCCTATTTCCATAGAACTCTTTAATGTATACACCGCCAAAGGTATGACAAATTGTGTTGTTGAAGTGTGTATAATCCGGTTACAACATTACAAAAATTGGCGTTACTATCGTCAAACCATTTCTTCAACCGCTCGGCAACTTATTCCTACTGGCCGTATTTCTTCTAGAGTTCAGTGCAAGTGCAGCAATGCGAGACGTACAACGAGCTGCCGCAGATCGATACGCTAAGCTGCTAGAACAAGGCAACAGTCTCGCGATCCTGCACCGGCTGCCCGATGTTGTTTTGTTTTTTCCCAACCCCAGGTCCTCCCCATTCAAATGGATTTTCAAACTCTTGCTCCTTGCTCCGGTAGTGCGGTAATTACAGTCTTCCAGCTGATAACGGTGATGGATCTGCGCCACGCTCGCTGCGTAACGTTTTGCGCTGGCCGGTGTGTTTGCGTCGCGCAGGTGCAAGTGCGACCGCTGGCGGGGTGTGTGGTTGCGCCTTGAAGCTGCATCTGCTGCTGGGGAATGCAGGCAGGCGCTCAAGCAGACGCTTTTGCTCCCGCATATGTTTTGCGTGCTCAAAAAAAAAACCCGCCGTTTTGCGCAAAGACAGCGAGCGCAAGACTTGTTGGCAGGAGTTCGTCGCTTGCTAACATCTCTTGCTGTTTTTTGGAGTTAGTTTTTTGGTGATTCCACAAGCAATCCCCCCTTTTCCGAACGGGGGAAACGAGCCTCCAAGCGCCACCGCACAGCGGGGTGTTGGCCATTGCCGTTTTTTGTTTGTGTGTGTGTGTGCGTAGGCCCGAAGGTTAGCGCTGTGTGAGTGCGCGTGACACTGAAAATGTGCACCCCGTGAGCGTGAGCACCGCCGATCACAAACCGCTCCAGGAGTGCATCATCGCGAGTCATCGGCAGCGGCCGCGGCGACGAAGAATCCGCAAATCCCCCCCCTACCCCCTTCCGGACCGCCACAACCACCACCAATGTCAACCAGTGTGGCATCGTGTCGCTGCAGAAATGTAAAACCTGTTCCGTCTGCCAGGGCACACAGACACACACACACACACACACACATACACATGCCGGCACGCAACGGCAAACACGGCCGACCACGGGGGCCACTTAGCCTTAGCCTTCAAACGGCAAAAGGCCACGCGGGCCCCTTGCGAGCGAGTCGGTGTGTGGGGAGCGTGTGTACGCGTGCAGCAGCAAAACGACCCGCACTTGCGCGCACACCCCACGCACACACAGGCAGCGAGCAACGGGAAAGGAATCGCTCTATTCCCCGTGGTTCGGTTGGGTAGGCGAACGGCTCCGGCGGTAAGGTAAGGAGAGCGAGAGAAGATCAACAAAACGGTCCGGTCGTACGAGAGTGGACATTGAAAATGGACGGCCCAGCCAACGGTCGCGGTAGAGCTGCGCGTGTGCGCTTGAGCGAGAGCGAAAGAGAGTACAACGGTGCACAAGAGAGAAGTAGAGCGAGGGAGAGCGTTCTGATCATTTCGAGGGATGAAAACGTCAGCTATTGCGTGAACGACGCACACAGCCCCGATCGATACTATCCGCCACCTGTACACGCGTACGGGTTCTGATCAGTTCTCTCTTTCTTCATTTCTCTCTTTCTTTCTATCTTTCGCTCTCTTTTCCCCTGTTTTTTTTTCCTGCTCAGCTCGATTCTTACTCGCCTTGCTACTAGGAAACCTTCGACCGCGTGCTCCTGTGTCAATGAAGGTCCGTTCGAGCGATGCGGAGACGCATCCAAAAGTACACTTTCCTCGAAAACCCAATGTTGCCGGCGACTCGGCGACCCTGCCCAAACACGCTGCTCGCTAGAACTGTTTTGAATGGACGCATTCAATCGTCCCGTGCTCAAAGAAGAAACTTAAAACAAAAAGCCCTAATTACAACACACCACGGGCATCGCTTTGCGAGAACGAACGTGAGTGTACCCCCGCTCTACTGAATGGTGAGCGCTGGGTGCATCTTTTTAATCGACGCTTTTGCCACCTATATAGTTTTTTTTTGGCAACAAGCATTAGCGCGCGACCCAGGCAGGCCCAACATACCGGGGGTACGGGGTGCACCATAAACCAGAGGGTTGCAATGTGTACCCCGTTTGCGGGTGGGCTAAACTCAGAAGCATGAAACGGTGCGCACTTATGCTGAATGGAAATGATGCGCTGTTTATGATCTGCGCGAACTGGACATGATAAACGGGGGGATGTCAGGGGCGAGGGCTGTGGTGGGTAGGAAAGATGTTAAGGTAAAAGGCCGGACCGGCTACTTAGCCCGGGTGCGGTTGTAACCCAGCAGTCGAACGGCTGCGTTTTGCTTTGTTTTTTTTTTGCTCTTTCTATTCTTCCCCCTATGCAAAGTTTTGCTGAATTGGAATTTTTTGCTTCGGCTCGCTTTTCACGAGTGCGCACAGGAGGGCGATGGGTTGCAGCGGTAGACTTTGTTCTAAGATTTCACACCTACTTTTTACCGCCACCATTGGGAGAGAGGGAAGGTACGGTATGGGAGCCAACTCCGATCGCTGCTACACATGGAACTTTTGGGTTGGCTAAAAATCCAACATTCTGACAATGGTTGAGACAAGAATCAAGTCCAAGCGCGATCACCACGTTCTGGGTGATGAATTAAATAATCTGGCAATTGATTTTGGATCATCCATTGAATTCTGCATTGCATTTTAAATAAACCCCACATCCCAATACGTCCCATGGCAGTCAGATCTTCCCTTCGGAGCCGCGAAATTTCCCGAAATCGCAAGCCCAATGAATTGCCCAATGTTTGATTGGACACTTGCGGGAAAACATGTTTCGAGCAATTAAAGCACCCAAGCTGGACTGAGTTGTTTTAAATACAGTTTTTTTTTTCTTTTTCCCGGAAAGTCTGGTGCATCGATTGGATGGCTGCACGGGGTGAGATGTTTTGTTGGGAGAATTTTACCAGGAAGTGACCGCTGAAGTGTTCGCTAGAGCAGACGGTACACTAGAGGAGAACCTAATACCAGAAATGTACTAACTGCCGTGGGCAAGCCACTACGATTTAAACGTCACTCGCTGACGACAGAAACAAGTGTATAGGAGCTGTGTGTGTGTGTGTGTGCAGGAAAACGAGGGGAACGAAGCGAACGAAACGCAGAGAATCCATGCTTGGTGTGCGTGCGTCCATGTATCCATTGTTTCACGCGCTTAGTGTTACGGCAGCTCTTGTTCAGGTGGCTAAAGAAGAGCTTACTTAGTAGCGGCAGAATAGGGGGTAAGTAAAAAAATCTACGTACACACACACACATGTGTAAAGATGAGCCACGATGCCGCACATGCGTGTTTCTACCATGGCTAGCAAAGTGCGCACCTTACTAAGCGTGCGAATGGAACAGCGCGAAAGCTCTCCCACGTGAGAGGGAGTGAGAGAAGAAACAGCGGGAGAAGGATTGTTCGGGTGAGAGCGGGCGCACGAGTGTGAGCAAGCGGTGCGGGTTTTCTGCGCTGGCTTCCGTTCTAGGTGGCGTGCGAGAGCGAGACACCCGCACCCGTGTCCGCTGTGCTCTTGTGGCGGAATGTGCGCTGCCGTGCCGACGGCAAAGAGCGAGCGAGCGTGCAGGCGTGCGAGCGAGAGCGCGAGAGAGCGAGAGAGCAGCAGCGAACGATCGTGCAGGCCGATCGTACACCCGAGTGCGAGCGAGCAAGGAGAGCAGGCAGCAACGGAGCAGCAGCAGCGGCTTGGCGAGCGTCGCGTTCGCTCGGTGCGCTTCAGTTGGAGGTAGAACGTTGCAAAGAATTAACGCATCCCATCCGCAGCGCTCCCAGGCGGCAGAATCGCTCCCAGGGAGTACAGGCAGCAGTGTCACAAGTCAGTAGCAATCAGCAGCAGCAGCAACCAGTGTGCGGCGTGCACAGAACGCCCCCATTGCCCCAGCAACCTCAGTGTGTGTTTGTGTGTGCTCCCTATTGCGGTGCAGTGTGTAAGGTAATGAGCCCGTGTGTGCGCAATACAGAACCGCTTCAACCAACTCTCTTCACCACCAACCAGCCCCGTTCCGTGTGTGTGCGCCCTTTCCGAAAGGGAATCAGCGATCGACCGCGCTGTGTGTGTGTGTGTGTGTGTGTGTGCATGTTCTGAAGGCTTGCACGAGGCGCCGTCCCTTTGATTTGGCCAGTTGTGTGCGATCCGTTGTGACATGTGCTTTTTTTCAAGTGCACACAACAGTTGACCGAAACGACGGGGCAAACAACATGTGTGGGTGTGTGTGTGTGTGTGGTTGATTAATGTTTTGCAGAACTCTGGACCACCCGGACGGGACGCTTTGCGGACGAACAGGCAGGACATCGGGGAATGTGTGTGTTTTTGGAAACAAAAAACAAACAAAAAAACAGTGCTCATCTTCCTGTGTTTGTATGCGAAAGTTTGAGTGTGTGAAAAATAGAACAAAATAAGAACAAAGAGCAGAAATTCCACAGCAACAAAAGTGCTTCTCCCATCGAAGTTGTGCGAATTGTTTTTTTTTTATATTTGGTTTTTTCAACACGTGTGTGTGTGTGCATTTGTGTGTGTCTGAAGAAGTTCCTTTCCCCCTCCGATTCCATACTTTCCTTTCTATTTTTTCAACAATAATTGCTTACCGAAAACAAAAGGAGTTTAAGGACCTTTCAGAAGAAAAAGAAGCGCTCTAAAAGCGCGTGTACCGTTGTGTGTGAGCATTGGAATTTGTGTATGTGTGTGTGTGCATGTGTCCGATTGGCAAACCAAAAACAACGCAAAAAACCCCCACAACAATCAACCCACCTTCCACCTACACCTCCACACACACACACACACAGACACGCTCCTCCGCCGCACCAATTCTGTTGGTGTGTGTATGTTGGTAGTGTGTGGTGGTGTGTGGTGCAGGAAGAGAAAGGATGCGCTGCACGGTGTGCCACACAATCAAACGCCTGTTCTTCGTTTCTTGCCTTTTTTGTTTGTTTGCCTTTTCCCTGTCTCCCTGAATGATCCCTTCCTCCCCCCCCTCCCCACCCCTCTGTTTCCCTTCCCCACCTCAACATTCAACTATCAACCGTGGGTGGAGGCGGCGGCGGCGACGGAGTACGAGCGATACTGAGTTTCTTCTCCTCCCATGTTCTTCTCTTCACAGTCTTCACAGCGCGCCCCAAGGATCCAACAACAACAGCAGCAACAGCGTGGAAATTCAAAGCAAAAAAAAAAAAACACACACACACACACATCAACCAACAATCGATCCCAAAATTCAATGTGTGTGTGTGAGTGAGTGTGTCGCGCGGGATTAGTGCTTTTCTTTTTATTTGCGTTGCGTTGCGCTAATGCTTGCGCGCTGCGCCGTGTGTCCTTCCGCGCGCGCGCACCTGTGTGTGTGAGGAAGGAAAGCAGCGCGGAAAGAGTCTCCGGAGAGGCTGCACAAGTGTGTGCGGGCTTTTCCCCACTTCCACTACACACACTCCAGCCGGTGGAGTGGAGAAGAGGGGGCATTGTATGTGTGTGTGTGTGTGTGTGAGTGTAAATGATAAAAAGCGCACCAAGCAGCCGCAACAGTGGAAAAAGATAACACACAAAAAAAAAAGCTAAAGAAAGATAATTTCCCCAACATTGTGAAAAGTTTCGGTGTGTGCGTGCGTGTGTGTGTGTATGCAGTTTTTTTAATGTGTAGTTGTTCCCCCACCATCGTCGGTGTGTTGGGAAAAATCTGGGCTACAAGGACAGAGCGCGTGTGAAGGGGTAGGCGAGCGGGCCTGCCAAGGGAACTGTTTTTTTTTTTTTGTTGCTGGTTTTTCCGGTTCTCGCCTCTCCTGTGCAGATACATTTTCCACCGAAGCAAGGGCTGCGGGAGCTCTGCTCTGGCGTGCTGGATGCGCCCCTAACCATTATCGTTTGTGTGTGAGCGAGAGAGAGAGAGAGAGAGAGAGAGAGAGAGAGAGAGAGAGAGAAAGAGAGTCGTGAGAGCAGCAGCAAGCAACAGGCAACAGCATGCCGAAGATCTTCCTGATCAAGAACCGGCTGCACCAGCAGCAGCTGCGGCTGGTGGAGGAGGCGCAGAAAAACACCCACTCCGGGCCGGGCGGCGGCGGCGGCAGCAGCGTGGTCGACGATGCGGTCGGCAGCGGCGGCGGCAGCGAGGTCGGCAGCAACGAGCCACTGTCGCTGGTGTCCCGCAAGCGCGAGCACGACGATTCGGCCGGTAAGTGTTGTCTTTTTTTTACCTTTTCCCAGTTTGTTTGGCTTTTTGAGCTATTTCATAGCATTTTTCATGAAAAGGGAAAGGGGAGGGCATTGTAAATTTAAGAAATATTACAAGAAATGCAAAAATAATCCAGAATGAGTTTGGGTCTCATGGGGTTTCGTTCCTGAAGAGTGTAAAGAACGGTGGGGCAAGAAGGTCTACTCATTAGGATTTATTCTTTTATTATGAAATTTGATTTATTTTTCCCATTTTCAATACGTATGAAAATGACTTTGGAGGACTTTGAAGGAGACTTTGTACGAAAAAATAGAAATGTTTCATTTCAAAGTATTTTTCAAATGTTCTGGTTATTCTGGCGTGGCCTTACCAGAGGCCTTGAGTCGTCTGCCAAAGCTCTTTCGTCTATTATTTAGATCGAAATGGTTGTTCCAAAAAGCATTCTCTGCAAAAAAACAAGTCCTTTTCTCTTTGAACTCATCTTCTAACGGATATTTGAATGTGTGTGTGGTTAAAATATTGCGATGGACATAATTTGATACCTAATTCTGTATGTATTCATTTTTTACATTAAAAAAAAAAAGATTTCAAAGCGAAAATATGGCCCAAACGCAATTTAAAGTATTTGCCAAGATGACGCTGGTGGTTTGATTCAAATTTCGAACGTACCGCAATCGAATGGTTCCTTCGTGCCCCGTCATCTCGTTTTTTTTTTTGGAATGGATGTTCCAATTGCTTATTGTATCGTTTTGATTTGTTTTCGAAATTCCAATAGGAATTATGAAAGCAAAAACAGTAATAGCGGGTATTTGTGTGCCACTTACTCGAAGCAACTGTTCTTCACCTTCCCACCTTCAGAACCACACCCCTTCTTTTGCTAGTGTCCGCGAGAAGGTGCCCCTCCCCCCCCGCACCTTGTGCGTTTGATGTTGTCGTTTGGCTTTTGCTTTTTTTCCGCCCCTATAAGGTCTAGCTAGAATTTCCCCTGCAAACCCCAATCCCAACTCGAACTACCGTCTCACTATCGCTTGTCTGCCCTTCGCCGGGGCTACAGAGCACAAAACAAAAACAGAAACACGCACTAAGAGGGACACAAAAAAAGCCCCCAGAGTCTAGCTCCACATCAATATATGCAACGCAGGCAGAAGCACCGTTCGTTCGCGATGAATTCGTTTAATTCCTCTAGTCTCCACACACTCACACACAAACACACCCTCCTGGATGGCGCATCTTAATCGCGACCACACAGCGTCCTCCCTCTCCTTCCGCTTCGCTCCCTGCACGTCGCTCGGCAGGAATAAATTCACGCGCTCAGGCGCCCCCTCCCCCCCTTTTTCCGCCGTCCTCGGCACTGCGACGGCGAATAAGGTTGGTGTGTGGTGCACTCGATGTTATGAAATTGTCTTCCACGGAAACAAGATGCGGGGAGGGTCATGGGAAAGGGCGTCGATGCGACCAGATCCAGAAACATATTCTTCTCTGCTCGCCGCCGCCGCCGCCTTACCGTCCGAAACTGTTCGAGAAGCCCGCTGGAGAAGATCGAAAAAAGACGCTCTGCGTGTGTGTGTGTGTGTGATCATTGAAAATTCAGCACGGAACGAAGCGCCGATAGAAGAGGGGAGGAGGGCTTGCGCGCCTATCGTTTCGATGCAATTTTAGCATAATCTGAATACACGTGGTTCAGTGTCCTCGGGCCTCTCCCGACCGACCCCCCCCCCCCTTTCCCTCTCACACGCCCTGCTCGAATTAAAGCTTCTCGAAAAATGCGCGGCACTGTGGCCGTTGCTGACTTTTGCTCTCGTTGCGCTTTTACAGGATAGAAGGGGTAAGGCAGGGGGCGAGGGGAGAGGGCATGAGGAGGCTGGAGAAGAGAAGAGATACGGAAGCGGCACCGAGGTGAAACAGGAATTGTGGAAAGTGTATTTTTGTTGTTGTTGTTGTTGCTGGTTTCTTCGTTTTGGGTCATGTAACAACCGTTGGTCAGAATTTGTATGTGTGTGTGTTTGTGTGTGTGTGATCGCCTTAAAATCGAGATGCAATTGATTTATGTATTTATTAATTTATATTAATTTATGAAATTTTACAAAAAAAAGAAAAGCAAAAAAATGCATCCCTTGCGAAGGGAAAACGGCGGAAAACAGCAGCGCCCCGAATTCATGTCATTTTCTTTACAATGTAAATGTGTGTTTTCTGTGTATGTGTGTGTGTGTGTCTTTGTGACGTTGATGTTGATGAAAAATGCATTTCCCGTCCTCGCGGATTCTCCCTTCCAATTGCGTTTGAATTGCGTTCGAAGCGCAAAGGCGCGGGACTGATCATAGACAGGGTTGTCCACTTGGCCCCCTTCTCTCCTCCTTTCTCTCTTGTTTCCCTTCGCTCGGAGCATGTCCTCAATCTCTCTCTCTCTCTCTCTCTCTCGCTCCTACTTCCCGATCACCTGCCTGCTGTGTCCTGTTGTTGCTTTTAAATTCGCTCAGTTCGGCGCTCTGTCCTGCATTTTCCTGCACCGAACATGCATTTGACTTGCACGCCGAAGCAAAGAGCAACAAAAAAAAAACACACACACACACATGCACAGCAGCCTAGTTTGGTTCATTGTGCGACGATTGCACAATCTGGTGCGTTTTTTTTTTTTGTTGAAAAATGCATTTTCGCTTTGGAATAAGAAATCTTGTTTTTGTATGCATTTTGTAACAATAGTAATGTTGCGACTCGTTGACACGACAGACATGTTTAATCCGAAACTTAACTTATGTGCAGTTTGTGTGTGTGTGTGCGTGCATTTTGTTCTGTTGGTTTAAAAAAAGCAAAAAGCAAAAAAAATGTTGAAGAGGAATTTCCATTTCAAATCGAGCGCCGCCGGTGTCGTGTTTTTTTTTTTTTTGTCGTGTGTAATGGGATGCTGCACACGCATGGGGGATGCATTTTTCTCCTTGTCGAGAGCCGGTCGAACGGTCGGACAGAAGGAGAGAGAGAGAGAGAGAGAGAGAGAAGCAGAGGCCCCGTTACAGCAGCGCTCGCAAAGATGCATGCGAAATTAGCCCGCCGCCAATGCCGTTAGATAATCCGTTTCGGCGCTGCGGTAATGCATTCTGTTTCCGCTTAAAAGCACAGGCGCGTCCCCTCGGTGCGCATCCCCGAAAAGGGAAACCGCAGTGACGGTGTGGTGTGACGCGTTCGGGGCTTTGAAATGCTTTTTTTTTATTTAATTCAATTTAAAGTCACTTTAAATAATTGGGCAAACTAATAAAGCGCAATTGGTAAGAATGAAAAAAGGGGGAAAAATCGTAAGTATGACGAATGCGGCTGTCCTTTTTTTTAAAGTGACGACATCATCCACACCTCCTCCCCCCCCCCCCCCATCGCCTGGTCTTATTTGAGGCAGCTGATTTGTATTACTTTTTTTTGTTTTTGTTCAACCCATTCGGTTTCCACTTTCGTCGCCAATTGGGTTCAAATTTCCACTTTTGCACGGCACAAACACCCCTTGTGTGTGTCTGTGTGTGTGTGTCGTGTGCAAATTTCGCCGCGTGTCAGCAAATAATTGCCCTACCAGCGACACAAAGGCAGCAGCAGGAGGTATGGTGGGCTCAGGTTCGTCGCCAGTGTTAAAGGTTTGTTCGATTTCCTTATTTTCGCGGGGGTTTTTTTTTGTTCTTTCTGGCCGTCCAATGCAAACGTTCCAATATTTCGGTCGCGCGTTTCCAATTTGATTCCCCCCCATTGCTTTGCTGGTGGTGTAGGGTCAGCTCGCATCATGCGCGTGCGTGGTGATTTGGGCGGGAGCAGAAGCGGGCTAAGAACGTTTTTCTTCCTTTCCGATGCGTTATTTGTGCGTGGTAGCGCGCGGCAACCTTTGCATAGTTGCTCGCTGGGGGTACGGATAGCGATGCGTCAGCAAAAAGTTGCACACTTTTGTGCGGAGCTGTGTTGAATTTATTTTCGCTGTTGCGTTCAACTTTTTACACCAACTTGGTGTGTGTGTATATATTTTTTAATTTCGTTATTTCTATCAATGCATGCCGTGGAAGGCTTAGTGCTGTAAGAAAAGGGGAAAAGCGTCGAAAAACAAATTTCCTTCGTTGCGTATGTGTGTATGGGTGTTGTGTTCCACTTGTGCCAGCGGTGGAAAAAGTGCCAATTCCATCAATTTTGCTTTCATTCTTTCCGTGCGCTTCTTTAAGGCTTTGACTGTTTAACCTTCGAAATCGGTTGAACATCATGTGTGTGTGTGTGTGTGTGTGTGTGTGTGTGTGTGTGTGTGTGGTGTGTGTGTGTGTGTGTGTGTGTGTGGTGTGTGTGGTGTGTGTGTGTGGTGTGTGTGTGTTGTGTGTGTGTGTGTGTGTGTGTGTGTGTGTGGTGTGTGTGTGTGTGTGTGTGTTGTGTGTGTGTGTGTGTGTGTGTGTGTGTGTGTGTGTGTGTGTGTGGTGTGTGTGTGTGTGGTGTGTGTGTGTGTGGTGTGTGTGTGTGGTGTGTGTGTGTGTGTGGTGGTGTGTGTGTGTGTGTGTGTGTGTGTGTGGTGTGTGTGTGTGTGTGTGTGTGTGTGTGTGTGTGTGTGTGGTGTGTGTTGTGTGTGTGTGTGTGTGTGTGTGTGTGGTGTGTGTGTGGTGTGTGTGTGTGTGTGTGTGTGTGTGTGGTGTGTGTGTGTGTGTGTGTGTGTGTGTGTGTGTGTGTGTGTGTGTGTGTGTGTGTGTCGTTTATTTATTTTTAATCCGCCAATTTCAGCTCTCCCTTCTTACCCACGCGCGCAGCTCACCTGCTTTGGATAATGTTCTGATCTACTTTCTCGCACACACACACACACACACACACACACACACACCAAAGAGAGACACCGAGATGTATATGCGTCGTCCACCGTCCGTTCGGTCCGTTTCGTCGCTCAGGGTCTCCTCCTTCGCCGGCGCGCGCTTACAGCTATTTTCGCTTTTTCGTGGTCGAGGTGAACCCCTTCTACGCACAGCATCTCGGCATCGGCGCGCGGCTAGACTAAGGCGACACAATGCACACACGCCAAACCGTGTGCCCCTGGCAAAATCACGCTCCCCTACCACTCCCGGGGCTTCCACTCTTAGCCCCGCTTCACGATGAATGTATTTTGCGTGCGGTGGCCCTGCCTGCTGCTTGCCGCGCTACTTGGCTTGATCTTGATCGTTTCGACGAGTGAGGGTTATTATATCATTTCCCTCACGAACTCGCCAACACACACACACACACACACACCGACACAAGTACAGGTGTAGAGAGCACCGTTGAGAATTCGCTCACAAACTCCCCCCCCCCCCTACTCACCACTACTATGCCTACCCTCCCGGTTTGCCTCGTATTACCTCTTCCTCGCTCGGTGCGCGCGTTCGTCGCTTACGCGTCGATTGAAGTCTTTCGTATTTACAGCGCGCGCGCGCGCTCGCGCCTATGAATCTCGTGCTGGCTTTGTGGCGGGGCTTTGAAGGAAGTGAAGCAGTGTCGGGGGGGAGGGGGGGGTAGGGAGGGGAGGGGGGGGGGGTAGGGAGGGGATGGGGAGGGAGTTTGTGAGGGTCGCCAACTGTCACTTGGAAGGAAGAAAGAGCCGAAAGAGTGCGACACAGTGCACAGGGGAACAGGGGGCAACAAGGCCTTGGTCTTGGCATAGATTCTGGCGCTGTGTGTGTGTGTGTGTATGTGTGTTTTTGACGGACAAAACAGTTCGGTACACTACAACAGCGCACCTTATGCACATGTGATAATTTTGTGAAGCTTTTTTTTTTTGTTGGTACGAGGAAGTGGTGGGGTGGTACGAGATGTACGGTATGTTTATTTATTCGTTAACTGTTTTTTTCTATTTTCGGGGGATTTTTTTTTTATTTTCGCGAATCTTTCGGTCGCTCCAATTCGAACTGTTCTTTTCCGTTCGTGTTGCGCTTCAAATGAAAGAATTTTAGGATTTTACTAGAGACATCGACAAAATCTCCTTTTAAAGCCTTTAATTGAATTTTAAGGTTATTAAAATACATTTTTCAGTTGACTTTTTCCCCCTCCTGCCAACCCTAGAACCAGCTCTCCATCGATCGATTAAACACATCCAACCTGTGCATCCGTGTAGCTGTGTGTATGTGTGTGTGTGTATGTGTTTGCCATGAGCGGCTGAACAGTTTTAGGTCAGGGTTAACGACTCGCTGCCGCTGTTTTTAGCGTATTCATGGTTATGTGTGTGTGTGTGTGTGTGCTGCGTTTGCTTGCGAGACAAGGACCAGCTTCCGATCCGTCCGCCAGGGGCCAGGCAGGCAGAGGGACGACATGCGCACAGTTAATCGGCAACTAAGCGGCCCTCCTTCCCTTGCTACTCTCCAGGACACTATCGACAAGTGTCTCTTAAGCGACACCTTGATAGAGGCGGCGAGAGAGAGAGAGAGAGCGAGAGAGCGAGCGGGGCGACAGATTTGCATGCGTTTGCCTTGTGGCTGGCTGGTTAGGTTAAAACTGTTTGCTTTTTCGCTTGGCCGTGGCTTGCTGGAGTGGCTTTAAGAGGGGCCCTTGTTCCTTCGACCTCCCTCTGCCCTTCCTTTTGCACTGTTTGAAGAGTGCGCCGAGAGCGGGCGGCTCGGAAACGGCGCGAACCGGTACAAAATCTGCATAATCTCATAACCAAACTGCTGGCCGAACGGGCGTAGAACTTCTCCAAAGCTTCTTACCTCTGTCGTGCGGTGCGTGTGTGTGTGTGTGTGTGTATGTGCGTGCGTGTTAGAGTAAGGAAACTCGATTGATTTATTGGCTTTGTTTGAAAAGCTTTAAAACAAGTTTCCACTTTTGTCATTTTATTGCTACTTTTTGCAGCTGTTTTTTTTATGAGTGCTTTACTTTCCTCCTAGGAAATGGGAAGCGTGATGGTCTCTCTCTCTGTCTCTCTGCGTCGCGCGCATAAATTTAGTGTAATTTGCAGTATTAAACCAAATTGTCTATGCTAATTCCATCCTCGGCGCTTTACGTTATGCGCACACCCCAGCACACAGAGATGCCGAGGGCCGAGAAAACCCGGATCGGCGAGACCGGTTCGCGACACGTCCCGCCGCCCCGTAGGAGCGGGCGGGCGGGTGGACGGTCACAGCGAGCAACAGCGTGCGCGCTCGCGCCCCGAAAATCTAGGTCAAGTTTGGTGTCCTCGCCTACGCGCCTACACTCTCGGCAGCGGCTGGCGGCCAGTGTGCGGATTTTGTGCGTGTGTGCGTGTGTGTGTGCGTGTTGCGTGCTCAACACTGTCAACAGAGCGGACTTGGCGGGCTGGCACGGCACGCGCTCGCTCGCTTCTGGTGTGCAGTGTACCGGGCGTAGTGCGAAGGGCATGCGCACACTGCAGCGACTGATGAGGAGGAAGGAAGGCTGGTAGAGAGGGTGAAAGGGTTTAATGTTTGTCACCTTCCAAGTCTGACCCACACAAACACACACACACACACACACACAGAGACACCCGCAAACGTCCGAGTGGATGTATGGAGTGCAATGAAGGAGAAGGAGGAGTCGCAACAAACGCAAAAACAAATGCAAACAAGCAAGAAAAAAAATCAGCAAGGAAGGGAACGTGTGGAAGGTTGGCGAGGATTTGTGAGTGTTTTTTTTATTAATTTGTCATCAGGGCTAGCCGGTTTGTGTGTGTGTGCGCCGTGGGATGCTCTTGAGCATCCCTCAGCTCGCGCACATCAACAGCAGGCCGCTTCTGGGTTTTTGCAAAAAAAAAACTCTTATGAAAAAAAGTGTTTAAATTTTCGAACGAGCTGCGAAGGCGTAAAGGTGCCCTGCTTTGGTACCTACACGAGCAATCTCACCCCCCAAACCGACACAGTCGAAACGGCTAATTATGCTGCAAGCAAGTGGCAAAAAGCCTATTAAAAAGTGTGATTTGTTGCATAATCGCGCCTTCCGCAAAAAAAGTGCCGTTTTGTATCCCGTTCAACCCTTTATGTCTGCTGACGGGCCTCCCTTCCCTACTCACAACAAGGTCTTTTATTGCCTCATTTAGATGCCGTAATTTTTTTTTTAATTTTTTTCGTTCGTTATTGGCTGTTTTTATATATTTGTAAATTACTATTATTATTATTATTATCATTTATATTATATTCCACTCGCGTCATCATTCCGTTAAGTGTGCACGCTTCCTCTACTGTGCTGTTTGAGGGGGTACGCCCCCCCCCCCCCCCTCCTCACGTGACGCAGTGATGGTGGAAGGGAGCCTTCGTCTTTAGGTCAAGGATTCGTTCGCCTTTAAAAAAAAATAAAGAGGCAGTTGTTGCTTAGTTAGTGGCGGCGGCTGCTGCTGCTGTGTGGCCGTGAAAACGTGAATTAATCAGAAAAGGGAGAGGAGGAGAAAGAGAGACAGAAGAGAGGGGAGACTTTGGACGATACACATTTTATGACATTTTTTGGGTTCAATTTTATTTTTACTGCCGGTTTTTTTTTTTTTTTTACTCTCGGGAGTCCCTTTGTTTGAACATTAAAATTAACGAGAGCTTGAAGTTTGTTGCAATAATGTAATTGGAACAAATCATTGTTTTTAAACACTTTCACACAGTACAACGCTTGAATGTGTTCAAGGAACCTTTGCTTGGAGCAACATATTGCTTAAATGTCATGATTATGCTAATTAATTAAATAATTAAAAGCTTTCAAAACTTTCCATTTTTCCATGACACGTTTTTCGAAACATTTTGCACAAATTCTGCTTAAACTTGCATTTGTTTTATTTAAAAAAAATTTTTTTCTGTTTCAACGGATGCCTCTCCATCCCTTTTCCATCCCGAGAAGGTTACCCTTTACACTGTCTGGTTACATAAAACTCTCCAGCAGAAGAAAGGCCGTGAACAAGAAAGATTAAAAAAACGCGCCGGAAAAGGTAAATTTAGCGTTTTACTCCATTTCGTTCTCTTTCCTTCGTTACAAAACCCCAATGGCTGACGTTTTTTTGCCGTAGAACCTTGCCGATGAGCGCGCGCCTGATCCCGCGCTGCCACCTTTGCCACCCTTTGCCTGACAGACAGACACACAACAGCTCACAACAACATTACCTTCGCAAACGAGTTGTTGCTTTTTCCGTATGCTTCTTCTCGCGTATCTTTCTCTCCTGCGTTTTGCCTTTTGGGGGGGGGGGGGGGTTGGTTTGCTTCTTCTCGCTGTGGTGGGTACCGCTTTGAAAAATGTTCCGTAACGGAAATGTTCGCTCGCGCGCTTATTATGTCGCCGGCCGAACGTATGGTAGATGAGAGAAAGAGAGAGAGAGCGAGAGAGAGCGGGGATAGGAAGAAGAAGCAAACAAATCCGCCGACCCTCACCTTCAACCACGATCGCCCTCCCCACCCACCCACCCACCAAGACGCTGTTGCGATATTTATTCACCGGGGGGGAAGAAGGCACAAAATTAAAGCACAAATGAAGAGAAAAGGAAACAAAATGTGAGAGAGAGAGACGGAGATAGGTGGGCAAGAAAAGGCAGCAAAGGAAGACGAAGGAAAAAAAGCGCACGCCGAGCCCGCTCGCAAACGGTACACCGGGGGTCTATACATCCACCCCCCCCCCCCTTCTCCCCCCCCCCTCAGCGAGGAAACCGCTCGCCATACATGAACGCTGGTTCTCCTGCGCGCGCGCGCGCTCCCCGCAAGGTCAATATCTTCTAAAAGTTTGACCTTGATAAAACCTGATTTTGCTCTCATCTTGGCGCTGGCCCTGTGTGGTGGAAGGGGCGGCGGGGGCTTACGGCGGCATTGTTGTAATGTTGTGCTGCAATGCTTGCTCGCTGTGGGGGTACATTTGTCGCTTCGGCTCTCGGTTCCCCATTGTTGCGACGCCTTTTCGCGAATCATCGCGTGTCGTGGGGGGGGGGGGGAGGAAGTTATGCTGCTATTTTGAACAAGGAAAGAAGGAGCGCGCACAGCGAGCGAAGTTTGCTTCCTGCGCGTCGTGCAGCGGTTTTATTTGTTTTCCTTTTTTTTGCGCTTTTTTTTTGTGCGAGATCCTTTGTAAATTAAAATGTAACGCTTGTGTTTAAATGCGTTTTACTCCACCACGTACGTCGTTACACCCAAAATCAATCACATCTGGGCAGAGTAAACCTGTTAAAACGGTTTGCACTTCATTTATGCAGCACTGGCAATAAACTCGCTAAACGATACTGCAATTATAAGTGCATAAAGCGCATTTTAAAACGACATAACCAAACAAACGGGCTATGGTCTAGGTGTAAAAACGCTCTGCTTTCCTCGCTTGATCGCCCGTTGAAGTCTTTTGGTGCTTTTTTGTACTCTCGCGCGCGGTACAAAGCGACCGCGCTGCTGCTGCTGCTCGTTTTATTTTATGCCCCTTTGCTTTGTTGCGTTCTGTTCGCACACTCATCCATACCGACACACACACACACACACAGACACAGACACAATTCCAGCTCTGAACGATTTTTTAGGAAGGAAAAAAAATACGAAGGATACAGAGAGAAGAAACAGGACACAAATATAACTTTTTCAGCCGTTTTTTTATCTCCTTTTCTCTCTCTTTCTCTTCCCTATCTACTCTCTTTGCTACTCTCCTTCTTCTTCGACGGAACTTATATTTTCAAGTTATGCATCTTCCCATCCCACCCCGCCCCTTCCTCCGCTGTCCGGACCAACTCCATGAGCGGGGTTTTGGTAGCGATTCCTGTTGGGCCGTTTCTTTTGCCCGTCGATTGTTTCCTTTGTCGAATCTTCTTCCTCAGCTGCGGTGCCTTCTTCTTCGCGCCGTCATCCACACACATTCACAGTGTATCGAGATTTATGCTGGTGGGAAGAAGAGAAAGAAGACTAAACCACCAGTCGCACACACACACAGGCAGTCAGCTACAAAAATAGACTCAAGGCGCGCGAAGAGGCAAAAGCACAGCACGTCAAGAATAAAGAAAAATCAGTTCTACTCAAATTGCTTCCCGCTTGATGGGTGGCGGCGTCGGCGGCAGTGGTAAGGGGTGGTAGGAGGTGTAGTCGTCCTCCGCTAGCTTTGCGCTCAATTTTCATGTGGGATACGTGTGTTCGCTGCAGAGCAGAGAGAGAAAGAGAAGGTTGTTTTTGTGCTTTTCCGAATGTGAGAACGCTTGAGAGAGAAAGAGAGAGAGAGAAGAAAAAAGAGAAAAAAGAAGCAGCACTGTTTTTCTATTTTTCTCCCCCCTTCTCACTCTTTATGCTGCTTGCTTGTTGGCGGGGCAGCTTTGGTCGGAATTAATGGGCCATGTATTTTCCTTCTATTCTGCTTCGTCCCGTGCCTCCTTCCCCCTATCTATCCACCCCTTCCCGTTGCGAGTGAGTGCTGTGTGGTATTTCTTCCTTTTTTGGTTCCTCTTGCTGTGGTAAGATTTCCTCTCCAACGCGAAGCTTTTCCTCTCCACCCGTTCACCCTGTTTGAACCTGTTTGTTGGTGTGTGTGTGTCGACGAGGGGAGAGGCAGAAGGACGGGAAGCTGAAGTTATGAGGAAGATCAGTTTTCCCGACCGGCAGACGACGCGAACCCAGGGAGGGCAAGTGGGAAGTAACAGAACGGAAGAGAACAGAAACTTCATTCCATTCCCCCCCCCCCCCACACACACTGTTTTTTTCCTCCCGGAAATGGTGTGCAGGGCGGTGGGAATGTAATGTTATATTTTCCCTTCATCTCGCCCTCTGCTCCATTGTTTGAAACACACACACACACACACACACACACACACACACACACACACACACACACACACACATCTCATACTATCTCACGCAAGCTCACCAGACTAGAAAATGTTGGCAGGAAACCTTTCGGTTCTATTCTCCTCACGTTGCTCAACTTCTGCTGTTCTTCCCTCCCAACCCAACTCCCGCTTAGGGTTCTCTTGGATCAGTTCTGGTCCGATGCAGAACAAGTCGGAAGGCGTATGTGTGCGTGTGTGTTTCTATGTGTTTCTCTAAGTCGGCTTTTGGAGAAGCGCACAGAGAAGATTCCTTCAGAAAATGTTATTTGTTTGGTTTTTAGTATGATTTTGTGAGATTTTTTTCTTCCTCGGAAAAAGGCACTGTTTTCCCCGTCCAAAAGCTACCCCCACCTATTTTTTGTACTTTTTTTTTGGTAGAAAACATTTAAAACTCGAAGTAACCTTTCATAAACATCATTTGACCGAGCGAAAACCCTTTGTACTTTGTGTGGCACTTGCGGACGGGCCACGGGGGCTCTCAGCTCGGACATTTTTCACACATCAGGAAGCGGCTCGAAAAGCTGCTCAATCGCCCCTCCCCCCCCCCCCCCTTTTCCCGCTTCCACCATCGGACCCACGATCGCGCATAATGAGCAGCAGAAGCAGACGGCAGCGGCAGCTGAATTCCGATGAGCACACAAAAGCCCCTGGGACAGTGGAGACAAGTGGGGAGGAGAGTTGTAGCGGGGATCAGAAACTAACCAAGGCACAGTTCCGCGAGCTCGTCTGCTTGCTCTGTGCTGCTGGCACAAAGGCACAGAATAAAACAAGTCCTTCGAACGGTTCTTCTACGCGCGCGAGGGTTCGTCGCTTGCCTTGTCTTCGGTGCGGAAACGAATTCGGTGCGGGCAAAGAGGGGTCTGAAAGTGACCGGCATAGTGGTGGTGGAGGAAGCCTGTCCGCGCTCGCCGTTCGTGGCTAGAATGATGAAAAGTATTGCTGTCCATCTAGAGGAAGCAGAAGAATGTAGTTTTATAACAAAGAGAGTAAGAGAGGGAGAAGGCGAGAGAGAGAGTTTCTTTTATTGATATTGAAAGGAAGAGAGAGAGAGAGGGAGTGCGATAAAGAGAGAACGGGTTTACTGTGGAGGTAAAGGTAAAGAAGGGGGGGGGGTGACAGTTCTCCTTTCTTGATGCAGGTTTTCTATCTGTTTCTTTCCTTCCATTCCCAATCCATGGGCCCGATCATCATCATGATTACACACACACACACACACACACACACTCACAGAAGAGTGCGATGAAAAAAAAAAGCTCACACACAAAACGGCGATCACGCGATCAATGCGCAGGTTCGTCGCTTTACTTTTTAAGGGTTGATTTTTGTGTTTTTCTTTTTGAGTAACTAAAAAAAGCGTTATGGGGAGGGGGGATGGCGAGCAGAAAGCAAGGCGAACCAATACGGAACACACAGAACGCAACAGTGCCGGGGCGAAAATTAAAGTATGAAGTCTTTAAACGAAAGACTTCAAGCCGCGAACCACATCCGCCGCCGCAACAAAAGTCCGTCAGGCGACGAACCCGTGTCGAACCTTTTTTTCTTTCTTTCCTCTCGCTTTTCCTTCGGCGCCTGCGTTCGGCATTGCAGAACAAACGGAACAGAGGGAGACGGCAATCGAGAGAGCGAGAGCATGAGAGACAGTTTGAGACGAACGGATCTCGCGTGGATACAGTTAGCTCGATCGCGCCCGGTGCGTTTGACGCGGGCGCGCGCACTCGCTCGCGGGACCTGATCGTTGTTTGCTACATGGTGTGATGGCCATGTGTGTGTGTGAGCGTTAGCTATGCTTCGTTGAATACCGGTTCTCTTTTTCTCCACCAGCACACCGGCGGCATCACAGCAGGGCACAGGCACCGTTGGGATGGCGCGCACCGTATGTGTGTGTTGTGACTGCTGTTGCTTAGCGTTCGTTCTCGTTCGTTCTCCCCTTCCCCCTGCGCAACCATTGCCCCCAGGTAGTGGGGTGCTGCTGTTGCTGTTGCTGTTGTTTGTAGTCGGTCGTGTAAAACCGTAGCATAATAGAGGACTGGAAGCAGCACGCAAAGCGAAGGGGGGGGGGGGGGAAGGTGTTGCGTTCTTGTACGTGGGGGGAGCTATGCTGAAAAGAAGAGAAGGGAAGGGAGGGGAGCGGATAACCTGTACCTTGAGCGGCGGGCAGTGTAATGAGCTGTTCTCTCGGGCGGTTTTGAATCATCGCTGCTGCTGCTGCTGGTTGGCTCGAAGCGGAACAAAATAATACAACGCACTACGAGAACGTGTACACAGCATCATGGGGGCACGGTGCAGCCTGAGCATTAGAAGTGGAAAAACAAAAGGTGGCGCGCTGGAGAGGGTCTGGGGAGGGGAGCAGCGCTGTTGTCTCATCGTTATTGCTGTTATGGCAGTGGAAAATTCTTGCACCTCCTCTTCTAATGGGCCCCACCGAGGGAAGCGGTAGGAAGGCGCGAAGGAAGCGGAGGATAATAATCTAAGCAATTTCATCTGGCCGCTGGGCAAGGGTGCAGTGGGGGGGTTGTAGAAGCGGGATTGAAGAAGAAACAGAAAAGAACAGGGCAGCGTAAGGGCCTTCGCCAGAACTGGACTTTCTTGGTTGGAATGGTGGAGAGAAGGGAGGGATGGTTATATGGGGTCCGTTCTTTTTCTAGCTGCCGGAAATGACGGCAGCAAGCGAGGAGGGCTCATCATCATCATCATCATCATCATCAGCCACCGTCATCATCTGCTGTCTCGAATCCGAAAGGAAGTACACCCGAGGGGCTTTAATGAGCTGGGAAGAGGAAGCAATGGGGAAGGGACAGAATGGGTTTACAGCACTGCGCGAAAGGTTGTTGATCTTTCCCTTCCCAACTACGAGGGGGGGGGGGATAAGTTTGAAGAAAAGAAGAAGAAAAACCACGGGAAGATCGAGCACACCAGAGAGAAAGGTGGTCCGTCCACACACTCACTTGACCGAAACCGGACTTTCTTGCACCGAGGAGGGGAGTTCTTATTTGATTCTGCATTAAATTGTTTTTTTTTTTTTTTAATAGAATCGCTCATCGCTAAACGTAGTAGAAGAACGCGCATTTTAGTTTCTAAATGAATGCCACATTCGTACTAATGTTCTCTCACGCAATGCAACACGCAATGCAGCAAAATAAAAGCGACAATTAGAAGCCTCACTGTCGCACAGCACGAATGGCGTAATCGGTAGGACGGCGGTGCAAGAACAGAGCGCGCTGTCTTTCGAGCCTTGAACGGAGTATGACTTTTAATCAGCTTAAAATTGGTTTTGTGATTCTACTAAGAGTTTTTATTTACTACTCCTCACTACTTCTTTCACATTCGTAATAACAAGACACTCAAAAACGGATACTTTTCAAATGATAAAGAAGGGGGAATTGTTGTATTGAATCACTCACTACTACAGCCAACCAAAAAAACCCTATAAATGCTCCTCTTCCGTCACGGACTCAATCTTTCTGCTGTGGGTCGTCGTCAGCTCGACGTTCTCTGCTGGTGCTGCTGCTGCACAACACCTTTCTCCTCCTCCAACCGGCAACCGTTCGCTGCTGACCGTCATGCTGGCCCGGTGACGCAGGCAGCAGCAGCAGGCATTGGTGGGGCGTCTTCCTCTGCACGCCACCACCCGCATCAGCGGGCGCAGCAGCAGCGCCCGAAAGCCGGCCCGAAACTTTGCGTTCATGTAGCAGTAGATGAGCGGATTCAGGCAGCAGTGCGACATGGCGAGCCAGTGGCAGGCGAACCACAGGTACGGCAGCGGCGCCCAGCTCGGGTCGTCCAGCGGGGCGAGCAGCAGCGCGTTGAACGGCAGCCAGCAGACGACGAACGCGGCGACCACGGCGAGCGTCATCTGGACGGTGCGCCGGCGGGCCCGGCGGAACTGGCGCCCCGAGGTGGAGGACGGCGGCACCAGGCTGGAGCGGTTGGTGCTGCGGGCCCAGACGCGCCACCCGATGCAGGCGTACGTGTACACGAGCGTCGCGAGCGGCAGCGCGAACTGCGCCAGCGTAAGCGTCAGCGAGTAGGCCCGGTCGGCGGTCGCATCGGGCCACACCTCGGTACAGACGGCCTGGCCGCAGTGGGCATGCCAGGCGCTCGGCTGCACCAGCGCGGAGTGCAGCGGGATGGGCAGCGCGGTAGCGGCCGCACCCACCCACACCAGCCCGATGAGCAGCAGGGCTACGGGGCGGCGTGGCGGCCGTCGGCGGGACCGCAGCGGCCACATGATCGCCCGGTACCGGTCGGCGCTGAGCGCCACGAGCGTGTAGGCGGACACGAGCACCGACACGGCCTGGAAGTAGTTGACCGTCTGGCAGAGGGCCGCCCCGAACGGCCAGTACTGCAGCACGAACAGCGACACGGACGAGAACGGCACGCAGAACAGCGTCATGAGCAGGTCGCCGAGCGCCAGGTTGGCGAGGAACAGGTTGGTGACGGTGCGCATCCGCGGCTGGCTGGCGACGATCGCCAGCACGGAACAGTTGCCCACGAGCGAGGCGGCAAGGATGGCGGTGTACGCCAGCCACACGACCACCTGGAACCGGGCGCTCGCGATTCCTTCCGGGATGATGGTGGACGCACCGTCGCAGATCAGAATTTCGTCGTCTGCCGCGGATGATGATTCGTTCCGTGGCGCGTGTTCGGCGGAGAAATTCATGGCACACTCACACACACCGTGCCCCAGTCGAACCTGGGACGAACGACGAACACGACTGGCCGCGGTTCGGCCGTCGCTTTCCCAAGCAGCGAGACAAATCTTCTCACTCGCTTGTTTTTGTCGCCGGCCTTGGCACCGGTGGGCTAATTGCTGTCGCGATGCGCGCAAGGTGCTAGTTGGCGCGCTGTTAGAATGCCCCTTCCGCCCTGGCCGATGGGTGGGGGGGGGGCATTAGTCAAAGGCACTGTAGAAGAAAAATATCAACTACCCTGTGCACCACAAACAACTAAAATATGTGTACAAACTACGAAACCCGAACTAATAACGTTGATTTGATGCGCGCATTGCATAACTTTAGGCGGGTAGTGAAACGGTGCGTCACAGGGAACGGATTTTTGTGCTGTTGAGATCACACCATCGTAAAACGCAATGAATGGGGATTGGGAACAAACAACACCTCCCCCCCCCTCCCCCTTCCACCACCCCTTTTTATAACACCCTTTTCTTTTGTAGTGCCTGTCAAGCTGTGTGTGTGATTATGTGACGCCATTTTAAATGGTATTCTACTACCACCAACCTCCTCCCTCCCACTCCCCCTCACCCTATTTATCGTTCCGATTTTTCGCGGCGAACTTGCAACCGGGTGCAACGAACTGTAAATGATGTGTGAGAGTATTCGCATTCAACTGGGGATGGGGGGTGGAGGTGGTGAGTGGGAGGGAGGGGAGGATTTAAAGCATTTCTATTAAAGGGACGCGACCGATTCTTTAGTTATGGTAATGTTTAATTTTGAAAGAAAAAAACACACACACACACCTGTACGTGTTAATGTTTGTGCATGCATGTGTGTATGTGTGTTTGTGAGTATACTTTTTTCCAACAGGGAAAGCGAATCAAACAGGTTGATTAGATTGTGAAAATGTTAGTTTATGCATCAATGTAAGGTTGTCGATTTATTTTAGTTTTTTTTTTGATGACGCACACATAGGAAAAAACGCACTGGCCACGCTTATTTAGCACCCCAGAACGGGTAGAAACAAGGGGGCAGAGGTGGGGGAGGGGAGAAAAGATACATTGTTTCATTGATGAGCTTTGCGGAAGGGTTTTTTTCTTCTTCGTCTTCTTCTATTGTCCCTCCGACCCATTGCTGTTTAACGCGCTTTAAATATTCTGCGCACAAGCACGGCTGGATTACCTTTTTTGTGCTTCGTGCGTGCGTGTGTGTGTGCGCAATGGTACCAGCTAGCAGACAGTAGTCTGCTGCTTGCCAGATTTGCATTAGAATATGAATGGAAGAGGTTCGTTTGAATCGTTTTTTGTTTGCTTTCTTTCTTCTTGTGTCATTCGTTTTTGTTTTGCTCATCGCGCCCCCTCTCCACCATCGCCGTAATGTTCCAGCGTTCAATAATTCCTTCTTCCGTTTTGAGTGTTGCGCTAGAATGTGTGTGTGTGTGTGTGTGTGTGTGTGTGTTTTTAAATGAATAAAAAAAACTTTTCCCCACCCACATAAACTCGAAGCAACAAAAAGCGTTTCCCATTAAAATGGTGCGTGATGGTGGACGACGACGTGTTTGGTGTATGTCATCATTGTCACCTGTTGATGTATGCTAATCACACACACACACACATCCAAAAAAATGGGTATACACACGTCACATACTGCACCGGAAACTAGACCCTCACAAGAGACACGCAACAAACGGGCTCAAACGCTAAGGCGTCGCTTTTCCAGCGTTAGTGATAGAGGGTGAAAAGTGTTCAAAACCCCCCCAAACAACCACTGGCTGTGTGGCAGTGGCACCGAATATTGCAGCAGGAAAACGTGACCATGCCCCGCCCGAAGACACTGTACCGAATTGTGTTTCCATTTTCGGGTGGAAATCGATCGGGCATCGTTCATTCCACCGGTAAGGACACGTGGCAAATATGCAAAACAGATACGCTGTCTCACATCACAAGCTTTCGGCACACCCAGCGCGAGCGACGAGCGAAGCTTCATGCCGAGATTCGTTCAAGTTGGAAAACGACGGCGACGACATTCCCGAAGGACATTCGATGCAAATTCCGATTGGATTTCGAGCGGATTCGCTCCACCCCGAAAAAGCGCACCAAGCCGCGCGAACGTCACGTTTCTGCGCCCGAAGATTCCCGCGGAATATTCCATTCCAACTCCTCCCGGGCCCTCCCAGTTGGGCGAACGAAATGAAAAGCGAAATCGTTGTCGGTTCGGGCGGTTGCGCGCAAGATTTCTGAGGGAATCTTTCGATTCTCGACCATTCCTCCTCCCACGCACGCGCGGGAAGGACACGTGAGTCACGCGCCGGGGGAAGAAGTGTCGTCATCCCCCGCACTTATTATGCGCCCCCTCCCCCCCTCCCGGCGAACAGAGTGTTTGCGCAGTCCGAAACATAACATTTCGAATGCAATTATTCCGGCCAGGAATTTGTTCACCGTGGTGTGTTGCCTTTTTTGGTTTTTTGTTGTTTTTTTTCGGTGCTGCCCCTCCCCCTCATTCGTGGGTAATCTTAATTCGTCTATTCCTGTATGTGTTTTTTTTTCACACAAGCTTACTGGTTTTTGAAAGAGAGAGAGAGAGCGAGAAAGAGTTTGTGAAGTTCTATTCGCGCCCCAGAGAGGTCATGCCTTGGGGAATGCGCGAAGGTTAAGGGGGGTATTTTTGGCCCGCAACCTTTGCATGTGACACGAACTTTTGAACCCTTGTTGTGTGTTTTGTTGTTGTTGTTGTTGCATTGCGAGACACTCAGTGCTTGAAGCCGAAACGCTAGAAAAGAAAATATACAAACAACGCTACTCCTGGCGGCGGGTCCCAACCGCCCAACCGTGTGTGGGACCAGCGGGGTACCCCGGCGCACGTTTTGCACAGGGTGTGAAATGTGAGAGGAATGGGAGATCTTATTTTTTGTTGTTTGCGTCCCTGTGGTGTAGAAGAAAGCAAAACAAAGTGAAGGGGAAAACACCTACTAGACAAATGATTCTTCGTCGCCCGTTCTGGTTTGTTTTGGTACGGTTTTTTTTCTTCTTCCTTTTGTTGGGAATTGTTTTTGTGAAAAGTTCTATTAATTAAGGTAGGCAAGACGGTAAAAAAATCCTGGCAAACTGGTTAAAATACAAACCCAACAGGATAAAATTCTCGAATACTGCTTCGTTGACCGTTCTTAAGCGCCTGACAGTATGCAATATGCTTGTTGAATGCATTTGGGACTGACAATTATAGGATTTTTGAGGGGTTTCTAATAGTTTTGGGACAATTTCTCGACTCTTTCTTATAGGAAATGAACTTCATAAGTTGGAAATTGGAATTCCTATTGTATTTGTCCAACAAGGGTGCCAGAGAGTCCAATTCCTATTGCATTAAGTTCATTTCAAGTAAGAAAGAATCGATAAAGTGTCACACAGCGATGACAACTCCTCCAAAATCCTATAACACACAAACAAGAAAACCTGTTTAAAGATGATTCTATCTATTTGAGTGGAAAAACGTGTTTGTGACTTGTAAATCCCTCAAGTTTGGAGGTGGCTCTAGCATTATTGCATGAAATGATTGCTTTTAACATTATTTATTATATATTTTAACTCTCATCAACAACAACTAATCGAAAACTTCTTCTATTCCCTCTCTCTCCCGCACAGAGCACGACATATTCAGCGAAGAGAACCGTCTCAGCCCACCGTGCCGGAAGCGGGCGGCCTCCCCATCGCTGTCCATCTTTGCCAGTGCGGAGCGGCACGAGGCTGGCGGCAACGCGGCAAACGCCGCCAACAGCTTCCCCGCCGGTGCCGGGTCGGCCTACAGCAGCACTGCCGGCGGCGGTGCCAGCAGTCTCGCGGCGTACCACCGAAACGCAGCGTTCAGCCTTTACCACAGCGGTCTCACTGCCAAAGAATCGTCCATCAACAACACCGCCGCCAGCCACCACCATCAGCCGCGGCTTTTCATCGGCGGCGGCGGTGGTGGTCGGCGCCCTCAGCCACTGCCGCCCCGTCCGGCGGCGGCGGCGGCGGCCTTCGAGAAGAGCAAGGAGGAAGACGCGACCAGTGGCGACGAGCGGCCGGCAACGCAACGGGCAGTGCCGTTGGTGAGTCAGCGCAAGCAGCAGCAGCCGCCAGCACCAGCCTCATCACCGGTGGCACCCACCTCACCGTGCACAGTCCCACCAACACCAACGCCTCCACCGCCACCGCCAGCAACCGAGCAGAAGGATGCACGGCCGCCCACGCCACCACCGCCAGCGGCACCGCCCGTCGCACCACCAGCGACGGCGGCGGTCGTGCCCAAACGGCGGCCAGCAATCGTGAGCTCCTCCTCGTCCTCCACCACTACCACCGGCACGTGTCTGCGGGTAACCGAGGGGCCGGCACCGTACATCGGCCCCCGTCATGGCCACGTGCTGACGAACGCGGAACGGAAGGTGTACCCACCGACGCCGCCACCACTGCCGCCCACCAACACTACCCCCGCGGTCGACTCAAAGTCGGCGGCAGAGGACGAGGATGACGAAGAGGAGAAGGAGGAGAAGGAGCAGCAGCAACAGGTCTCGGTGGCACGGGAGGGAGCGAGTGACAGCAAGAAGAAGGAGTCGTCGGGCAAGGTAATTGTGCGCGACGAACCCGTTCCAACCATTCCGGGCGGCGAGCAGTACCAGCGCCGGCTGCGACTACCCTCCCCGACACCGCCCCCGCCCAAGGAGCGCGTCCCATCGCCGGCGGTCGTGCGCTGCTCGGTCATCCAGCGAACGCCAGCGGTGCGCAAGAGCCAGCCGGCGGAGGAGCTCCCAGCAGTGCCGGCGGCGCAGCAGCAACCACCGCCGCACCAACACCACCATCATCACCATCACCAACCACCACCACCACCCACGCAGCTGGACGACAGTCCGCGGGCGGTCGATCTGAAGGTGCGCCCGGTGGTGGTGCTGACGGTGGAGCCGGAGCAGGAGCAGCCGATCGACTACCACATCGGTCCGAAGCGCTCGGCAAGCGAGAAGGAGCGGGGCGAGGAGCGGGACGAGGAGCGCGACGAGCGGCCGGGCGGGCGGCGCGAGCGGGCGGCAGCCGTCGTCCTGCACAACCATCTGCCACCCTACCATCGGGGTGGGGGCGGTGCGTCGGCGGCTCGAGCCGCGGCGGCGGCCGCCGTCATCAGCGGCATCATGCAGGGAGCGGCCGGGCACGGTCGCTCCTCGAACGGGGGCGGCGGCAGCGGGGGAGCAGGCGGCGGTGGCCAATCGGGCGGCGGTTCCAATGGAGGCGGCGCGGGTACGGGTGGAGGAGGCGGCGGCGGCGGCGGAATCAACTTTTCCGGCGGCGGCGGCGGCGGAGGCGGTGGCGCCCTGGGCGCTGGCGGAGCGGGCGGCGGAATGGGCGGCCGGGATGGTCGCTCGAACTACGGCCCGAACAGTCCACCGACCGGGTCGCTGCCACCGTTCTACGAGAGCCTGAAGGGGGGCGGCGCCAGCGGCGGCCTGAACGGGTACAACGCGAACGGCGGCTTCCTGACGAACAGTGCGGCCAGCTACCAGCAGCTGCTGAGCTCGCTCGAGTGCGACGGGCAGGATATGGGCGGGACGGGCGGTGGCGCCGGACTGGGCGGAGGCGTCATTCTCGGGCTCGGGTCCGGCTTTACGTACGGCAGCGCGACGGACGGCAGTGGCAACGGAGGCGGCAACGGTCAGCCCGGCAGCGTCGTCAACGGGACGTCGGCGGTGGCGGCGGCTGCCGCCGTCATGAGCAAGCACTGCTCGCTGATGCTGCACAACCACTTCGGGCTGGCGCTGAAGGACGAGGTCGACCTCGGGTACGACGCGAAGGTCGACCCGACGCTGCTGTACGCGAGCGCCACCGGCGATGGAGGCGCGGG